>NC_064619.1:176927729-177241635 GCF_023898315.1 Schistocerca nitens
GTCCCAGTTTCTGAACGGCTTCCGGCCGGCGGTTGCTTTCCATACATTTTTCGTCATGTGTAACGAAAGATCATCATCCCCAGATACCTTTTCTTTCTTTCTTCCAGCTTTATACACGTTATTTCGCATTACTCTCTGAATGTTATTGCTTTGTTCATTAACTACCTGTGTTCCATTTCCTGAACTGCGCAAATATTTAAAGAAATCTTCACACACCGAAAATGTTTGGTACTCGTGTAAACCTAAAGCAAGTTTGCCATTATGAAAGTCTTGTTGTTTTCAGCTGTTGTAGAACTTCCGGTGTATTCTCTCTGAATATCTAAACTTCAATCTGTATAGTTTTGTTTAACATAGTATATCGTATCATGCTTATATTATAGTATGTCTGACAATATCGCCTTCATTTTTACATTTGTATAGCGCCATCTGAAATTTTCTATTTTTTTCCTACGACATCTTTTGCTGTGTGGGCAAGTAATCTTATTAAAGAAACTTTCAGTTTCCTATATGTACAAACTTAATTTTCTGAGATGATGACCTTGTTGCGAAATTTAATCTGTTATACCTCCTGATTCCGATTACACGTGTCTGACGTCCTGACTTGGGACATGAAAATAGGTGTATACATCAAGTAATGAGACGGATTGTTACTCTATGTCGTTTCACTTATTAACTATTCCATTATGTTTTGTACCTACTGTTGGGTTAAAGAGCCAGACAGAGGAGGTGGGTGGTCGGGTCCAGGCATGTCCTCGGGGGTGGCAGCTCGTATGCGTGTGTGTGTGCGTGAGTGCGTGTGTGTGTGTGTGTGTGTGTGTGTGTGTGTGTGTGCGAGCGCGTGAGTCAGGGAGCGCGCCGCGCCGTGGACGTGTCGTGCGGCCGCTATTTTTACCAGCCAACCGACGTCTTCCACACAAGTCTGCGTCCCGACGCTCCGGGAAGGAACGTGCCCTCTTCACCGATGCTAAACGACGCCAGACTGACTCAGTTTTTCTCCCAAAAACTCTGCTTCTCTTTCGAAAAATAAGAGACTAATACGGTTTTAAGGAAAACCCTCATTACAGTAACTTTATCACTATCTATTACTATTTTAAATCTATTGTTGCATATGAGTGACCACTATGAACAAAAGTAAGAGTATGTGTGGCAGTGCGGCGGGGGAGGGAAATGAAGGGGAGGGTGTCAAGGAAAATATAAACATGATCACGGACAAAATTAAGAGTTGTGGAACAGAATCAGACGTAATCGAAGTACGGAAGGTAACAAGTTCCAAGAAGTGCACAGAAAGTCGTATAATTTTTTAATCCTTTCCCACTGTCACTTCCTTAACGGCTGCACTATACATACTGGACAATCTGAAATTTCCATGTTATTTCTCAGACAGTATTTCTATCGTCACTTATTATACTGGTGCTGCCTCATTCCTACGGTGACAAGAAGATAAGAAAAATCAAAATTTTTTGTGAAGATAAATCAGTTCTGCAGAGGTAATGTGAAGGAGCCAAATAATATTTTCAGTTGGAAGTACTTGGCCACCACCTTGGGAATACACGGTTGATCACGACAATTTCCTCTACATTTTCTCCAGGTTCGTATGAGATCCACAATGGTTAGCAAAGAGTCTGGTCGTTATTGGGAGATTGGTGGTTTGGTACCAGCTAGATCTAGTATCATTTCTGACGTCAGTCATGACTTACGCGGAAGTAAATGCTTTGGGCAAGGAAAAAATAACAAGTTGCACAACAGTTTCAGTTCTCTGTTTACTCCTTTAGCTATAAGCTGGAGGAGCTGTAACTAAATCCAATTAATAATACAGCAAGGTGCTTTCTATGGATGACACCTTTCCACTAATTCTGTGGCCCATTTACCAGTCTTATGGTGACTCTACACTGCCCCCTCTCCCCCCCCCCCTCTCCCCCTCTACTCACAAGCAATTTACTTCCGACCGTTTTCTAGCGAACTTATACTTACAGGGGGAGGAGGTGTGGAAACTTCATTCTATCTGTCTACTAAGAATTTAGTTTTGCAATATTGTACGTCGCTGTGGAACTTGCACGGGACGCACACCAGTTGTCGCGGTTCTAGGTAGCAAGAGCACGGTATTTTAATGTTAAATCTGAAAATGGATTAATCACGACGAAATCGGCTGTAAAAGTTATAACGGTAGTGATGTAGCCTGTTTCCTCGTAACATATTAAATAAAAAGGGAAAGAGTTATTATTTACTTAATATTTTTAGAAAAACTTGTCAGATCGACGACAAGTAGTTACGCAGAAGATCTTGCCATTCTAATAGGTATAACACGCTAGTCAACTACCGGCGCCAGGTGCTGGACATGATTACTATCAAATAGCCACTAACACCGTACTAGCACTTTTTCAGTTTAAATTCTGTCTATGTAACTGGGATACCTCGTACGTTCGTTTCCACATGGGTTTTGCTTGACACAGCAGTCTGAAGCCCATATGCAAGTCACACATTCTGAGTTAAGCTGGAAAATAAACCGTCAACAAAATGCACTAAGTAAAGGAGTCTCACTTCAATAGTCTCTTAAATTATTTTTGGATATCCACAAAATTGTGAGTAAAGTGTATTTTTAGGCATCCAACGACGTCATTATAGAATAAAACAAACCGCTTATGGTGAGGAAGAAATGTGGTAGGCAGGTGGAGTATAGTGAGGTAAAAAGTCCAATGCCGAGTTGCGTAACATGATAAATGACAGAGCAGAACTGAAATAATCATTAAATGAAAGAAGTACGATTACATGAGATTACCGAAGTAACAAATACATTAGTAGCAGAATGATTCAGAGGAAGAACTCCTTCTTCATCGAAACTGCTCTACAGGTATCAAACATTTTATACGGAATTATGGAATGTGCTACTGTGCCAGGACGTCCACCAAGAACAATATATTGTATGAAAATGAAAACTTAACCAAGACAATAGCGGAGAAGAAGAACTGGAATCATTTAAAATGTCACGTTACAGAAGGATGTTAAAAATTACATGAACAGATAAAGAATGAAAGAAACGCAGAGATGCTACAAAGCACAGGCAAGGAAAGACTGCTAAAAATAACATTCACCCGAAGTGAGAGACCAGTGGGACGTAGCTTACACTAGAACATCCTGGAGTTGTTACTAGAAGCTGCAAGAAACACTACAGGGAGGAAAATTATAAGAACAGACGAAGCTTAAAATATCACCACTATAGCATCGATGACATTGGTGTAATATACGAAAAGTAAAGCCACTCGAAAGACTAATTCCTGAATTAGGAAATAAACGAAAAATATACCAAAATTGGCGATCTTTTACAGAAGCTCGAAATTTAGCGCGGACTTCAATGCGAGACGCTTATAACACTTTTCACAACTCTGTCTCGAAACCTAGCAGAAAATCCAAAGAGATTCTGGTCGTATGTGAAGTATGTTAGCGGCAAGAAACAATCAATGCCTTCTCTGTGCGATAACAATGGAGATACTTGACAGTATCTGACAGTGCTGCCAAAGGCTGAGTCACTAAACGGCCGCCTTCCGAAATGCCTTCACAAAAGAAGACAAAGCAAATATTCCAGAATTCGAATCAGGAAGTTGCACAGGTTACACCAATATTAAAGAAAGGTAGTAGAAGTAATCCACTTAATTACAGGCCCATATCATTAACGTCGATATGCAGCACGATTCTGGAACATATACTGTGTTCGAACATTATGAATTACCTCGAAGAAAACGGTCTATTGACAAACAGTCAACATGGGTTTAGAAAACATCGTTCTTGTGAAACACAACTAGCTCTTTATTCGCATGAATTGAGTGCTACTGACAAGGGATTTCAGATCGATTCTGTGTTTCTGGATTTCCAGAAGGCTTTTGACACTGTACCGCACAATCGGCTTATAGTGAAATTGCGTGCTTGTGGAATATCGTCTCACTTATGTGGCTAGATTTGTGACTTCCTATCAGACAGGTCACGGTTCGAAGTAATTGACGGAAAGTCATCGAGTGAAACAGAAGTGGTTTCTGGCGTTCCCAAAGGTAGTGTTAAAGGCCCTTTGCTGTTCCTTATCTATACAAACGTTTTGGAGGCAATCTGAGCAGTCGTCTTAGGTTGTTTGCAGATGACGCTGTCGTTTATCGACTAATAAAGTCGTCAGAAGATCAAAACAAACTGCTAAACGATTTAGAGAAGATATCAGAATGGTGTGAAAATTGGCAGGTGATCCTAAATAACAAAATGTGTGAGGTCATCCACATGAGTGCTAAAAGAAATCCGTTAACTTCGGTTACACGATAAATCAGTCAAGTATAAAGGCCGTAAATTCAGCTAAATACTTAGGTATTACAATTACGAACAACTTAAATTGGAAGGAACACACAGAAAATGTTGTGGGGAAGCCTAACCAAAGACTGCATTTTATTAGCGGGACACTTAGAAAATGTAACAGATCTACTAAGGAGACTGGCTACACTACGCTTGTCCGTCCTCTTTTAGAATACTGCTGCGGGGTGTGGGATCCTTACCAGATAGGACTGACGGAGTACATCGAAAAAGTTCAAAGAAGGGCAGCAATTTTGTATCATCGCGAAACATGGGAGAGAGTGTCACTGAAAAGATACAAGATTTGGGCTGGACATCATTAAAAGAAAGGCGTTTTTCGTTGTGACGGAATGTTATCACGAAATTCCGATCACCAACTTCCTCCTCGGAATGCGAAAATGTTTTGTTGACACCGACCTACACAGGGAGAAACGACCACTACAATAAAATAAGGAAAATCAGAGCTCGTACGGAAAGATATAGGTGTTCGTTCTTTCCGCGTGCTATACAAGATTGGAATAATATAGAATTGTGAATGTGGTTCGATGAACCCTCTGTCAGGCACTTATATGTGATTTGCAGAGTTTCCGTGTAGATGTTGTTGTTGTGGTCTTCAGTCCTAGGACTGGTTTGATGCAGCTCTCCATGCTACTATATCCTGTGCAAGCTTCTTCATCTCCCAGTACCTACTGCAACCTACATCCTTCTGAATCTGCTTAGTGTATTCATCTCTTGGTCTCCCTCTACGATTTTTACCCTCCACGCTGCCCTCCAATGCTAAATTTGTGATCCCTTGATGCCTCAAAACATGTCCTACAAACCGATCCCTTCTTCTAGTCAAGTTGTGCCACAAACTTCTCTTCTCCCCAATCCTATTCAATACCTCCTCATTAGTTACGTGATCTACCCACCTTATCTTCAGCATTCTTCTGTAGCACCACATTTCAAAAGCTTCTATTCTCTTCTTGTCCAAACTGGTTATTGTCCACGTTTCACTTCCATACATGGCTACACTCCATACAAATACTTTCAGAAACGATTTCCTGACACTTAAATCTATACTCGATGTTAACAAATTTCTCTTCTTCAGAAACGATTTCCTTGCCATTGCCAGTCTACATTTTATATCCTCTCTACTTCGACCATCATCAGTTATTTTGCTCCCTAAATAGCAAACCTCCTTTACTACTTTAAGTGTCTCATTTCCTAATCTAATCCTCTCAGCACCACCCGATTTAATTTGACTACATTCGATTATCCTCGTTTTGCTTTTGTTGATGTTCATCTTATATCCTCCTTTCAAGACACTGTCCATTCCGTTCAACTGCTCTTCCAAGTCCTTTGCTGTCTCTGACAGAATTACAATGTCATCGGCGAACCTCAAAGTTTTTACTTCTTCTCCATGAATTTTAATACCTACTCCGAATTTTTCTTTTGTTTCCTTTACTGCTTGCTCAATATACAGATTGAATAACATCGGGGAGAGGCTACAACCCTGTCTCACTCCTTTCCCAACCACTGCTTCCCTTTCATGCCCCTCGACTCTTATAACTGCCATCTGGTTTCTGTACAAATTGTAAATAGCCTTTCGCTCCCTGTATTTTACCCCTGGCACCTTCAGAACTTGAAAGAGAGTATTCCAGTTAACGTTGTCAAAAGCTTTCTCTAAGTCTACAAATGCTAGAAACGTAGGTTTGTCTTTACTTAATCTTTCTTCTAAGATAAGTCGTAAGGTTAGTATTGCCTCACGTGTTCCAACATTTCTACGGAATCCAAACTGATCTTCCCCGAGGTCCGCTTCTACCAGTTTTTCCATTCGTCTGTAAAGAATTCGCGTTAGTATTTTGCAGCTGTGACTTATTAAACTGATAGTTCGGTAATTTTCACATCTGTCAACACCTGCTTTCTTTGGGATTGGAATTATTATATTCTTCTTGAAGTCTGTGGGTATTTCGCCTGTTTCATACATCTTGCTCACCAAATGGTAGAGTTTTGTCAGGACTGGCTCTCCCAAGGCCATCAGTAGTTCTAATGGAATGTTGTTTACTCCCGGGGCCTTGTTTCGACTCAGGTCTTTCAGTGATCTGTCAAACTCTTCACGCAGTATCTTATCTCCCATTTCATCTTCATCTACATCCTCTTCCATTTCTATAATATTGTCCTCAAGTACATCGCCCTTGTATAAACCCTCTATATACTCCTTCCACCTTTCTGCCTTCCCTTCTTTGCTTAGAACTGGGTTGCCATCTGAGCTCTTGATATTCATACAAGTGGTTCTCTTCTCTCCAAAGGTCTCTTTAATTTTCCTGTAGGCAGTATCTATCTTACTCCTAGTGAGACAAGCCTCTACATCCTTACATTTGTCCTCTAGCCATCCCTGCTTAGCCATTTTGCACTTCCTGTCGATCTCATTTTGAGACGTTTGTATTCCTTTTTGCCTGCTTCATTTACTGCATTTTTATATTTTCTCCTTTCATCAATTAAATTCAATATTTCTTCTGTTACCCAAGGATTTCTATTAGCCCTCGTCTTTTTACCTTTTTAAATTTTCCCTTTTTAAGTTTTCTAACCTACCTGCCCGATTAAGGGATCTGACATTCCACGTTCCGATCCGTAGAACGCCAGTTTTCTTTCTCCTGATAACGACGTCCTCTTGAGTAGTCCCCGCCCGGAGATCCGAATGGGGGACTATTTTACCTCCGGAATATTTTACCCAAGAGGACGCCATCATCATTTAATCATACAGTAAAGCTGCATGTCCTCGGGAAAAATTACGGCTGTAGTTTCCCCTTGCTTTCAGCCGTTCGCAGTACCAGCACAGCAGGGCCGTTTTGGTTAATGTTACAAGGCCAGATCAGTCAATCATCCAGACTGTTGCCCCTGCAACTACTGAAAAGGCTGCTGCCCCTCTTCAGGAACCACATGTTTGTCTGGCCTCTCAACAGATACCCCTCCGTTGTGGTTGCACCTACGGTACGGCCATCTGTATCGCTGAGGCACGCAAGCCTCCCCACCAACGGCAAGGTCCATGGTTCATGGGGGGTCCGTGTAGATGTAGATGTAGAAAGCACTGATGGAAAAGTCTCGTTTTCGTACTCGAGTCGCTTCGGAGGGGCTAGAGAGTAAAGCAGCGAAAAGAAATGAAACATAGTTATACGCCTACGAGAATGCGTCCGTAGGCGAATAGTTATTAGCGTCGCTACTTTCGGTGCGGAAGGATCTGGGTTCGCTTTCTGGTGCCTCTTCCGATTTTTCTGAGGTAAGGAGGGCTGTAATGGGGTCCACTAAGTCTCCAGATGAGGTGCTGCTCGAATAAAGAAGCAGCGGCATCGTCAGGATTCATCAACTGGCAGCAAAGGCTGGAGGGACTGGCGATACCCTGCTGATGTGTTCCCTGATCACAGACCGGCCCTGCAGGCAGCAGTCGACCAGTAGCAGCAGGTCGAACGTGTAATCCGTGAGTGGTGTTCACGTTTATGAATGTCTAGATTTACTTGTCGCAAACCTTGCCGACACGAATATTCTTCTCATTCTTTAATTTGCCTTCCGCTGTCGCATGAGTCTCGATACTGCGAGTAATTAGCTCCGCTGCCCCAGAACAGCGACGTGGGGCGGCGCCCCTGACGACGTGCTACAGAGTCCGCCCCTGTCGCTGCAGGCTGAGAGCGGCGCCCTGACGCACGAACGGCGGGCAGGGCCGCGCGCCAGTGGCCTCGACGCCAACGCCGCCTCCGACGCCGCCTCCGCGTCCGCCGCCGTCGCCGCCGCCGCCGCCCACGCACCGCCCTGCCCCGTGCCCGAGGGAGAGCGCAGCTGCCATGGCGGCGCGCGTGTCGCGGCAGGCCTGCGCGCAAAAAACTCGCAGGAAATCCTCGACACTTTGCTCGCGCGCGCCTCCCGCTCAAAGCGCCGTGCACGCGCCGTTTGCTTGTCTTCGCGTCGCTAGCTGCACCTGTGAGCACATTCCTTCGGCGTTCCGCTCTAACACGTGGCAACTGTGGACGTGTCGACTCCAGGCGAAAGAGCTGCAGTTTTGTACACTAACGTACCGGTTTCGCGTTAATATCCACACTTCGCAGGCCACTGTACAACTGCTTGTGGATGGTACTGCGTACCGATATTCAATCCGCGTATTGAGCGAGGGTAAAAATATGAATATATCGCTCGCTCGATACCTAATCTCCATTATCTTATTCCCATGGTCCGTAATGGATCTGTACTATGATCGGCGCACAATCGTCACATGATTTTTCTCGACTTCAGTTTCTCCACATTTATCCTATACACTTTTGAGAGAACTATGCCTTTCAAATATTCCTATTTATGTTAACCGAGCATCTCTGTTGGGAATTCCAAATATGTAAAAATTTTGCATGATAGTATTTTTCAGATATATATAATTTTTCAGATGTACATAATTAGTAATGCTAAGAATATAAATACCAAGATCCCAAAACTGAAAAATATTATCACGTAAAATTTTCACATATTTGTCAGAAAATAAAATGTACTCACGATGGTCAAACTTCACCGAAGCATGTATGGATATTAAAGAAGGTATATGTTTGCCCCAGGCAGAAACAGAGTTTTATAATTATTTATCTAAAAGCAAACACGAAGAAAAAGTTAACTTCATCTACAAACTGAATACGTTCACATAGTTTGTGTGAAAACGATAATGAGAAGGGCATAACTGCAGCTAGTAATTAATTGGCGTTTTTCAATATCTGAAGGAGGCAACTGAGGCTGGGTTTACAAGAAGGACAGATCTGTTGCTAACAGAATCCTGCAATGGCGGCCGGTACCAGCTTGAAACCAGGAACGTGGCTTGCGAGGGCTTTCATAAGCTTGTAATTGTCGTGGTGCCGCTTAACAGTGGGCACAACAACAGAATAATGTCCCTAACGATAATTATGGATTACTACGTCTAGCGCCAGTGGCAGTACATTTCAGGAAAAATTAGTGGTATTAAATTATTCTCAAAGACAGCTGAAAGCGAAATTTATCGTGGAGTGAATTTGGAGAGACGGTAGTTTTCACTACTACTACTACTACTACTACTACTACTACTACCACTGTAACACCACAGTTAGTGAGTCTTGGAGTCGTGAAAAGTGTAGTGTAATTTTAATGTGGATTTTGTGCGAGGTCAGTAATTGAGTAAACAAAAAACAAACAGCATTTTCGTTCAGAACACGTGGAGAGTTAATAGACACGCTGAGATATACAAACATAGCTCCAGCTTGAAATGCTGCAACACAGAAACCAAAGGTAAGTGTAAAAACATTCTTAATGGAACAACTATTTAAACCGGAATGGAAGATAGGAGATAACAGTCTCTTTGAAGTCTAGGTCATTAAAGAGGACTGTACAATATTTTACCTAGCATTCCATTTCTCATTTGCTATGAGCAGAGGCATAGTTCAGTCCCTTTCTCCAGACGACAATATGATATTAAACTTCTACCGACGCCAAGCTCATATTTCGCTTGCTCGGCCAACAACTAACGTTATCGATCCCTGTCCATTTCCGAATCAAATAGTCTCAAGTGTTCCATCCCTAACTACCCTGCAACCAACAGACATTACACCTGGGCTAAGAGTCGTTTCTGGGCCTTGCAGTAGTAGAAATTCGTCTAAAACTTCAATACCCGAAGAATGTAGCACAGAAAGCTGCAAAAACTTCGGTAGGTTGAAGGAATCAGTGTCACTGAGAATCAGTAAGGAGTGTTAAGAGAGAATCTTCAAGACAGGTTTCGCAAACCGCAGCTCTGATTGCGTTGCAGAAGTCAGTGAATTTTATTACTTTGCTCAGATGTGCTGACCTGCAATTCTATTGAACCAGTATTTTGTATTACCTTTAATTGAGATACCAAACTGTGTTCCCAATAACAGCATGTTGTTCCAGTAAATGAGTTTGACTTTCAGGAGTTAATGATCCTAATTTGTAACATGTATTGGGTTGCTGCACAAAGGTAAATATTTATAACTGAAAACTCTTGTATGGTCCAATTAAAGGTAGCTCATAAATGATATCTCCTAATTGTCTCTCTAATAATGAGAATACTACTAACTAATTTAATCACGCCTCACAGTAGAGAACCAAATTAAAAAATTGTTGCTGCTACTATCACGCGAAGTGAAAAGCGTTCACAAAATTCACTATCAGTGAAATCACCGCTAAATGAATAGTCGTCCTCAATAACTTACATTACGACGAATGGAAATCCAAACTGTCATATTCTGGTTTGAGTTAATGTGGTTACAGAAAGTAAACTTGAAAAAGTTTATGGTGTGCAATTTGTTTGAGATAATCTACTGCAGCAAAGTTCTATGAGCGAGGATAGATATAAAATGAATGTAACACTGTGTTATGTTTCGTTCTGAAGAATAACAAATAGATACAATGCCAAAAATCTAAACATGAAACGCTCTTGATTCTAGATGAATGTCTGTTTGTATAATAACCATCACCAGGTACTCCCACGAAGGTACAAATTCAAAAAAAACCATAACCCTCATAATCTTGAATCAGTCATAACACTTTATGCATCTGACATTAAAGCAACATACTAGAAATCGGAAACAGGCTTCTAGATTACATAATCTGTAACACCAAATAAAAATGTATTTGTAAGTAAAGAGGGGAAAAATCACGATGAAAACCACAACATCCAGAGATCAAGCAGTTCCTTCCTACAGAAACCGTGCATAAGCACAGGATTTCTTGACGAAGCATTCTCAGTCAATCAGTCGAGATTGGAGGTCATATTAATTCAATGTTTTGATGAGTTCCCTGCTAGTCGTCATCAAGTGAAACGTCCTAATCGGTGGGAATCTACCATTTATACGTTCTGAGCCGCACCTGTATTTTCGGTTTGGAAGCTCCTGGCGGACCACTCGTACGCTTCCCGAAATCGAAGATCCGTGCCGTTGGACACCGTTACTCGGGTCAAAATCTGAATAAACTTGCTCACGTGAACTGTTTTTACTTTTCTCAGGTCCGGAAATGACGATCACGATCGCTCTGGCGAATACAACGGCGAAGTCAACTGTCTGCGAGTTCAATCCAAATGTAGCGAGATCAACTGCTTGACAAAGGATGCATTTCGTGGGCAAACAGGCTGCGAGTTAGCGGGGATGAATTATCATGAGCGATGAAGCGATATCTCGTTTTAAACTTAATAACGTTTACATAGTTGCTAACATGACTGTATACATAAACTACAAATGAGTAAACACTAAGCAGCTTGATACTAACTTTTAATACTTCCACAAGATTCTAGAGATGATTAAAGCTTATTCCTATGATTACATTGCAAACGATAAAATACAGTTCATTTGCATCTGACTTGTATGTTTCCCTCTGTAGCTGAGCATCTGAACTTTTCATTTCACTAACTCTACCGAAGATGTCTCATATATTCTGCGTCTTTTGCCTTTTATTGTCAGTAATTTATCAGTCCAAAAATCGCTTTCCAAGAATCCATCAGTTTAATACAAGGAAATCATAAGTCATACATACAAAAATCTGTAGTTTACAATACCAGAAAACAGAAGCATCAGAACGAGGAATTTCACGACTACAGAGGAGTTGTCTTTTGAACAGTTTTTTCTTCCTTGGCTTTTTCTATTTCTCTTCACCCAACTAGATCACTTACGTCACAGGATTATGGTAATTTAAGACTCTCCTCTGTGGTTTTTGCTTTCTCATCGTGTCGATTATCTAGTGAAGAGAGTGATGAAGAGAACTTGCGAGGATTCCTTGGTCATGATACGCAGCATGTTGCCTAATGTTCTCCCGGGACTGGCATCCGCGCAATTCCAAAATATTCCCCATCAATGTAGAATAATTATTCCGAGAATGCGGCATCTCTGTTCTCAGTAATGTAGGTGGCCGTATGTCCGATAATCCACAGAGCTGCATTGTGCTTAGTAATTGGATATCACGTGCTGTCAGGCCGCGTTAGTTTGCGAAAGATCAAATAGCATGCGTTCACCCTGCCGATGACGGCTAGTAGCTGACAGAAAATGCCACACGCCCCTGCGCTTCTCCGCGAACAAATGTCTGCGCCAACGAGTCAACGTTTCCGGGTTTGTGGCAAGTGGCTGTTGCACTGATTCTGTGCTGTTTGTCACCGACAATCAGATACCGTCGTAGCGAAGCCGCGAGGGCAGGAACGTCTGGTGAAGATTTCGTCGCAGTACTGTCCATTTCACCAGTGGTTCCCTTTCTTCAGCAGTGTTTCCAGGTGCGATCTTTATTATCATTTTGTATATTGTTTTAGATGTTACAGGTTTTGTGCGTATTCTGGAAGCTGTAAGAATTATGGATCAATTGGTGTTGTAATCATACAGATAAGTTTCAGTCATTTTTGGAATTTCGTTGGCCTATAGTTGATTTCCTGTGAGTAATGCTGCCAAGCCGACAACCTAAATCGTCACATGACGAAAGAGCATTACCTCTGTAACGGTCCAAATTAATAACTGTTAAGCCACATTTAATTTATTTTTTGGAATGGGAAGCTGCAATCTCTGCTGGAGGAATCCCAGAAATCACACAGCGCGGTCAATGAAATCGAAGATCATAGATCTGAAGAAACGCATTTCGAGTCGTTTCTGAACTATGTGTGTGTGGTCTGTTTTTTCCCCACTGGGAAAATTGTTGCAGTATGCATGTACCTGAAGCAACAAAAACTAGGGAAGCAAGAAAACCGGCTGAGTTACCAACAAGACGGAGCTCAACCATCTTAACCAAGGACGGCTATGCACGCCTAAGCGGTGGCGCTCAACTTCAAGGGAGCCGGTTCAGGTCCTGGTGCTGGAAGAAAAAAAAAACGTTTTTCAGCATAACTTCCCCAGCAAAGTAAGGAGAAGTGACGACGTATAGTTCCTGAATATTTAACATTGCACCAATGTTCTGGCCTACTTTTCAAACGTCTCCCCAGTGAAGTGACGGAAAAAAAATTGGAAATTTGTGGTAAGGACTAAGGGACCAAACTGCAGGTCATCGGTCCCTAGGCTTACGCACTACTTAACCTAACTTAAGCAAAGGACAACACACACACCCATGCCCGAGAGACGACTCGAACCTTGAACGGGGGGAGCCGAGCGAACCGCGACAAGGCACCTAAGACAACACGGCTACCCCGCGCCGCGAAAGTGACGGTATTTGCCACTGGTGACGGAGATATTTTGTCTACGGCATGGGAAGATGAAGCTGGCGGCCCGTTTGGTGTTATCGTGAGAAGTAATGTATGCGCCAGCACCGGGTAAGTCCCTCATCCTTCTCTGTCATCGCCAGCAACACCGTCCACGCTGGAACTGTAAGAAAGGGGCAACAGATGTCCTTAAGGCACAACGTGTACACTTAACACTTCGTGGGAAAAAAAACAAACAAATGGTGCCATTCGCCACGAAGGAGGAAAACTTTTGCAATTAGGCAACCGAACCTACTCCATGGCGACCCTCAACCAACAACGGCATATGAGTTCACTTCTTTCATCTCATTAGTCATCATCGTCCAGGAGTACGAAAATCGGCATATGTAAGGCACGCACTGGTTGATGAGTCAGATTCAGCGCAGCCAGCGTGCAGGACCTCTACGAGATAGATTTATTTATTTATTCATGTGGAGGTTTGGTAAGAGCACAATTTACATCTTCCACCATTCGCAGCGACATTGTCAGAAATGAAAAGGTGGATTACTACAGCCATCGAGGACGTCACACCGTGTCTGCTTGAGAGAACTTACCAAGGATAAGGTGCAGCGTGGTTGTCTGCCTTATTACACGCCGCACCGAGAAAGGTGACGCAGAGGGAAGCCATTGGACACGTATTCGGGAGTACGATGATTCGAAAATCCCAAGTCGGCCATTCAGATTTAGGTTTTCCGTGATTTCACCAGCAGCTTAAGGCGAATGCTAGGATGGTTCCTTTGAAAGGTTATGGAATTCGCTAAACTGAGCTTTTTCTCCACCTCTAAAGACGCCGTCGTCGACGGAACGTCAAGTCCTAGTCTTACAATGTAGTTTCACAAAATGTGGACTACGGCGCTCAATTTCTACCGCTTCAGCAACACTTGGTAATGAGGAGAAGTAATAAGTATCTTATGTTTTCATTAGTTCCTGTAAAGAGTAAGAACTGACTTCTCACTTTGTCTTCTTATACCTCATGCTCACCGAACGAGACTGCAGCCGAATGAAGCTCACCCTATTCAAATTAAAGACTATCCGCGGAGCTGACCGGGTATATGAACGTCTGGTGCTAGTCTCCCATCGCAAGAGCGTCGACTTTTGCCGACTGCGCCATCATCAGATAGTGCTGACACAAAAACGAATTGAAATGATTGATTCGTATTCATGCTCAGTTGCAATCAAGTTGTAGTTGAGATTTTATGGAAATCAGATGCCATTCAGTTGTACTTCAGATTACAACATGTATTGCAATTACAGTTGAAACTTTTGCTGAATAAAGTGATTAATTCATCTACTGTTTTCAGACAGAGTTATAGTGTTTTTTCTTCTGAAACTATATTTTATATTGAAAAAAGATTTCGGCAGAGATTATGGAAAAAAGTTTATCCTCGCTTAACCGGCTGAGAATACTGACTTGACTACAATAATAATCAATATTGTTCTTTTTCGAATCTGGACAATCAACTAAATCAGTTCCATATTATTATTCAGTATTATAAAGCCGAATGAGAATACGACTCCAACTACTATGTAGGTGAGCCAGGGACAATACTTTGACGGACTGCTGATATTAATACACTCTGCCAAGAGAGTATTCTGAAGCACTATATGTAGCATCACATCTTCCTTTTACACGCAGGCCACGCGCTGAGTACATGGAACGTCCGTATTCAAGGTTCCCCTTTATGGTAATACACTAAAGCGCAAAATAAACTGGTACAGGCATGCGTATTCAGATACAGAAAAGTGTTGCATCACTCCGGTTCCCAGAACTCCTGAAGATAGACGTTGACTGTGAATATTGTATCACAGACACAATCCCTTTGACTGTTCAGACATGTCACTAAACCCGCCCAAAGATGTAAGCAACCATGCATGAGCAGCGACTATTAGACGGAGGGGGACCGACAGCCGATCAGTTCCAGTCATTCCACCAGAAAGGAGGTACACGTCTCGTGTTGTCTGTAGTTCAGCCATGCCTAGACGGTCAATACCGCGGTTCGATCGCGCCCGCATTGTTACTTTATGCCAGGAAGATCTCTCAACAAGGGAAGTGTCCAGGCGTCTCGGCGTGAATCAAAGCGATGTTGTTCGGACATGGAAGAGATACAAAGAGACAGGAACTGTCGATGACATGCCCCGCTCAGGCCACGCAAGGGCTACTACTCAAGTGAATGACCGCTGCCTATCTATTATGGCTCGGAGAAAACCTGACAGCAACGCCACCATGTTGAATAATGTTTTTCGTGCAGCCACAGGCCGGCCGGTGTGGCCGTGTCGTTCTAGGCGCGTCAGTCTGGAACCGCGTGACCGCTACGGTCGCAGGTTCGAATCCTGCCTCGGGCATGGACGTGTGTGATGTCATTAGGTTAGTTAGGTTTAAGTAGTTCTAAGTTCTAGGGGACTGATGACCACAGATGTTAAGTCCCATAAGGCTCAGAGCCATTTTTTTCGTGCAGCCACAGGACGTCTCAAGCTGTGCGCAATAGACTGCACGATACGCAACTTCACTCCTGACGTCCATCTTTGCTCCCGTACAGATGGGTCCAACAATATGCCGAATGGATCGCTCAGGATTGGCATCACGTTCTCTTCACCGATGAGTGTCGCATGTGCCTTCAACCAGACAATCGTCGGAGACGTGTTTGGAGGCAACCCGGTGAGGCTGAACGCCTTAGACACACTGTCCAGCGAATGGAGCCAGGTGTTTTGGGGTGGTATTACGTGGGGCCGACGTGCGCCGCTGGTAGTCATGGAAGGCGCCGTAACGGCTGTACGAGACGTGAATGCCACCCTCCGACCGATAGTGCAACCATATTGGCAGCATATTGGCGTGGGATGCGTCTTCATGGACGACAATTTGCACCCCCCCCCCTCCCCCAACGTGCACATCTTGTGAATGACTTCCTTCAGGATAACGACATCGCTCCACTAGAGTGGCCAGCATGTTCTCCAGACATGAACCCTATCGAACATGCCTGGGATAGATCGAAAAGGGCTGCTTATGGACGACGTGACCCTCCAACCACTCTGAGGGATCTACGCCGAATCGCCGTTAAGCAGTGGGACAATCTGAACCAACAGTGCCTTGATGAGCTTGTGGATAGTATGACACGACGAATACAGACATGCATCAATGCAAGAGGACGTGCTACTGGGTATTAGAGATACCGGTGGGTACAGCAATCTGGACCACCACCTCTGAAGGTCTCGCTGTATGGTGGTACAACATGCAATGTATGGTTTTCATGAGCAATAAAAAGAGCGGAAATAATGTTTATGTTAATCTCTACTCCAGTTTTCTGTACAGGTTCCGGAACTCTCGTAACCGAGGTGATGCGAAACCCTTTTTGATGTGTGTATGTAGACAGGCAAAACACGGCGCTGCGGTCGGTGACGCCTATATCAGGCAGCAAGTGTCAGGCGCAGTTGTTAGATCGGTTACTGCTGCTACAATGGCAGGTTATCAAGATTTAACTGAGTCTGAACGTGGTGTTATAGCCGGGACACGAGCGATGGGACATAGCAACTCCGAGATAGCGATGCAATGCGGATTTTCCCGTACGACCATTTCACGAGTGTGCCGTGAATATCAGGAATCGGGTAAAACATCAAATCTCCGACATCGCTGCGGCTGGGAAAAGGTACTGCAAGAACGGGACCAACGAAGACGGAAAAGAATCGTTCAACGTGACACAAGTTCAATCCTTCCGCAAATTGCTGCCGATTTCAATGCTGGGCCATCAACAAGTGTCAGCGTGCGAACCATTCAACGAAACACCATCGATACGGGCTTTCGGAGCCGAAGGCCCACTCGTGTACTCTGGATAATAGCACGACAGAATGCTTTACGCCTCGCCTGGGCCCGTCAACACCGATATTTAACTGTTGATGACTGGAAACGTGCTGCCTGGTCGGACGAATCTCGTTTACAAATTGTATCGAGCGGATGGACGTCTACGGGAATGGAGACAACCTCATGAATCCATGGACCTTGCATGCCAGCAGCGGACTGTTCAAACTGATGGAGGCTCTGTAATGGTGTACGCCGTGTGGATCTGATACGTCTAGATACGACTCTGATAGGTGACACGAACGTAAGCATCCTGTCTGGTCAGCTGCATCCATTCATGCCCATTGTGCATTCCGACAGACTTGGGCAATTCCAGCAGGACAATGCGACACGCCACACGTCCCGAATTGCTACAGAGAGTCTTCAGGAACACTCTTCTGAGTTTACACACTTCCGCTGGCCACCAAACTCCCCAGACATGAAGATTATTGAGCATATCTGGGATGCCTTACAACGTGCTGTTCAGAAGAGATCTCCACCCCCTCGTACTCTTATGGATTTCTGAACAGCCCTGTAGGATTCATGATGTCAGTTTCTTCGAGCACTACTTCAAACATTAGTCGAGTCCGTGCCCCGTCGTTCTGCAGCACTTCTGCGTGCTCGTAGTGGTTCTGCACGATATTAAGCAGGTGTATCAGTTTCTTTGGATCTTCAATATAGGATCACTTATTGATGTACAGCATTTGTGAAAAAATCTTATGATGTGGTGCAATAAACTGTAAGCTTTGTGTGTGTCTTCCCCTGATGCTTTTCTCTCCCGTACATTACACACACAGACACAGACACACACAGAGTGTCAGACGAGAACTTCGGACACTGGAAGCAGCAGCGTCTCCTCGGAAGGAGGTGTCGGCAGAAGTGGCTGCCAAGAAGCTGGCGTCACCTGCAGAGGACGGGCGTGGCGGCAGCTGCTCCGGAGGCGCAGAAATGACAATGGGCAGATGCGACACGCAGCCGCGCCCGCGCGCGCTCGCAGCTGCCGGGATGTGTGTAGCGCCGCGTCACGTGCCGCCACGCACGCGAAACGCGCGCACCGGCGGAAGGCGGTCGCCATGTGTCTCGCTGCCGCAAAAACTAATTAGTTTCACTCTTTGTCTCGGCAGCGGCGCTATATCTGACTAACGGGGGGATGCCGCTCTCCGAGGTGAGTGGCTCTTTGACAACCACAAGGCTTTAGGCAGATGCTCTCCGTTAACGTAGACAATGAAATTAATTTAACAATAGGACAAGTGCTCATAGTTAGTATAGAAATAAGTGCCTACTTTCGGCGTAGAACTCAATGGACTTCTGTACCTACTAGATCCGTATCACACCTACTTTTGATACACCACGAATAAAAATTACCCTGAATAGCGTGTAATGACAAATTTCGGAGAACTTTTATCGAAATAATTTAGTGTCTCTCACTATAGAGCTAAACCTGCTATGGACTGCAGCCGCAACTCGGCCGCAGGGAGAATAGCTCCCTCCTGGCGAATGGCAACCGAAGGGTTTTGGTGAGACGACCAATTAAAAGAGTAAGAAGGAGGAAAGAGTATTTGAGTGCTGGAGTACAGGGGTAGGGCAAGCAGTCGGCCTGAATCCAATGTCGGTGGCCGCGACCGCGAATGGCGAGTGAGGACTGCGGACTGAGGCATAGCCAACCCCGAAGAAAGAGGTTGGCAGTTCTATCTGGAGGACCGGAAAGCGGAGAGACGCAGTGTTCGTAGCGAAATGTAAAGTGGAGAAGGGAACCCGCTGTTACCTGCGGCTGCTCTCGCGTATCAGCAGTGCTGTTATGGTGAGTGATGGTGAATAAGCAAGCTACTGTACGGCTGCCCTCGCGGGTCTGTCTGTTCGGGTATGCACCCTCTCGTCCCAAGATGTCCCAACGCAAGAGGCGTCGGCATGCGCCGCGTAGCTACCGAGCAGTGAGTACAGAGGTGCGCAGGCAGGAGCGCACATGTACGCATCGTGCTACTGAAGTACTGTGGCATTGCGGATTAAACAAACTGAACACTGTATAAGCTTTGTATGCATTACTCTGAATGGTATTACGTAGCACGTATCAACCAATAAAAATGTATTCACAAATATGACGAAGTTCAAAAGTCAGAGAGTGAATATTTTTCCTTAATTCGAGTAATATTCTTCAGTTCAATAAGTATCCTGTACTACACACTTTCTGAAGTAGACTAAGTCCTTCCTCAGGGTACAAGCTATCTCCTTACCAAATTTCACCGAAATCGGTACAACAGGTTAATAATAATAAACTTAAACGCGGTGCAAAATGCGGCAGTTTTTGCAAACATTTCATGTTTATGACGTCATATATCCTGAACTAAGTGTAGTACGGCGATATAACTGCGCATGTACATTCAGTGGTATATGTGAACAGCGTCTGCAAAATGTGTCATGAATACAGTCAGTAGCAAGAAGTAATAAATTAAAACGTCATGCCCGATGCGAAAATGAACAACGAAAATGCAGTAAGAGATAAACTTTTTTTCTTTTTTGTGCGAGGGGATGTGGTGGTGAGGGGAGTGTCAGCAAGAAAAGTTTGTAAAGGTCTGTAATTATGTGTTAAGTTCGTTGCTCAGTGCTCTCGTTCTCAAGTAATGGATGAATAAAATCTGAGTATTCGCTGGCGTGGCCTACACTTCTTTTTCACCACCACCCCGCCCCGTTGATAGATGGTTCTTCCCCCACAGCGATTCTTCTAGAGACAGTAAGCTAACATTTACCAAGTTTGGTTGAAATCGGTCCAGTGGTTTCGGAGGAGATGTGGAACATACACACATACATACATTTTTTATAATATGTATGGAGATCTTTTTTGCGTAATGCGATTTCGATTAAATAAAGCCTATGCGGTGCCCAAATCTATACTCAAGTTACCTGTGAAAACCCCACGAAAATTGGTTTGGTAGTTTTGGAGATTATCGTGTCCAAAGATAATCAGACAGACAAGACGGTTTTACAGATTTATTATAAGTATAGTTATGCGTCACAGGAAGGAATTCGGTGCGGTGGAAGACTGCAGGACATGTAGTTTTCTGTTACCGCAGATAGCCTTCAGGAGGGGCTAGAAGTGTTAAGGGCGTTACTGATGCCAACAATAAGTCAAAGTTTACGTTTAAAAGTGTGTAAAAGTCCGTAGACAATTAATGGAGACTAACGAAAAACTTTCACTCTTAATTTATATTGGCATGTCCTTTATAATAGTTAATCTTTTCCCCTTTAAGTGTTTTCAGGTACTTTGAGTTGTAGTTTCTGTTTCAATGAGCAACGTAATCTTTGTGACTGACTGGTGTACGTGAACGGAAGAGGCGAGTATATTATTTTATTTTTGCCGTCAGTACGCCGGCGTTGGTATCTATGCAATTCATCGATCCTATGAACGGATGGTGGGTCTTCGAGACTCACAGTCACCTACGATTTCTATTTAAAAACATAACACTTGTCTCAAGGGGTGAACGTTTTATGAGGAAAACAGCCTGATCAATTTCAGTTAAAGGTACTTGTGGGGGCAGAAAGAGGCAGCTGAACTTGTATTAAGGAGACAAAATGAAGAGCTGAAACGATACAAGAGAGCTAGAGCTAACATTTTGTTCTAATTTTTTTGAAGAAATGACGCACATCGATGTGTCGGCGGAAAAAAATCCAAAAACTGATGGCGGAAATATAAACATCCAAATTCTATCGCTTTTTCGGAATTCCACGAGACTTTTCTTTCTTCTCTTCGTACTAGCAACTGGGGTCACGTTACAGCTTCAGTTTGTGTTCTTCCCTGGTGAGATTCTATTTTGCCAATACTTCGTATTGTCCCTATTGCGCCTTCTCCTTTCTTCTGTCAATGCTTCAGATTTCTTATTTTTTTTCTCCGTGGAAAGCCTCATTCAACTGGTATTATATTCGCAAAACACTGATCGTTCTGTTATTTGTGACTCTTTTATGTGTTTCTTTATAGCATTTTTCCTACTTCTGTAATCCTTGCAGTTGTTCAGTTTTCTTTCCAGAAATAAACGAATAACTGTTTCGTTAGGGTGTGCCGGCCGCGGTGGTCTCGCGGTTCTAGGCGCGCAGTCCGGAACCGTGCGACTGCTACGGTCGCAGGTTCGAATCCTGCCTCGGGCATGCATGTGTGTGATGTCCTTAGGTTAGTTAGGTTTAAGTAGTTCTAAGTTCTAGGGGACTGATGACCACAGCAGTTGAGTCCCATAGTGCTCAGAACCATTTGAACCATTCGTTAGGGTGTTCTCATTCATTCGGTAGAGATTAAACTTATCTTTGCCATTACTTTTGTTATTTTCTGTACATTTAGGAAGATCTCGTTACTTCTCATTTTCCACACGTCTGTAATTTCAATTGTACCCATTGTTTGTCTAATAATCCATCTTTCAAGCGTTTAAGGCATTATTTACATATTTATTTACTTTTTCAACTGTCTGCTCTGCAGTACTGGCTACTGCGGTCTCTCAAAATACATGACTTTTCTGGATTTTATCGATCTCAAAGGTAATGCAACAAATATTTTCTGAATGTGAATCTGCTCTTCAATTTCTTATACGTGGATGCTTGCCCCCTTACTATACAGGCTCCTAGAAATGAACCTAAAAATTCTACAACTAGTCACGTATCACTATCTTCCCGAAGAACACCTTTTTCAATAAAATATCGTCTTCGGAGATCTCTCCTGAAGCTACTCACAGATGGTTTGAATCCGTCTAATACATTCTAAGCGGTATCCCAGTCTGCTATCCAAAACGGAACGAATTATGTGAACACAGTTTCCTTCGTATAACTAAGCCAGTGTGTATTCTTACATTTCTGGCAGCGGATTACCACGAATTCTATGTAGAAAAATTTTGCCTAACGTTCATGTTGTAATCGTAATAAAGGATTGACGAACTGCAAGAAACAAAGAAACATCTCATCCCTATTTCTCCAGGGGGTTGTATAAATTTTTTTTTATTTCTTGGTGCAACTGTCAATCATGTGAGAAACAACAAACGTCCTCTTTCAAACGCACAAATGTCGGCAGCACGGTATTAACGTAAACTAAAAGCTATCTGTGTTATTTCGTGATTAGCTCTGGCAGCCAGCGATTTTCATAAATGGCGGAACGGTGACTGAGTGCTGCCGAACGAATCGGCGACCAGAGCGTTGTCTGGAAGGAGCTAGGAAGGGACTGCTTTCCTGGAATGAATGCGGCCGTTTCTTCCGCCGTGCGAGGGAATGCTTCGTCTCGGCATGAATTACTAAACGCTCGGACTTCTCCGCAACTCGGAAGCGGAATCATTCATGGCCGTGCGGCCTGCGGGAAGTTTTCACAGGCAAACTAAGGACTAACCAGTCGCATCAAGTCTGTGAATCTCTACAATTCAGTACCATATTCTCGACATACTGAAGCCACCGTATGCCACGAAAATGAATTATTTGCTTAGAGGAAACGAGTAACTAACGCAGTAACTGTATATATGAAACACAGAAAAATATTCCACGTGAAGCCTGGCTGCAATGGATATTTATTTTTCTTAATTCCGCGAGTAGCAAACTACATAAAGATATATTAAATATGATTTGTTTTCTCATATTTATCTCTTTATTTACTGTAGTTGTTTGATACTTTCATCTGTTCGCAAAGTTTTTCACGGGTCAGTTTCTTATCACCAGTATTTGATCCGATTCTCTCCCCCTCTCTCTTACTTTCCCGCATACTGCACTCGCGTCTAATTTGACTTTATTTCCCTATAAGTAGCCCATAAACTCAGTTATGTTGCCTCTCGACGCATCTCTGTTATCTACATTTCGTTTCACTGACATTATACTCTTTTACATCCCTGTGAATGTTTTTCACCTGTGGGACCTTTTCTCAAGTTAAGTACCGATTTGTTTTTCTTTCTTTGGTTCAATTTCCTTATGTGTCCCAGAAAGTCAAATCTCACTCTTCCGATAATTTGTTATTATGTTAATAAAAGGCCGGCCGCGGTGGTCTAGGGGTTCTAGGCGCTCAGTCCGGAGCCGCGCGACTGCTGCGGTCGCAGGTTCGAATCCTGCCTCGGGCATGGATGTGTGTGATGTCCTTAGGTTAGTTAGGTTTAAGTAGTTCTAAGTTCTAGGGGACTGATGACCACAGATGTTAAGTCCCATAGTGCTCAGAGCCATTTGAACCATTTTTGTTAATAAAAAACAGAAGTATCCTTACTGTTTTTTACACAGTGTCTTTTACACAGTGGTGTCTACATTGTTTTCAGTCCTTTCTGCCTAATATGTCTACGACGTAGAAGCATTCTGACTGATGGCAGTAGTGTGAATTCTGATTTCCCTCGATGTGATAGTATTTCTCTGCGAACCCATATTATGTTTAATCGTTCTCGTGCTTTCGGGCAAGGGGTCTCTCATCGGTTAGCACACTGGATTCGTATTCTAAAGGAACGGCGTTCAAAATGTCGTCCGACAATTTTTAATTAGTTTTTCTGAGGTTTCTCTAAAACGATTAAGGGGAATGCCAGGACGGTTCCTTTGAGAAGAACACGTCCTATTTCCTTTCATACCCATGCCCTATAAGTGCATGACTTCGTCATCAACCGGACGTTAACAACAATCTCAGATTTTTTCCGTCTCCCGTCTCGTTCTTTATTAGATTGTTACTTCACTTCAGGTGCAAATTTAGTTATATATTTGAACTGGTGATTTATTTCGTTAGTAACATATTTATACTTCACCAATGAATCGAAATTTATATATTCAGTGCACTTATAGGTTTATCTTCCCTGCTGATTCTTATGGAACTTTGCCTGCATGATTGCAGGGGCCAGTTTCTTAAAGGATTCAATCTCTCGACGTCATTTTTGAAAGAACCCAATTCTGAACTGACGTCCTTCCTGTTACATATCTAAGCGCTAATGGCTGCATCATTTCGCTCGGTGTGCGACTGATGCTCTAAAACCTGGAGATGATTATTTTATTATTTTTAAACTATGTAAGGGAGTGTGAAAATATGTAAAGGCAATCTGCACTATCCCGATTTTATACAGCAATATATGAAAAATTAGAATAATAATGCCTGAAACATAAATTTTGCGACTTTTGGCTATTAAGAAATGTTAAATGTGATACACTTAAGGGATGTGCAAAGAAATAACACTTAAGTGACAAGTGAAATGATCGTACGGCACTGATGGCCGGGAGTACCCCTCCTGGGGGAGTTCGGCCGCCGGGTTGCAAGTCTTTTCAAGTAACGCCACTGTGGGTGATTTGCGAGTCGATGATGAAATCATGATGAGGACAACACAACATCCAGGTCTTGAGCGGAGAAAATCTCCGATCCGGCCGGAAATCGAAACCGGGCTGGCTACATGTCAGTCAGAGGCTCTCTATGGGGGGGGGGGGGGGGGGGGGGGAGACAATTGACAAGTGAGCAGCTGTCTAAAGAAAAGGGAGTATGTTTCTCCAGCGGGAATAGTGTACCTACATAAAGTTATGCGGACAACAATCGAAACGTCACACCCACACAAAACAGTCTTATAGGACTGATTTGTGATACACAAGTATACTAGAACCGATAGTAATATGCTGAATCACTGGCACTTACAGTTTATTTTCAGGTAATTGTAGGTATAGCGATTTTCGGAAATACGAGTATATACTCTGCAACGCCTTCGAAATCATTAGTAGCAATAGACGTGGTGCCTGCTCCTTCTCAACTTACTACTCTGTCACGTGAAAGTTCAGTGATAATGTTAGTTATCAAGTAAACGTCCCTGCATAAGCTGCAGGTTATATTTAAGTAAACTACATGTAAAAGGCTCAAACGCAGTGTCCTGCAGTCAAACATTTAAGTTTCGTTTCCTCCCACAGATGATTGTATTTTATTTTATTCTTTTTTAGTTACGAACATGCCACAGGGCTTTTAATTAACAGAAAGCTTGAAAGTGAAACGAAACCCACTCTATCCAGAATTAAAATCACATCCTCAGAATTCCGCTTCGCGAACCGGCAACACGAGCAGTGCACAATTGTTACAAATCTCAATTAGGACTTCAGGTTCATTCTACAAAAGAACTTTCGCACAAAACGTGACGATAACATAGAAGGTGTATACAGCAAGCAGATTGTTTACTGGTAGGTAACGAAAGAAAACTAGTCACGTGTTACACGAAGGAACGCACCCGTGATCGCTGCTTTGACCGAACGCTAACAGCGGTGTGTCTGAGGCTGAACGTTTGCGCAGCCTTTGTCTTTACGTAACAGGTGGTGGCTACAATTAGCGGCAAAGGCATGCGTAATGGGGACCAGGCCACAATCGGCGGCGCCTGTCGACCGAGCGTTAATTAAATAACACAAATGGACAATGCCACAACGTTCTACAGAAGGAACCTGTAAGATTTCTGCTAATAAGAGGGGGGTGTAGGAAACAAGTTTCCAACGGCACGCCTCCTCCGTTACACAAGGAGAAATATTTCAAACATAACGAAGTTATACGGTTTTATTCGTCCAGTAATGCTGGCTCTGTTTTACTTGTTACACAATATAAATATGTGCGTCTATAAGTAGTCAAGTCTCATTAATGTATTTCATTTTTTTCATTTTCTACAGAGAAAGAGATAGCAACTGTTAATGACTGAAAGGCATATCGACGGATAATTGTTCTCTTTGAAATGTTTCTCACACATTCATCTTTACGCGTGCTCCCTTCAGACAGAAGCAGTCTGGTGAAATTGTAAGGGAATGTACCGGGTGATCAAAAAGTCACTATAAATTTCAAAACTGAATAAATCATGGAATAATGTAGATAGAGAGGTACAAATTGACACACATGCTTGGAATGACATGGGGTTTTATTAGAACCAGAAAAACACAAAAGTTCAAAAAATGTCCGCCATATGGCGCTTCATCTGATCAGATAGCAATAATTAGCATATCAAAGTAAGATAAAGCAAAGATGATGATCTTTACAGGAAATGCTCAATATGTCCATCATTTCTCAACAATAGCTGTAGTCGAGGAATAATGTTGTGAACAGCACTGTAAAGCATGTCCGGAGTTATGGTGAGGCATCGGCGTCGGATGTTGTCTTTCAGCATCCCTAGAAACGTCGGTCGATCACGATACACTTGCGACGTCAGGTAACCCCAAAGTCAATAATCGCACGAACTGAGGTCTGGGGACCTGGAAGGCCAAGCATGACTAAAGTGGCGGCTGAGCACACGATCATCACCAAACGACGCGTGCAAGAGATCTTTCAGGCGTATAGCAATATGGGGTGGAGCGCCATCCTGCACAAACATCGTACGTTCCAGCAGGTGTTTATCAGCCAGGCTAGGGATTATGCGATTCTGTAACATATCGGCGTACCTCTCACCCGTCACGGTAGCAGTTACAAAACCAGATTCACGCATTTCCTCGAAGAAAAAAGGCCCGATAACGGTAGATGTGGTAAATCCAACCCATACCGTGACTTTCTCGTCGTGCAATGGAGTTTCCACGACAGTTCTAGGATTTTCGGTAGCCCAAATTCTGCAGTTGTGGGCGTTTTCCTGTCCAGCGCCATCTGTCGGACATTTTGTGAACTTTGTTTTGTTTTTGGTTCTAATGAAACTTCATGTCATTCCAAGCATGTGTGTCAATTTGTATCTCTCTATCTACATTATTCCGTGGTTTATTAAGTTTTCAAATTTATAGTGACTTTTTGATCTCCCGGTACTTGCCTTTTACAAATGGCCCGCCTCGTCCGCACGTGTTCGCGGCCGCGGTATAGCGGGCGCCGTTCAACTAGGGGAGAGTGGTGGTGGTGGTGGTGTCGCGGTCGGGGAAGCGACGCGTTGCTGCGGGGAGCGGTCAGCTGGGACCGGTGGTGCGCGGGCAGCGACATCCTCCTCTCTCGGTGTCAAGGGCGGCGCCTGTCTCGAATCAGTGGCAAGGCGTACTGGCTTTCGGCATCGGGAAGTTTGTGTGCGTACAACGGCTTTCGCAGTGTAGAGCTCACTCGAGTCTTTCGGGACCGATTAATTTACTGTCTGGCCGCGCGGTTCTGGCGCTGCAGTCTGGAACCGCGAGACCGCTACGGTCGCAGGTTCGAATCCTGCCTCGGGCATGGATGTGTGTGATGTCCTTAGGTTAGTTAGGTTTAACTAGTTCTAAGTTCTAGGGGACTAATGACCTCAGCAGTTGAGTCCCATAGTGCTCAGAGCCATTTGAGCCAATTTACTGTCTCGTAATCTAGTTTCGCATGCTAGCTGATTCGTGTGCGCGGAATTAGGTCTCAGTGCTGCTTGTTCATCTTGTGTGAATTTTGGCTCCGAGAAACCCACTTCTTGTCTGAAAGCGTAGATCGAACTTTCGCAAGTGAGCGTGAATGTTCCGGCCGAATAAGAGTCTCACTGCCCCGTCTGTCTCCTTCCCGGTAAATCGGAGAGGAGCCGAGTTGAGGTGCAAATCACTGGCATCTTACGTTTCTTAATCCACGTTTGGCAGTACTTCCGGAATTATTTTTCTGTTCTACCATCTTTTTTGTGATACCCACAGTGCGTGTGTGCTATAACACATTTACTCAGTTTAAGCCATTTCGCTGAGTGGTGTAACTGCGGCAGTGCTGAGCGTGCAGTAGTGGCCGGGGCTTAGACGCGCCTTTAGATTGTCCCCGCGGCTCAGACAGTGTGGTATGCCGCCTTGTGGGATTCTTGGACTGTAGTGCCTTTGCAGCCGTACTTCTACACGCCACGCCGGCCTGCACCACCTACGCTAAGGAGGTCGTCGCTCGCTTTTTGGTTTAGTAGTTTATTTAATGAGATAGCACCCCCCCCCCCCCTCCCAATCCCTCCTTTTCTTTCAATGTCGCGGGCTGGAGCGGCACTGGCTTTGGGCACTTCGAGCTTGGTTTGGCCACAGCTGCCTGTATTTCGAAGGCGCTGTGCCGAGATACAGACTACTATCAGTTAATCTACATTGCGTGTCTCCAACGACGTGCTTAAGAAATTTTCCTTTGCCGATTTTCTGGCCGCGCGTTGTTAACTGTGACCTGTCTTGTGCGGTGTAGAGTTTCTTGATACTGAACTTTTTTTTTTAAAAAAAAAGGAAGAAAAAAAAAAGAAAGGGGAATTGAAAAGTCCGCATCGCCAATTATTAAACTTGTTTTTCCACTCATTGAATTCAAATGTTAGCTACGGGGCCGGAATTTGTTTCTCGCTGAAGATGTAGAGGCAGCGCCTAGTCCTGACATTTCATATTTTTTTTTTTTTTTAATTCTAAAGTTCACAAGATTGCAACCTTATTTCATGGTAGTTTAAATGTTTGTTCAGCTCTGTGGGGCAATTTGATATTAGAGGTTTCCGATTTTATGGCCTTGTCTACAAAGAGTTGTAATTTGATAATAGGACATGTTTCATTTTATAACTGTTGCTGATGTCCAAACTGTTGTTCCCTTTGTTTTTACTTGCTGTTTAATATATTTGTTGCTGATCTCAGAAACTATTTCTCTTTTTTTAATGGTAACAAATTTTGTTAAATGTGAATGATGTGTACTTAAAACCCTGGCCCAGCCCTTTACTTGTTTGATTCTGGTTAAGCCGCACTCTGAAAGGTGAGATTTCAGTATCGAGACGCAAATTCCTCCAAAGAGGCTACTAAGGCCCTGTATATCGGGGAAAGAGAACGCATGCGAAACATTCACAGTGCCGGGAACAGCCAGCCGGAGTGGCCGTGCGGTTCTAGGCGCTGCAGTCTGGAGCCGAGCGACAGCTACGGTCGCAGGTTCGAATCCTGCCTCGGGCATGGATGTGTGTGATGTCCTTAGGTTAGTTAGGTTTAATTAGTCCTAAGTTCTAGGCGACTGATGGTATTGTGCGAACGGACGTTATCGTGCAGCAGGATGATTCCATGCGACATCATTCCTGGGCGTTTTTGACTTTATGGCGCATGACAATTTCTACAAAATGTCTTCATAGCGCTGCGCATTTGAGTGGTACCACGCTCGAGAAACTCGACGAGCATAGGGCTCCTGCAGTCGAGGAAGGAGGTCATTGTGACCTTACTGGAACGTCTGTGAACAGCTATGCGGCCGACCGCATTCTGTGTAACAGGAATTGATCATCTCGTCTCCCAATGGGATAAATCTGTTAAGTCGTGTGGTCTCGATGTGTTGGGTGTTCGGTTTTCATTTGACTACACTGAAATGGAGTTACCATCGTCATCATGTCTTCTGCCGTACGGTTAGGTCTTTCTCTGAACGTTCAGCGTCTTCCTTTCATTCCTAGTCTCCGCTTTCGTTTTGCAGTACGATAAATTGCCTTGACGACACCTAAGCTATCCAGGAAAATTGTTTTTCATCCATTTAAAAGAGCGCATTAGTCGCTATGGAGGGCTGTAGTGGGTGCAGGAATGGTACCAGGGTGTCGTGTGACCCAACACCGCTGACGCAACTGATGGTTGTGTAAGCGAGTCGGTTGTATGGGACGAGCACAGTGAGACGGACCGACCCGTAAATGTGACAGAATCGCAGAAACGAGTTAGTAGTTTTTGGGCGTGTCCATGATCATACCGTGAATGAAGTTGCCCCAGTTGTTGCTGTATCAAGGCGTAGTGTCCAGTGTGCCTACAAGGAACGGTATACCACTTGCAGCCATTTAGTACGGTGTAAGAACAGCGCTCGTCAGAAGATCATAACCGACACGCAAAGAAGACAAGCGTTTCGCGCTGTTAATAAAATTCGGTTTTAAACCCGACAGGACTTGCTGCTGTCAGTGAATCCAAGTCTATCTCAATCAGATTCCGAGGCAACATTGTCGAGAGAACAGTATGCGAATGTTATTTGGTGTCAATAGACAGTATTACTCACAGCGGCTCGAAAAGCTGGAGGTCTTTAACGTCCCAAACAACATTGAAACTTTTTCAAACGATGCAAGCCATCGAATTCACCGACGCCCAATAAGAAATTTATGCTGCCTGCACTAAGACGTTGTAGTTCAGGCTAGAGGTGGTTCTGTGATGTTTTGGGGGTGATTTTCGTATCATGAGTTGAGCCCCATGAATCACGTTACCGTGAACATGGACCAGGATTTTTTGACATTCTCAGTGTGCAAGAGTTGTCCGTTCTTCTATATCTTCGTGATGAATCTGCTGCGGGCACTCCCGTCTTCCAAGATGACGAAAGCTGTGTCCACAAGTAGACGATCAACAGTCAGGTGCCCTATCGCTCCCCGACTGGCTTGGTTAATCAAACGATCGTAATCTCACATTTAATGGTTCTGATGATTCGGAAGGGCGAGTGAAACGTAGCAGTCAACATCCCTGCACTTTAGTAGCTGTACGAAATCTAATCATCAATGACTGAATTAAGCTCTATACGGCACACTTGAAGAAACTTGTGGACTCCCCTTCTCAACAAGCCTAGAGGCGTTGTTACGCGGAATTAATCTCTTCTCTCTTGATGGTGACTAATTTGTTGTTAGCTAGGATATACTCCGACCAATAACTTTTTCTTCATTCGGAGTTCCTTCTACAGCATTTATCTAATAATTATGCCATCTGTTCTATCGAATGTCCCATACATTCTTTTTCGTTTCATTATTATTAACTTCCTTTCTTTTTAACCTCCTTTAGTACCTCCAATTCCTAACTTTGCCTGTCCAGTGGACAGCTGTCTTCCTCCAGATCCACGTTCCGAAAATTCGTAAAGTTGCTTCTTCGAGTTTTTGTAGTGACCACGTTCCCGCACCATACAGGACAACACTCCACACGGAACACCTGTTAATCTAACGACTCGTGGAAAATTCTGCATAAAGTATCCTTGTTTTCACTTCTTCTTTGCGTCTCATATCACAGCTGATTCTACATTTTAAATGCTTAAAACAATCTTCTTCCTTCTCCATTTCTTTCTTAATTTCCCCCTTGAATATCATTGTTGTCTTTGTATTTTTTTAGTTTCATCTTCATATAATATTGTTACGATATTGTTCTTCGATTCTTTCAAACTGCGATTGACTGTCTTCTGATCTACAGCCAATAACGCTATACCATTACCAAATATCATACAAATGATCTTCTTTTCACTTACTTCAATCGCTTCTCCTTCCTGAACGTCATTACCTACTACTTCTTCTAAATAAATGTTGCGAATGTCGGTGGCAAACAGCACCCTTGCGTCACGTCCCTGCTGGCTTTTAATTCTCTCTGAAATATCCTTTCATATTCTTTTTTGTGTATAATTTGTACGAAATGGAGAAGCAGTAAACAGAATAGGCGAGGAAAAGTATCTATCTAAGAGCGTTCCCAGAAGAATCAGCTCAATAGGACATCTGCGATGTTTAGCAATAGCTAACTTCACGCTGTAAGGAGCAGCAGAGCGGGAAAAATAGCAGGGGCGGGCAATGTGCTTAAATTTTTTTTTCTTTATTTTTTATGTAGAGAGAACGAGATTAACACAATATACGAAAAGATGGAGGAAAGCATCAAACCAGTCGACATACGGATGTAGCAATAGCTTAATAAATTTCTTTATTTACAGTCCGTAGCAGTCTTCTGCAGGCTCTGCAATCTATCTATGAGTAGTGGGAGTCCTAGATCGCGCGGAGAAACTTATACTTGTGTAGATGATTGGGAGAAACCATCTGGAAATAATAGACCTTTGAAGCTGATTTTTTTTATTAATTCGAAAGAAGATATTTTGAGGAACGCCCTGTCGTGACCACAAAACAAAACAACAGTGCAGAAATAACAAATTGATCACCCCGGCGACTGAAATTTAATTTTTTAATATTGAGCGATTGTACTGGAGAGACTAGACATAAAATAACATCACTATAGACGTCCCTTCTGACTGTTCTAACTAATTATTGCATTTGCTAGTAGTTTTACGCTGCGGTAACATGATGCATTTCTGCTCTGCGCATGGTCAACGTAAGTATTTTCTCAATGCATGTTGCCTGTTTATTGCTGGAATATACCATCTCGTTATTCATCGGACAGCTGGCACAGATCACCAGAAAAACACAGCTGTTGCAAAGTAATTGTAGCGGTGTACTTATTTTTTTAGCGGATGCACACAGAGTAGAGCACCTAACATTACGAGTTCCTAAGCGGTCACATCTTAACAACGGTACTTAGAAAGTGAATGAATTTCCTGTTCGTACGAGGAAGTATCTCGCTTCTTAAGGTTTATTGATTACTGTGTCCAGTGGGCACAGTATATTTAGTCCGTTACTGTACTCTTAGTAGCTTTCCCTGGCGGAAGATAACGAGATTAACTGTTTGTCCTAGTACTGCAGGCATCCGTAAGCTTTCTCAGCGTTATTTGCTGTGTACTTCCGCTCAGCCGATTACGCCGAAGAAAAGCTGCTATTGGTGCCGAGCGCCGGCGAGAGATAATGAAGCAGCGAAAGGGATGCGGGGATGAAAACAAGTCCCAGCCGGCCGGCTAAGGGCTGCGCGTCTGCCGAAACAATGCGCGGCGCCGGCGCTAACGAACGCGTGGGCGGTGTCGGCGGCGGCGGCGGCCGGGAGAGTCGGCGAACCCGGCCACTGCTGCTGGAGGCGGCTTCACGTCCCGGAAACCCGGACGACAACGCCGTACTCGGTGCATCTAGTTCTTCGCAGTTCCTTCTGCGATTAGTTTCACGTCTATTCCATTTCTTTCTAAACGCGAAATCATGACAACCATGCTTAGCCAACTCCAATAGCAGACGCTGCAAGACGTGCGCTCTACACCACCGTCTGGTTTACTGGTGAAATAGCCAGAGCATACCTACGTTCTTAGAGGAGTCAACCAATATATCGCTTCCTCCTACGTATATCTCGCGAAAAGACCATAAAGGTACAATTAGAGATATTCGAGACCACGCGGAGGCGTACCAACACTCTCTCCCCTCGCGAGTCATTCGCGACTGAAAAAGGGACGGGGAGCCGGGGAGGGGGGGGGGGGGAAGAGAGAGAGACAGAGAGAGAGAGAGAGAGAGAGAGAGAGAGAGAGAGAGAGAGAGAGAGTGAGTGAGTGAGAGAGAGAGAGAGAGAGAGAGACGGTGGTACAAAAAGTACCCTCCGCAGCACACCGTTAGGTGGCATGCGGAGTATGATCGCAGATGTAAAGTTGTTCTGAAGCTGAAGGTTGGTTTCAAAACCACGGTGCTTCACCAGGCACGGTCGTATTAGAAGCTGCCTTTCTTCCGACGTTTGAACTAACTGACCCAGACAGTAACTGGGGGACGTACTATTTGACATACACTCCAAAACACGGTGCAATCTGGAATTTTTCATTCCAAGAAGGCATTGTCAGAGGTTAAAGAAGAGACAAATGATGGAAAAAACTAGAACTGGACATGGCAGTCAGTTCCTTTGAATTTGTAGTTTAGAGGTGAAAGGCGTTCACTCTGCTCCACTGAAATTCGTGTAGCACACTTTTCCGCAGCATTAGTTATGATATAAGAGTACTAACATTCATCGTAATAACTACAGTGTGCAACAGAATTAAAGGATCACTTTTTCCAAACCACGTAATTGCCTTCCAATGCGACGCAGATGTTTTAAATTTGGCTCAAAGGAGTCTACAGCTTTCCTCTGTAATGGTACAGAAGCGTGGCACCGTTCGTCGTCAGTCTCGGGCTCGACGACGTTTCAAACAGCAAGGCGTCGACACGTGCGAAAGAAAGGCCAGAGCTCAGAAGCTCTTGTCACGTGTAAGGTGGGCTAATGACACCAAATTTCGCCACAATTCTGTCAAACACCAGAGTCGACACTCACACGATGGCAAGGTCGTCACGCATCCATTACTTCATTTCACTCCTTCTTTTGGCGCCTATGCGATGGAAGTCAGAACCGCGACGCCAATCGTTGAAGCCGCACGATTTTCTTACGAGTGGCCGTGGAAAAGATTTGAGACACACCGTCGCTCATAATCGACACGAAAAGGCCTCAGGGGTTGGGTTGAAGGGCGTCAATGACAGTACCCCTTTCCTTGGCACGTCGATCTCCGCACACTTCGTGGTCCAGAACTGCTGTTCTCACTGCTAAGAGCAACAGGACGACGTGCTTCACAACCTTTGACGCTGCTGACACCATCGGACGTTTCATCGCACCCGTTTGTAGCGTATCGTGATCGCAATGGTTTGCCCTCGTACACATTTTGGAACCACTAGAGCCCGTACAAGATCATTCGACGAAATTTGAACGTGATCCGAACCAGCAAAAGGTGTTCATGCTTTCCCAGTCCTCCGTTTTCACGCCCTCCTGTGCCATGATCACGGAAGGGTGCGACACTGACACAGGAATGAATGCACACGCAAAGAGCTCCCTTAAGACCTCCCATTTCGGCAATACTCTCGGTGGCACCCGCCCACATTTATTGAGAAGTTTAAAAATTTGCCTTTACAGAGAAAACCTGTGTAGTAGTGCTGCAGCCAGGCAACTAACATCGGGCCGGCCGCGGTGGTCTAGCGGTTCTAGGCGCGCAGTCCGGAACCGCGCGACTGCTATGGTCGCAGGTTCGAATCCTGTCTCGGGTATGGATGTGTGTGATGTCCTTAGGTTAGTTAGGTTTAAGAAGTTCTAAGTTCTAGGGGACTGATGACCTCAGAAGTTACGTCCCATAGTGCTCAGAGCCATTTGAACCATTTTTGAACTAACATCGGCGGGGTGTCAATGATTTTGGACGATCCCCAGTGGTTCCAACCTATACACGAGAACAAAAGTTGCGGCCGCGATGCACTATAGTGGGATGCGATGACGTTCAGTGTGGATGCAACCCCACACTATCCGTAGAGAAGGGTTGAAAAGTCCAATGGTGGCAGCGGCGTGAAAGGTTGTGAAGCACATCGTGCTGGTGCTCTTCGCGTTGAGGACAGTAGTTTTGACCGCGAAGTGGCCCCTATGCCGCCCCCTGAGTCCTTCTCGTATCGATTGTGTGCGGCGGCGTATCTCAAATCTTTTCTTCGCTCACCATAAGTAAACCGTGTGATTTCAATGTGACTTAAACGTTGGGCTTCGCGGTTCTGACCTCCATCACAAAAGCTTCAGAAGGGATGAAATGTAGTAAGGGGTATGTGACGACCTTTCCGCCGCGTGACACATCCACGGTGGTGTTTCATAGAATTTTTGCGGAATTTGGTGTTAATGTGACATCGTTCACTCGCCAGACACTCCGATGAATTTCTGAGATGTGGCCATTTTCTGCCTACGTCAACACCTTTCTGTCTGAGTCGACGTCGAACCCAGGGGAGGGGACTGATGACCATAGATGTTAAGTCCCATAGTGCTCAGAGCCATTTGAACCATTCGAGCCCAGGGGTGAGGTCGCAGTGCGCCACGCCTTTGTACCATTAGGGAGGAAGGCTGTAAGCACGTTTGACCCAAATACCAAACTTATGTGTCGCAATGGAAGTTAATTACTGGGTTTAAAAAAAGTTATCCTTTAATTCCTTGGCGTGGTCCTCCTTCGTCAAGCAAAAAAACAAAATGAACTAAGATAAGTTTTAGGTAAAATTACTCTTTTGTTATTCGCTAAGTATATTCCTAATGAAGTGTGTTACAACTTTTCAGCCGAATGCTCCGTTTGGCAGTGGAGCATGAAGATTCCTGATTCAGAATAGTGGCAAGGAGCTTCCAGTTCGGGCATCAGACTGAAGATCAAGGAAAACCTACCAAATTGGCCGTTTAAATTTAATTATGAGATATTGTATCCCAGACATAAAATAACGTAGTGCATGTAAAATTGTATTTGTTCATGAGTGTACAGACTATAATCATTAACTTTCTCGACACCGGTGTAGCTGTAGATCGCAGTGATACCAAGGCTGATTTCGATTCGGTTATTACATAGCGTGTATATTTCGCTAAAGCCAGTATTACGCATTACTTTTTGTTTGGGGTAGTAGCGTCTTCTACGTTGCATACGTTTGTAGCTGTTCTCGTTGTGTTGAAAAATTTGTCTTATCCACTGCCAGTTTTCTGGTTTCTGGCAACACAGTCTACTAAATGGCATCGCATACTGAGCTAACGAGCCTCACTCAATCTTCTCTCATACCGGCTATATTACTTGTTTGTCACTTTTCCCTCTCTACTGCGAATTCTAACGCTAAGTTAGCTCCTGCTGAATGTCTTAGCACATGTTTTACTGCTTTTTCCATTTTTCTGGCGAAAGTTGTTAGTTCACTGTCTTTTTGGCATTTTTTCGTTTCACTTTTTTGTAGCACATATTTCAGTTACTTTCAGTTCCTTCTTTTCTCGTTTCCTATGTCACGCTATTCATTTTCCACTCAAAGGTGTGATATAGAAGTACAATTGTAGAAATGTCTTCCTAAATTTGTCAGAATTGGGTACTATTAATGCTATTAAAATCTTCGTTTCCATCCGGTAGATACGTCACGTGTAAGATAGGCGCTGCTTTGTCACCCTTGCACCTGCATGCACACAGTGCTAACTGACAAATGTAAATTGGCGCTTGATGTTCGCATACCATTAACTTTGAATTAGTTGGTGTTTGGATTCGATAAGTTCATTCTTCTTGAGGAGTACGTCTCAGCCCACGAGACGTTCACCGTGTGATACTCGCAGAGGTTGGGATAGCTGCTATTTCTGTTCTGAGATCATTACCGACGCAGGAAACAATTAACGAGATCGCACTAGAAATAACCTCCATATAGCAGCAGTGGTTAGTTATGGTCGAAGGTGATGTCTTTGCTTGTACACGCTGAACCCGAATTCCAACGCCAAAATTTCGGAGTTTGTTGAGGGACATTCTCTGAGCATTTTAGTATAATATAACGTATCTACGGTCTACGTCGGCTTCGTTTGGGTCAGTCCCCTAGACTTTGAACTACTTATACCTAACTAACGTAAGGACATCACACACATCCATGCCCAAGGCAGGGCCAGCCGCTGGTGGCCGAGCGGTTCTAGGCGCTTCAGTCTGGAACCGCGCGACCGCTACGCTCGCAGGTTCGAATCCTTTAGCGATTTGGTCGAGAAGTACTGCAACATCCTCCGTACAGCCCACATCGTTCACGGTGTGATTTTCCCACCTTTTGCCACCCGAAGAAAGACATGCGTAGACATCGGTTTCAGTAGGACGAGGAAGTGCTAGAGTGGGTGCGGCTGTCACAGAGGCCGACCGCGTTCTACGAAAAAGATTTGATCGTCTCATTTCCCCCATTGGGATACATGTATTAAAGGGTGTGCCGATTACTTTTGAATGGAACCATTCCACGGTCGCGATGTGGCGGATGTTCAGTTTTCATTTGACCGCCCCTTACAGCTCACCTTTTTGACAACTGGTCGAGTTCGGCCCGAACGAGTCGTCTTCAGAAACAGCCGACTGCCTCTTTACAATCGAGACGGTTTACGTCTGCGACAGCGCCTGCGGCGCCACGTAACGCGCCTCCAGCGGCACAAAGCGGCGGATCAGCGATCGGGGGGGCGAACCGCCACCGCGCCGGCATAGCTAATGGCAGCTTGCGTAACGCGGCACGCAGGTGACAGAAGGCGGCATCAGCCGGCGGTCAAAAGCAGTTGCGAAACGCGGACTTGGGTCCTCCCCCGCCACCGTTGCACAACGAGGGCTCTGTGTGCACCTCCGGCGGCAGGGCATCTCTCGCGGACCGAGGCTTCCGTGCCGGGATCGCTGTCAAACACACATCGCGGTCGCTGATTCCCGACTCAGATGAGGTCGTTATAAGAGACTTAACACAACGATACCAGATAAGAGTTTTGCGGTTTCCAGCCGCAATAACATGGACTGTCGAACTCTTTTTACCCCTTTCGGTCACGAATTAATTTTTTCCTGAAAAAAAAAGCCGGCCGCGGTGGTCTCGCGGTTCTAGGCGCGCAGTCCGGAACCGTGCGACTGCTACGGTCGCAGGTTCGAATCCTGCCTCGGGCATGGATGTGTGTGATGTCCTTAGGTTAGTTAGGTTTAAGTAGTTCTAAGTTCTAGGGGACTTATGACCGCAGCAGTTGAGTCCCATAGTGCTCAGAGCCATTTGAACCATTTGAGCCTGAAAAAAATCATGGCTTTGCTGCCCAGTTCTTCGAATTAAATTATGACTTTTCAGATGTATAAAATATTCCGAGGTGCCCTCCACGGTAGGATAATGCGTCCCCAAATGAGGACATTGTGTTCAAGTGGGTGCAGTATAAGTCGAAAAGTCACAGTATTTTATTTCACCAAAATACATAAATTACGCAAAGTTTACTTCATGATTATATACATAAACTATGGTTTTACACTTGTGAAGAATGATAATAGAAGAAAAAATTTCTTTTCTATCCAGACATACGTGAATGTTACATTTTACACAATAAAATTCGGTTTTGCCTTTGCAACCCGGCTTCTTGCACCTGTCAAATGATTTTTTTGTCACTGACCACTCGAAGATGCCCAACGTTATCCAAACGAACATCAGCTTCTGGACGAACTTCCGCATTGGATCGTTTTGAAGTACTTGGAGATGGCATTGTACTGTCACTAGTGTGACGCCTCCTTTCCCTCACAGCTGGCTTATCAATTTTTGTCAGTACTTTCGCCACAGTTGCCCTAAAGTGAAGGAAATCAAGTGTCTTATTTTTAGGATCTCCAGAACCTATAATAAAAATGCTATTGCAAAAAGAAAAACTCATAAAAACGTACATCTCAGTAGCCCAGATGAAAATGCCGCTAAATTAATTTTATGTCTATTTTGAAGTGGGCACACGGCCGTGTAGATTTTTTCAGCGCCTACATGATGGAATATGTTTCAGGTTGCAAAACCGGCTATAAACAGTCGAAAATGGCTGTCGAAAATCGTGTTCGGTTTCAAAAGCAGCTAACTGCATGTTGTCTTAGGGTGCAAAGCCCGCTAAATGTCCAATAGGCGTGGCAGTTGCCCTGCCATGTCCGGATGCAAAGCACGTGAACAGACATCAGACTTACCAGTATCGACATTCAAAGTTACCTTTCAATATGTTACGATTAGAATGGATATTTTTCTTATTCACCTTTAGGTAGGCTGCGCTGTAACAAATTCGTAGGCAACAATAACATTCTCGCTGCCAGTGCATTGTCGTTTGGATGGGACGAGTGTTTCGTGATTTTCTCAGTGTCACTTATCATGCAGTTAGCGAGCTTTGCGTCTAGGCTACTCAACTTACAATATACGGTATGATATGAAACATCTAACATTACTTCCATCATTGACCCCTTGTTTAAAATTATCGCAAGGATCATCGGACACACAGTCAATTTCAGATGAAGTAAGAGGCTCTATAACTTTTTCTTCTGTAAGTGCCCTCGTCTATCTTGGACTCGGGGCATTGTGGAATCACCATAAGATGACTAAAAAGATAGCGAAATGATGTTCTAAATTTCTATGCTATTACAACCTTTCAATCACAATGTCCTCATTTAGAGACATGTATAAAGTTGTAAATATGTCACTTACCTTTCGTTCCGAAAGACACCTTTAGTTTTCACCTTCAAGAATGCACCTTTCTACGCCTAAATATTTTTTTTCCTAAACTCAGAAGATATTAACTAGCCGATGGGAGGTACAAAGATTACTGGGAAGCGTCCATGTGACTGTGCACATTCACTTTTGTTTTGTGGTGCCACAGATTCACAGGAGATGTCGACACTGTTCTCAAATAAACTCTCTGGCTGTAAAAATATGAGGAGAACAATCACAATTGGTAAAAATTACCGAATTTTAATATACTAATGTTCTTATATGAAGATGCCATGACCGAAAGGGTTAAACAGAGAGAGAGAGAGAGAGAGAGAGAGAGAGAGAGATGTTGAGGCAATCCAACAGAGAGAACGAAAAGTAAGCAGAAAAATTTAGATCCAAATTCTACCGTAGGAGGACCGTACACACCAAAACTAAATAACGAAATTGAAAAAGTTTACAGACATTTATTCGGATAAGAATAAACGTAACTAAAATTATATGGATACATTAAAAGAATCGAGCCAACCAGATTAATTAGACAGGTCGTGGAATTCTACGAAAGTCGTACTAAAGCTAAAACTGATGCAATAAAATCGACTGCTGCAATAAATGAACTGACGAAAGCAAAAATAACACAGCTTGATATACCAGACAAAAAAAAAGGCAGGTCAGTTGGTCTGTCAGAAGAAAAACTCAAGAGGACCGGAACAGCTTGGTCTGACGATCGTAAGAGAGCTTCCGAGAAAATAAAATATGGCCATAAAAAAAGATAAACCAAAACCCTGAAAATGCCCTTTATTGTACATCGCGTAATGCAATATGGCCCAAACAATAACGACGACGACAACGAGCATTATTATTATTATTATTATTATTATTATTATTATAATTACTATATATAGAGTGTGTCATAGGCCCTAGTAGCAAAAACAGAGGTGAAAATATACGAAAGCAGAACAAAAACTTCGGTAAGCATTGGTCTGCAAACGGACAATTTTCTAGACAACTGCGAATGACTGACTTCAGTATGAATTGTTATCCTAGTTACTAGAAATTATTTGAAATGTAAAATTCTCGATTAAGTTCCCATACAATAACGATCAATGTAATACATTCATGATAGGGCCAACATGATCCAAATGAATACACATACTCCAAAAAGTACTGATATGATACATGAGTTTATGTTTATGGGTGTATAGACAGTGCAAACTTGCCTGATAAAGCGCAGCACGAGCCCTTAACTTGTTCATTAATCAGTGAAAAGCAACATACAACAAAGAAACATAGATCTCTATTTACGCAAACATAGTTGAACATTCAAAAATAAAGACAGGCAATTTACGATGCAAAATAGGTTTTTGTCAGCGGTACTGGAAATGACATTCTGAATGTATGGTTATCAGTTAGTAGCCCCTACTTCCTTCTTGCATCCTCCTTGGCATGGAGATTTTACTAGAGATTATGTTGTTTGCACCGTAATTTTGCACTAGGATAGTTCGTCTGGCCCTGACGAACAGATGGACGACAGGGTACAGCTTGTGCCGATTTTCGGCACGATTGTTTTCCGGCTGCGAGTGTAAGGTCGATATTGGCCTCGCCAGAGATCCTGGGGCGCCGAGTTGTCGGGGAGTGGCCCTCTGGCGACGAGGAGTGGTGGGTTAGAGAGTACCGAGCGAGAAGGACAGAACGGCAGAGTGTTGGGGTCCGGATGGTCCGAATTGTGCATTAATAACTTTGGCAGTCTGTGGTAATGAACTCATGGTGAAACCGAGACGCTTGGGAATTCAACGCTGCTGTGGAACGATAAGCCGTAGGTTCTGCAATTGTATGGACGCAATTCACGGTGAGCTGTGGCCGATGTCGTTTGTGGGTGTTTTGCCACGGCAGATAAACAAGACAGCGTGGGCCCAACCTGAACACGCTGTGCTGTAGCATGTTCGCCCACAGTAAGGATGTCACGATAGTGGAGAAGAAAGCAGTGGAATACGGTACGTGTTTTAAGTTTCAGTGGCTTCTGCGGTGTTAGTTTACTTAACTGTGTGGAGACGGAGCAGTGACTGTCACTTTTCAACGGAATTTACGATTTTGTAAAAGTGTGTCCAATGCCGGATGGACGTTGTCATAAAGTTATTATATTCCTTTTTCGTGAACATAATTTTCTGTTGTCAGGATTACTCATTGGACAGATTTGAAATTGTCAGTTCTGTGCTGTAGTTCAGCAGGTTATAAATACTGGAATTTGACAAATATACTAACTGTGAGTTTTGGCTATGTTTTTATATCTGCGTGTTAAATGAAAGGAATTTTGAAGTTTGTAAGGTACCTTTCTACCATTACGATTCTGTAAGTTTTTATTTGGAAGTTATGTTGTTTGTTACTGTTATTGGTTGAGAATTTATTACCCGATTAATCAAAGGAACAGTTATTTAACCAGCCTTTCTATGAAGTGTTTTAAGACTTGTTTCTCAGTGTACTATTATTAATAAATTACGTAAATCAGTAATGTCGTGTAAGCAGTTATTGAAGGCACGCATCTCTAGTAGCCAATTAACCATGGCCAGTTGGGAACGGGTATTGATGTAACATTAGGGGACTAGAGGCTATTCGTTAGTTATGGCAACGCTAATCCTGTTGTATGTTGATCTTGTTGAAGTGTCTAGTCACCCTTAAATTAAATACTAATTCCGCACAAGCTGAAATTCGGATAGACGTATGAAGCCACTACTAACCGTCGGGAACAGACACTGGAAGCTGGGTTGCCACGCATCGTTTAATGCTGACACAATAGCCGCAGACAACAGAGACTTGGACGGCGTGGAGCCAGAGAGCCCAATGGCAAGCTGAGTGACGTTGTGCGGTGTTTAACGATGAGCCTCGTTTCCTGCCTCTCTCTGCCACATCGACGCCACGGTGTTCGTTCATGACCTGGTGGAAGGTCACACGAAGCATTAAATCTAAGGGACCAGTACCTTCCCAGCTTCTGCAAACATGCTGCAGGGAGCTACTGGAGATGACAACAGGGCTGCTTTTATCATACAAGGCTCTGGTGCAAGAGGGCGGTAACTCCATTTTACCATTTTTTCAAGAGAGACGCCAAACTGAGTAGCATATTTCACAAAGTTCTGTGTGGGAGAGAGAGAGAGAGAGAGAGAGAGAGAGAGAGAGAGAGAGAGATATTGTCAATGGACCTACTTTAAAGTGATAACGCGTGGCTCAGGTCTGACTACTGTGAATGTAACGAAACTCTCGACATGTATACACTAAAAATTTGTCTTTGGTACTGCTTTTAAAGTTTCTTTTGGAAGCAAGGTTCTAGATGTGACTTAAAGTCTCATGTCACAGCAGTGTTTGCCAGTGATTACATGGAATTTCGATGGTGAAGTGTTTTTCACTATTTTCTTATAGTCCTGTGGCAGAAAAAAACCTGTTCTCCACGTGTTGTTCTCGATTAGACCCAAACACCTGTCGCAGGGCACAAAACTATGACCTAGTTCAGGAAACCGGTGGATAATGGTTTCCAATTTGCTACGCCGTATTCTTATATTGGGTACAACAGTTACCTGAGAATATGTATAGATATCTAATATGTACACTCAGTATACCCTCAAAGCTGATTACCTCATTTGAACTTTTCTTTTCACTCATTGCATCATCCATATAAAACTGGGTCTTTTCCTTGGCGCCATCGACACAGAACATGGCTGTAAAATGTATCACTAAGTGGCATGTTTTGGTGGTAGTCCATACACGGTATTCAACAGAAGCTTCCTCCCGTACCTCTTCGGACTTATCCCTCAGTTCACTGTTCACTCAACTTTTCTAAGACGCAACTCTTTCTCAGTTGCAAGTAGTGAGATAAACGTTTCGGAAAACTTTTTATGTGGCCGTCTATCTGTTGTCTAATGATCTGTGGAATGGCATTAGGCCTGGTTTCATGTTTTCCTCTCTTGTTTTATGGAGGTGTAACGTTTGCTGCTACGTAAATTGCAATGCACTCTATTTGCTTTTTGCTGATCACATGTATGAGAATCAATTCTGTCTTGCGTAGCTTAAATTCTTTTCGTCGCACCCTTACCTGAAGATAAATAATATAGAGTGAAATCACCACTATTTAGCAACATATAATCATACATTTCAGAAAGTACTGCATATCACACTATCTTATACTCGAAGCTGCAAAGCTCGGCAAATACTTGTCCCTGATGTTGGTCTGCGTCTCACGACTCTATATGCAGTAGCTAAACCTAAACACGAATCCCCTTGTTCTTGATTTGCTATTTTCCAGAATGGTGTCAGATATCACTTTTCTCGTCATCTGGAAGTATCGAAATGCAGGTTCCCCTCTATTTGCAGCCTTTAGCAGGCTTCCAGCTTGGTAACATCTAACATCTGTATATTCGCCACCCTTAGCACATTTCAACTTACTCAAATTCTTTCTTCACTTCACTGGATTTCTAGACCGCTTTCAACTGCTTCTACGAAACGCATTCACATTTTTCCGCAAGGATTCACTGCCTGCATCGTTACTGTGTTAAATTCAATGCCTGAAGAAGCAGAAGGTTCACCGTTATCCGTCATTACTCCAACTAACAGCTGGAGAAAGCAGAACTACATCCACCAGAGCCGGCATGTGTTCCACCCTACCGAACGATTACTGGGCCTCTTTGGGCAAACAAAGACGTAGATCCTGCAGGTGCCTCTCTTTTGACCTATATGCAGGAGGGAGCACAGTTTTCGTGACGCGTACGAGGTTGGTTTCATAAGTCTGGTAAATATACTTGAAACAATGGAACATTTTTGTGACACCTTTATGGTTAGTAAGCTTGATTTGTCCAGGGATCGCGTAAAGAATTTCAACAATGTGCAGCGTACAGTTCATTATTGGCAGCCGTCTGAATTGGTCCGTGTGTGACTGCACGAGTTTCGTCCTGTAATTAAACATTTTCATTTGAAGGTTGGACTGACGCACAAATCAAAACAGCATTGGATGACGTTCAAGCGGACTCTGCACCGTCACTGAAGACCATTTACGTTTGGATTAATCAATTTAAAAGTGACCGTACAAGCACTGAAGACGAAGTACGTTTCGGCCGTCTATTTGAGCTCACCACAAAGGAAACTAGTGACAAAATCCTTAATAAGGTAATGCAAGCGCGTCGTCGAATAAAAATTCATAAGACTGCTGCGAATGTGGACACTCAACTGATTGTGTGCATAACATCCTGAATGGAGAACTGGCTAAGAAGAAGCAGCGGGCGAGGTGGGTGGTACGATTGCTCACAGCTGACCAAAAGCGCATCTGGCACAACATTTCAACACAACGACTGGCGATATTTTATCGCAATCTCCAAGACTTTTTGGGCCGATTTGTGACTGTCAATGAAAGCTGGATCCATCATCCATACCAGAGTCGAAACGGCAGTCAAAACAATGCACAAAGTACGGTGGAAGTGCTCCGAAAAAGGCACAGGCCATTGCGTCAGTTGGTAAGCTGATGACCACTGTTTTTTTTTGGGGGGGGGGGGATTTTCAAGGAATAATCCTCACAGATGACTTCGAAAAAGGCAGAACCATAACTGGACCCTATACTGCTTCATTGTTAGATCGTCTGAAACTTGCATTGGCAGAAAAAAGGAGCAAGGTTGGCATGCAGAAAAGTGCTCTTCCACCAGGATAACGCACCATGCCACACATCAGCAATAACACTGACGAAGTGCATGAATTGGCTTTTAATTGGTTCTCCATCCACCCTATTCACCAGACTTAGGCCCAAGTGACTTCTTCCTCATCCCTAGCTTAGAGTTTTGCAGAGTTTAACAGAGCGAATCGATGGACCAAGCACATATCCCTCAAAGGCAACTATGTCGAGAAGTAAGGTGAGTTGTTAACGAAATAAACATTTTTCTTACTCTTTTACCAGACTCATCAAACCACCTTCGTACTACCGTAAGTTTTCAGCGGATCTGTTTCATTTTTGCACCAAGATGCATCTACTTTTGGCGCAGCCGTAGCTGCAAAGGAGTTACTCCCGTCTTGCACCAGACCCTTCAGTTGTTGGAAGACAGAATACTAGCTAGTATGTAGTAAGAAAGGAAAACTTTTCACCAAATAGCCTATTCCAGCAGGATAAATCAAGCCCCCACACTCCACTTGCCATCGTAAATGCCTTGACGAATGTACGGGTCCATGACTGGCCTCGAACGGTCCCTAGATTTGTCACACACAGAACATGCCTGTGTTGCGATGAGAAGGCATAGACTTTGATAAAGGCGTTCTGACAGCAGACTTTATAAACTGACACAGCATGTGTCAGCCATGCAAGAACTTCCTCAAAATGACATTTCGAGACTGGTTGCTTGCCACAACGAATACAACAGTGTATTCCTCCGCCTAGGAGGTCACTCCTTATACTGATGTTGATGGTAGATATCAGCACCGAACGGAATGAACCCTTTACGTAAGGAACACCTCCGCGGACTGGTGCGTCATGGCGTAACACTAGCCACTTCTGACAGTACACCTCAAAGAGAAACAATTCCTGCTCGTGAACTGGAGCGGCATTTTAACTGTAACAGCAATTCGAAGCGGTGGACGGTACATAAATGGTGCAGCACGGTAAACGTAGTCATGAATGACGAGTTACGCTGCGGCAAACAGCGATAATAGCGCCGCAGCTGACGTTCCGATACAAAGCAATTGTGGTGGGAGAGGACTGACAGACTCGGCAGGGATCGGTCCATATTTAATACAGGCCGCGCGGTACGCCCGCAGGTGACCGGACGGTGCAGCGCAAAAGCACCCGTCACAGAGGAATAATACTCAACCAAGGGTGCTGTTTCTAGAACAACTGTAGCACTAGCTGCAATGGTAGATCGTTGCGTAAGTGATCAAAGGACAGGTGTGGACAAACAGGACAGCAGAGGAAAGCACGTACTTAAAGCAGAATAGCTCAGATATATTCGGGCTCAACAAAACGATGGGAACCACATGAATGAAGTATTTGCCATTTCAGCATAACAATCTTAATAACATTAATTCCTCTTTTGTTATCCTTTAGTTTTCTTTACTCTTCGGAGCATTATCGCTAATGAGATTATCATTTAGACTAAGCCACCCACCAATTAGAAGCTATATCAATAGTCACCAACAGAAATCCTCAACATCTGTTGTAAGTAGGCTGTTTAGGTTTTTATGCTGGTAAAGCCACGCAGCGCTCTATATGAATATCACTGGCTGTGCTGTGTGCAGTCTGTGGCTGGTTGGCATTGTTGGAATATTCGCTATTGTAGTGTTGGGCAGTTGGATGTGAACAGCGCATAGCGTTGCGCAGTTGGAGGTGAGCCGCCAGCAGTGATGGATGTAGGGAGAGAGATGGCGGGGTTTTGAGAGCGGATGATCTGGACGTGTGTCCATCAGAGACAGTAAATTTGTAAGACTGGATGTCACGAACTGATATATATGTATAATGACTTTTGAACACTATTAAGGTAAATACATTGTTTGTTCTCTATCAAAATCTTTCATTTGCTAACTGTGCCTATCACTAGTTAGTGACTTCAGTAGTTGGAATCTTTTATTTAGCTGGCAGTACAGGCTCTGTATTGCAGTAGTTCGAGCAACGAAGATTTTTGTGAGGTAAGTAATTCATGAAAGTTATAGGTTATTGTTAGTCAGGGCCATTCTTTTGTAGGGATTTTTGAAAGTCAGATTACGTTGCGCTAAAAATATTGTGTGTCAGTTTAGTGAATGTCTGAGTGCGTTAGGTTTTGTTCAGCTGTTTGAAGATCAAATAACGTAGGGGTTTATCAGAACAGTCATTCATAAATTTTTCTAAGGGGACGTTTCATATTGTGTACGCTTTACAGATTTCAGATGTCTTGAACCGTGCTCACTTATGCGGTACATACTTGCTTTCTTAAGTGACTTTATAATGTGTCGTAAATAACTCACACAGCACTAACAAAAATGCAGATGCCATTACTTTCCCGACTTTCTCGCAATTACACATACCAGGAAAAGAATTTATGTTTCGCTTATGTATAAAATATTTTCTTTAAGAAAGTCATGACTTTCACGTCAGTACTATTACTACAATTACTAGAATCTATTATCGAATATAAAAGAAAGATCACTGCGCAGTATACCTGCAACACATGCAACGCATTGTACCGTCTATTGCAAAGGAAGATTAAAGTTTAACATCCCGTAGACATCGAGGTCATTACAGACAGAATACAAGCTCGGAATGTTTCAAAGATGGGGAAGGAAATCGGCAGTACCATTTTAAAGGAACCAGCGGTTTGTTGCTTTAATTTTGGACACTAGTGTTATAAGACATTCATGTTAACGTACATCGACCACGGACAGCAGAACGGCCGGAGTGGCCGAGCGGTTCTAGGCGCTACAGTCTGGAACCGCGCGACCGCTACGGTCGCAGGTTCGAATTCTGCCTCGAGCATGGATGTGTGTGATGTCCTTAGGTTGGTTAGGTTTAAGTAGTTCTAAGTTCTAGGGGACTGATGACCTCAGATGTTAAGTCTCATAGTGCTCAGAGCCATTTGAACGAACAGCAGAGGACGGAAAGGAGCAAGCGCACGAAGAACCGACTGTTAAAAGCCCGCACCTTGGCCCTCGCAGGTATTCTTCTCTGGTGTCAACTGTAACAGCCACACAGGACGTTGCATCCGTAGTCTACTCGCGAGCCGAGAAGATGAGTGCCGTCTGCATACGGCGTCCCGCTTCGCGCCCAATGACGAGCATATGGCGGTCAATGAGAGCCCAGAGATAAGGCGACGGCGTGAGGGCGCTGCACATGCAAGCGCTCGGCCGTAAGCAGCGGGCCGGACACAGTGCAGACCCCGGCCGGCATAAATCGCCAGCCCAAGAGGCGGTGCGGTGCGTTTTCCGCGAGGCGGCGCGGCGGCACGTGGCGCGCCGCTGCCGGAATGCCGGCCCGTACGCTTTTTCCCCGCCGGTGCGCCACGTCCCGATACGGCGGCAGCACGCAGCAGCAGCACCAGGCAGCCGGCGGCCACTCGAGATTTCGCCTCAAGTGGTGCGCGAGCGGCACGCCGCGCCGCGCCGCGCCGGCGAGATGCGGCCGGCGCCGCCGACACTTGTGCCGCGACTCGCCGACAACACGGCCCTCGCCCAGCGCCGGGTCCGATTCCCGGGCCCTCACTCTTTGACGGAAGGCCGCCAGTCCGCGAGTACCGCCACACTGTACTGCACGTCGCGGCTGACGCAAACAGCAAACAGTACTTTAATGTACAGTAAGTCGTTTCCTTGGGTAGGCTGTTCTTTTATTTTGAAATAAACATTTTGTTTCATTATTCGGCAACTAGCTCTTCGCCCATGTACGCATATGTCACCAGGGTGGTTTTTTCCACCGTGTACAAACTCTAGGGATGAGATACGGAACAAAAAAGGTCTAATGAATTGATGTGCGGACATGCGTGGTTCTATGCTAGAGGTCATTTATTCAATCATACGTTGTTACGGAGAGTGCGTTCTAATACGTGCTGTACCGTGCACATGGAAAATGGTTTCCATGTGCCTCAATGCATGCGAGTAGGCGCCATAGCTTGTTCTGTCTCACACGTTCACATCGGCCAGGCTGCATCCGAACAGTATCAAAGGTAGCACGAATACAATGCTCGAGTGTCTCCACATCAGCAACCACATAACCCTTCAAATCTTCAATGGCACTTCTTCCTGCAGGGGAAGCAAAATCATTCGCAAGAAACGCCGATAGTTGCGGCCTATTAGGCGACGTGGAAGGAAGACCGGTCCAAAAATACGGTTGACAATTATTCCGGCCTACACATTCCTGCTGGACCGATGCTGATGACTCGCTGTAACCATACCGTGGGAGTTCTGCATACTTTCCCACAGACGACTGTTACGAAAGTTGAAGATATTTTCCGCGTAAATGTGACCTCACCTGTTAATAGGATGGATCACACATATCTTGGAATCGTGTTTCCTGGTGAAGGAACCAATGACAAAACTGCTCCCGGTGTGGAAAGTCTGTCTCTAGTAAGCCCTGCACGCGCTGTAAGTGATAAGGATGGTAACAATTCTCCTAGAGATTGTTCCACACAATCGCCTGGCTTACCCTGTGCTGGTGGGCCAACTGCCTGGTACTGACACGACGCTCATCTTCCACAGTGTTAATCACATTTTCCACCAGGTCTGCTGTCCTGACATTTCGGGTACATCCTTTATGATTTCCAGCTTCCTGAAACGATCTCGTCTCAGACAAACGGCGAAACACTGTTGTAAACATTCAATGCTGTGGTTGATGCCGGCGGGGATAGGTCTCCTGATACAACGTTGCTACCCGCCGTCCGTTGCCATTTGCCTTTCCGTAAGTAAACATTATGTCCGCAAGCCCTCCACTGGAATACGCAGCCAATGTGTAAAACGCTGCATCATACCCACTGCAAGATGAGTCAGCAAGAGAAATGAGAATCGGACCCAACATTCCCAGCTACTACGGCAGGAGAGGACGATAGGGCATGACGTATGAGCAACAGTACTATCCTCTAGTAGGAAACCGTGCATACTGTAACTGTGGCTGCATGGTAAACGCTAATTAGACCGCAGTCACTATAACAAAATATGATTTAATAAATAGTCTCTAACATGGAAACCATGCATCTCCGGACATAAGTTCATAGACCATTTTTGTTCCGTATCCTCTCATCGATCTATCCCTAGAGTTTGTACACGGTGGAAAAATCACCCTGTATTTCAAACAGATACAACAAGTGCCCATCCTGAGAGACGTCAGGCGCATTTTCTCACGTCTTTCGGCAAATATATGCAACTTCATATTTGCTATGTGTAGTTGAAGTCAGCCCAGACAAACACTGCTCATCACGTCTTTCGAGCGACGCTCAGCGTCGACGGAAAACGTCGGTTGGGTTCCCATTACGAACGAAATAATTTTTAAACCTGAATTTTACGTGCCCATTCAATAGCGCGGTCGCAGATTAGTGCGATATTCGTATTACAGGTATTAAAAGGGAACTTAAAACGCAAAGATAACCAGCAATCCAGCGACAGCGCCGGCCCGGCCCGCGCTGACTACTGTCGTCATTCGGCAGCGCTGCTCAGACATTTAGAAAGTTCTGAAATGTGGCAACGGAAAAGAATGCTTAAGGTGAAGTGTACTGACACACCTAAGAAGCCATGAAGAAAATAGGGGAAGAAAGAAAGCTATCGGAAGTGTTCAGAGATAGCAAAAAAATCTTGGCTGGGACATATACTGCGTAAGAATTGTCTGCAACAAAGAATTATTGAGAGGAAAGTGGAAGGAATGAGAGGAAGAAGTAGGAAGAGAATTGGAATGACGGATGACATTAAAAGAGGACGAAAATAGAAAAATATGAAGGCAGAAAAGGACATGAGGCAAAGCCTTTAGAGTTGAAATGTCATACGACAGATACACTACAGAAGAAAAAATATAGTAGGTTTCACTAACTATCACCAATCGAGCTTAATTTTTGTTTAGTTCAATCCTAGACTGCTATGTACCAATACGAGGTGCGTCTGAAAAGTTTGGTATTTGTTTCAGAAAATGAAGGAAACAAAAGTTGCAAATAAAATACCTTTACTGGCCTTCAAAGCCACAACACTGTTCTGCTGTCGGTTGTAAAACTTCTGATAACTTCCAGCAAAAGTTGCTCGAACCACAGTAGTCATGTCTTGTTGGATGCTCACGTTATTGAAGCGGATGAGACCTGTTGCCACTAACACGATCTGCAGACCAAGCGACAGTCATTATTTTTAAACAACATCGTCTTAATCTTACATTTTGTCGGGCGACATTTTTGGAGGCGGGGAAGACTAGCACCACGCCACCGACTGTCGCTTGGTCTCTGGATCCTATTGGCAGCACCAGGTCTCATCCCCTGTAATGAGGCAAACATCCAAGAACGAGTGACCACAATGTACAGAGCGGTTCCACAAGAATTGCTTGCTAACAGTTTCCAATAGCTTTGCAACCGATATCAGACGTGTATTCTAGCTAATGGTGAGTATTTTGTTTTTAACTCTCGTTTCTTTTATTTCCTGAGACCAATTCCCCAACTTTTCACACGCACGTTGTATGTAACACTATAGCAACTCGCCATTTTTGTCGGGGAAAATATAACACTGGAACAAGTAAACAGTTGCTAACATCTGGCCGTTGTATGATGTGTCATATTCGATCACATCGTGTTTGTGCATTTATGGACGAATAAAAAAAAAAAGAAAAAAAAAGAAAGGAATGGGAAGTACGTTGCCGCGTGCGAACATTTCACGTCTTGCGGAGATGGGTTGAAACTAACTTCTTTTGAAATAAACAGACGTCCCTAAACTGTGTACTGTGCTCTTACTGGACAAAATATTGCATGGTCGGGTAAACAACTACTGTGTCTTGTACCCTCATTGAATGACACGGTGTATGCATATGTGGTATTTTAACTGGGCCTGTAATTCATGATCTGTTCATACGGAAATATTCAAACACATCTTGTCGCAGAGTTCGATTACTTCTGAGAGCGATGGCAACAGATGTAAGGTTTCAGCAGGTTCACATGAATAGATGCTAAGGAGAGAAAGTCAGTTATCCACGACTTTATTCGTGACTTTAATATTGTTAGCTGAAGTGCTGCATCAGGACACATAGAATATCAAGCAGCACAGGTCATACTATTTTGTAACGTAAGGAATGAAGCTTCAAAAAGAGCAGTGATAAGTGGATCGTGTACCACTGCTTTCGGTCACAAGGACAGATGTATGTTTCGGTATTCAACAGAATCAAACGTGAGTGCAATGAATTCAGTAAAGAATATGTAAAAGATAGATGCTGGCCACAGTTCTACGGAATTGCTCTCGGCACTTTTTTATAATAAAATAAAAAAATTACGGTAAACAAACGAAGCCAAGTTATGCAACAAAGTGCTGTTAATTTAATATTTATCAACCCACTCTTAAACGGAATCAAAAATTATTAACGGATCGGCTCAGTATTTCCGGTGCCTCCCTCTCTGGCGTCAGCTGTCGAGTTCACTGTCCTCAAAGAGATCGATTGAGTAGCTTGGATAAATTTTAAATTGATGTTCAAACAGTCACCTCGCCTTTAGGAGGTTACTGTGTCAGACATTTACAAGAATAACTGGATTGTAGAATATCTTGAAAGTGGCTTTCTATGGCCAGCTCTTACAATTTTTTAAAATATTTTTTACGGCGTCGTTTGCAATATGTGTCCAAAAGCCGACGTACACAATAACATTACGCAACGTTCGACGATAACCTGCACAGATTTAAAGACTCTGTCTTTATATATAGTTGAGCGTAATAGAAAATTCAGACGCGCGACTTTCCCTCACTGTATGTTCAGTACTCTGGTTCTCAGACTTCGTGCAAGATTTTACTCTACAGTCGGTTTGCATAACATATTAAAATGAATGCGCAAACAAAAAGGTACTGTGACACGTATATATTTTCTATATTTTACGTATCCGATAAGTCGTTGTGCAGTCTGCACGTTTTCATAAAGACAGCGTAAACAGTTGTCAGATTAATCTGTGAGAAAGCAGAGTCGGTGAGTTTGAGTAGTATGTGACTGTAAAAGCTTGAAACGCGACCCCCAAATCACTGAAAAAAGGTTGGTCTAAAGAAAAAAATAAGTCACGCACATTGCGTCATCTTAACCTATATTTGCCCCCATGACACTGCCAAATTTCGTGCCAGCAGCGGCGGTGAATAACCCACTTTGGTACTAAAAATCAAATAAACACAGTCTCAATCGCGTTTTCAGGTTTTTATTCGTTAGCAGTCGATTTTGGCCCTTTCCTCAGACCATCTTCAAACTTTTTCCAGCCATTATGACTGCTGGCTGCGGCAGACGAAGCGATATCCGCAGAAGCAAGGATGTTACAGAAGGCTTTCTAAAATTCCACTTTGGCACATTGACGCTCTGTCATAAGTAAATTTGGACGGTAAAAGAAGGAGAAGTGGTCACATTCAGCTCTCTTTCACTAGGTGGTGCACTAATGTCGTAGGTGAGTTACAAATTTCTTTATACTGTCTCCTAAAGTGAGGGCGTGTTGCAATGTGGATTGTGATCCGTTCGCCGGACGGAGGTACTAAAATTGGCCGTCCGACAGGGTGCCATTGGACGGAATCAGACTCTAGTTGTCTTTGAGTGCCATACCAGGAAACCTAGCGGCAACTATAAACTCCACTCACGAAAACCACCCACTCAGTTACGACTAGGCCAACAAAATAAGATTCAAGATAAATCCTACCTAAGTGAAACCAGTTATCACAGCGTATCGAAAACGTATCGGTTCAGTCAAATACGCACGAATCCCATCGAGAAGTTCTAAATAGTATACATCTTTTTTTTTTAGTTTTCCGGTGCAAATCCTGTTACAATAGTGGGCGAGCATGCTTCATGTACATTCATATACCCAATAATATTGAGTTTCAATATTGTTATCAAAAGTGTTATACAAGAAGTAACTAGGATGAGATTTTCACTCTGCAGCGGAGTGTGCGCTGATGTGAAACTTCCTGACAGATTAGAACTGTGTGCCGGACCGAGACTCGAACTCGGGACCTTTGCCTTTCGCGGGCAAGTGCTCTACCAACTTTTTTTTTAAATCTCATTTTGTTCCTTTTCGTTTGTTGCATCTGCTCGTGGCGGACGTCACATGACACCCGTTTCAGTTCATCGTTGATCCATTAACTCAGTTTTTTTATTACAGAGAGCAAGCAGCCCTCTGACCGAACACGCTGAGCTACCGTGCCGGCACCAACTGAACTACCCAAGCATGGCTCACGACCCGCCTTCACAGCTTCAATTCTGCCAGTACCTCGTCTCCTACCTTAGAAACTTCACAGAAGCTCTTCTGCGAACCTTGCAGGTTTGAAAGGTAGGAGACGAGGTACTGGCAGAATTAAAGCTGTGAAGACGGGTCGTGAGTCGTGCTTGCGTAGCTCAGTTGGCGCAGTCTGCGTTCGGCAGGGCAGCAGTGCGCACCGCGCTCGGCCGTCCACGCCGCTGCGCGCGCGGAGTGTTTTGTTTACTTCGTCGTCACCGCCCTTCTCAGTCGAACAAGCTCTAATGGCCAACTCTTACAGGAAGAACACTCTTAAGTTCACCTTCTCAAATGAATACGCACGACCCAAAGCACTGGCCGTCGAACGCTTCCTACGCGAAGACGTGAAGATCCCTCGTGACGAACTCATCGGCATACACCTATCGATCATTAGCAGCGTCGTTTATGTTAAGATGACTTCCGACGCTGCGTGCAATGAAATGATTCAAAGGACATGACATGGACTAAAATTTCGGCACTCCGACGGAAACGTCGGGCCTGTGGATGTCGACCATGCAGGACTTGGCCTTCGGACGATCCGTGTATTCGAACTGCTTTTCGATGTGACTGAAGATGAAGTCATCGCGGCGCTAAGCCCTTTCGGAAAAGTCCAGAGCCACGTAGCCGAGACATGGGCACAGTTTACGACGTATCCGGTGCTTAATGGTGTGAGACAAGTCCGAATCGATCTCAAACGGCACGTTCCATCGTACATTTCTATCGGCGGCTGCCGTGCGGTGGTCATTTACGACAGACAAAAAAAATGGTTCAAATGGCTCTGAGCACTATGGGACTCAACTGCTGAGGTCATTAGTCCCCTAGAACTTAGAACTAGTTAAACCTAACTAACCTAAGGACATCACACACATCCATGCCCGAGGCAGGATTCGAACCTGCGACCGTAGCGGTTTTGCGGTTCCAGACTGCAGCGCCTAGAACCGCGCGGCCACTTCGGCCGGCTTACGACGGACAACCTCGAACATGTTCCGTAATGAATGCCTGCAACGCCGCATCACACAACTAAGGCACGACGACACGAACACCGACAGAACCACAACCACCCTTCCAGTCACCTATGCGGCGACAGTGCACGTCCAGCCCTCACAAGACGCCATTCATGAGCGTCTCTCTGGTCCGATACTCCCGGAGGCGTCCCAGCACCTTGACACCGGCGACGCCGCCCGTGAACATGTCCAACAGCCGGACACGCCCACGCTAGAAGATCACAAGGATACCAACGAGACTGTTGTGGAGAATGACGACCGCATCATAACACCCGCGGCTTTTGTACCGGAACGACGTGAATCTCTTCCTTCCTCAGACACCGAAACTCATTGCCGAAAGCAGAAGTCGCCCAAACGACGAAAAAAACGTCGCAAGACATCAGAATCGACCATTGAGCCCCCTCCACAGGACGAAGAGATGGCACATCACTCTGACGGAAAACACGATAACACTTTCTCCTCTGCCACGGAGACGCGTCATACGCAAGACGGTGAACCGTCCAACAGAGATCGTGCGCAAGTCCCGCCCCCAGAAGCCATGGAACATAACACGCCTGTTGTCACCGACGCAATTGCACCGACTCGGCCAGCGCTGCCACCTCTCGCCGATGTCAAACCTGTCGGACATTTTTCATGGGCGGATGACACGGATTTCCCACCTCCATCCGATGCGGAAATGAGATCAGTTCCTCCGTTAGACCAACACTAAAATGGGGGAAGTTTCTACGGCGACTCTTGCGACTTCTATGGACTTCACGCATCCACCACGACAATCTTCACCAGCTACGAACCTACCGGCAGCACGGATCTCCCATCAGGCGTACCGAATAGCTACTATAAATACTAATAATATCGGCTCCCACGTTAAACTTCAACTGCTCCGTGACACGCTAAGAGCAGCGGACATCGACATCGCCCTGTTACAAGAACTGAGGACAGCAACTTGGACTGGGTGTTATGGATATGAGACGTACGCCGCCCCTGCAGCTATGGAACACACAGGCGCAGCCATCCTCCTACGAGAAGGGATCGCAGTTTCCGATGTCGCATACCTCTCAACGGCGCGAGGGGTGGCCATAACAGTTGAAGGACTCAAAATCATAAATCTCTACGCCCCATCGGGCACTGATAAACGGAGGGATCGCTCCCAGTTCTACGCAGAAGATATCACGCCTTTATTCCTCGGCCGATACGATCACCTCATCTTAGGTGGAGATTTCAACTGTGTTCTCGAGCGCACAGACCAATACCCCCATTTCACCACATGTCCGGAACTTCGCTTCCTCGTCCGCCGCCTTCGTCTCCTCGATACTTGGCGAGTGGTACACGGCGACCGCCCGGGGTATACACACATCACGAGTCACTCCGCCAGCCGACTTGATAGAATATACATCTCTGACGCTCTGAAATCAGTTCTCCTCGACGCGGAACTTTGGCCGTCTGCCTTTTAGGATCATTACATCTACATCTGTACCATGAACCTACGTCGACAATCTATATGGCGCAGTGCAGGACCTTGGAAACTCAATGTCGCGCTACTGCAGGACCCTGAATGTCGACAACAGGTCACCGACACGTGGCACACCTGTGTTCAACGCATTATGCGTTACGAGACCACACTGCAGTGGTGGTTGCTGTGCGCCAAACCGGCCATCCGACGCACATTGACACACTATGTCAGAGCCAAAGCCAGGTGGAATCACCAGACAACTGATTTCTACTATAGCGCTCAACGCATCAAGGCAAAGATTTTAACCTTGACCAGATGCCGTCTAGAGGGAGCCATTGTACGAGCACGCAGCCAAGATAGGATTAACGGTGAAGAACCTTCTATGCATCATATTGTTCAAAATGTTCGTCGACGCCGACAGGCTTTAATGAGAACTTTAGACTTACCTGATGGACGACGGTTGACTTCGCAAGCTACCATAGCGGATGCATTCACAACGCACTATAGACTTCTCTATCAAGAAGTACCTGCCGGTGCAGAGGCCATTGCTGAGGTTGCCCAGGAGACACTTGGTACTCTCAACGCAGCAGCTGCAACCCTCCTGACTTCTGAAGTGACCACCAACGACGTCCAAGGCGCTGTGGCCAAAGGGTCTCTGAATCGATCTCCCGGCCCGGATGGTTTACCTCTCGAATTTTACAGAACCTTCCAAGATTTGATGATGCCACGATGGAGGGACATGTACTGGGAACTTTTGTCCGGCGCGGCGAACCCGCCACCAATGTTCATGGAAGGCTTACTTGTACCAGTCCCGAAACCCGCAGGAGGAACACGACTCGACAGTTATCGGCCGATCACGTTACTCAATTGCGACTTCAAGATTTTCACACGCCTTCTAGCAGTGCGACTCAAACATGTCTTACGAGACATTGTTTCCCACGAACAAACATCCTTAGGCGGCGATCGTAATATACAGACAGCCCTCAGTGAATATCGAGATGTGATCGCTGTGGCAACACACTCGCGACTGCCAGGCGCTTTCATCTCCATCGACTTCAAACAAGCGTTTGACCGCGTCAATCATGCATTCCTCAACGCAGTGATGGACCGAATGGCACTTCCCCCGACGTTCACGCAAGTGATTATGCGGCTCCTTCGTGGAGCAACGTCCAGACTTCTCGTCAACGGCAGACTTACAGAACCTATACGGATTGAACGCTCAGTACGGCAGGGTTGCCCTTTGTCTACGGTGCTTTATGCCATTGCGATGGAACCACTCATTTGCGGATTACGGCGACGTTTGACAGGTATTCCAATCCGGGATCATATGTTCCACTGCCGAGCTTACGCGGACGACTTGGCCCTCGTCGTACGTTCAGCGGCCGACGTACAAGATGCGATGCAGTGGATTACCCGTTACAGTGCAGGGGCAGGGAGCGCTATGAATGTGGCAAAATCATGCGCCATGAAGATCGGCCGCGGCCTTCCCGCAGTCAGCGTAGTCCCATTTCAACTGGTGGACACCCTTCGTTGTCTCGGATTGGTGTACACGCGAGACATTCGCCGCACCTCGGCGGTCAATTTTCGGGCACTACTGCAACGCATCCGGGTCAACATACAAAATCACATACTACCCCCGCTGAATATGTGCCAGAGACTCACCTTCGTCAATACCCTTCTGGCAGCCCGGATACCCCATATAGCGCAGATTCTGCCCATCACTGCGACAATGGCGGCCAGATTACAGGCGGCTTTCGGCTCTTTTATTTGTTCTGGACACATCTTCAAAGTCCAGTATGAAGCTCTCACCTTACCGAAGCGGGACGGTGGCCTCGATCTGGTTAATGTGAGAGCCAGGACTACGGCACTTTACACCAATACTATGCTCCGGTTATGGAAAAGCCAAAATGCTAGTTTTACTGGAATGTTGACCACTGAGCTCGCACCTGTTTCGAGACGCCCACCGACGTCTCTGGCACACATCCCACCTCCGATGTCACATATCGGCCTTTTCTTTTTGGAGTATAGCTACATATGCACCGAGCTCCCCAGGACCAGGAAGACGACCACCCGCGACATCTATTGCCTTCTCCGAAAGTCTCCACCCCGCAACCCCGTCGAAACACGTCACCCCCAGGTTTCATGGACTACAGTTTGGAAAGCGATCCACCAACCATATCACACCACTGACACCACCTCTATGTGGTACCTTCTCGTCAACGGCAAGTATACTACAAGACAGAAACTGCATCGCATCGCACTGGTGGACTCACCCCTGTGCCTCAAGTGCAATGTCGAAGATACTGATTTACATCGTTTTGAGTGTGGGCCAGCAGCAGCTGTCTGGACCCTCGCACAGAAGATTGTGGCTTTCTACCTCCGAGTACCACCACATCACGTTTCTCCTACCATGATGATATATCCCGACTCGACCTACTTTCCATCGGCTAAGTGGCACGCCATCACATGGATCAGTGGCATGGCTGTCAACTACCTCTTCCGGGACGACATCGTCGATCCGGCGGACTTTTGGACACGCCTCCAAGTACGTCACCACACCCTTCGCCGACATCGACACTATCGGGCCACTTTCGCGAACTATTTACAGAGTATTTTCCCCAACCCGCCTCAAAGCTGGAATCTCAACGAACTGTGCCAGCCAAGACTGGACGATCCCACATTCCCCTTTAATGGTCAATGATAGAATGCATTTTGTTCTGATGGCGCGCCAAAGTGGAGCATGGCGCGGAAAGTATTCCTATTTTATTTCACTTCTCTTTTCTCCTCCTCTTCTAAGTTTTTTTTGCCTTACACATGTAACAAACACATAATTAACTAAATAAATAAATAAATAAACCAAAGAAGGCCGTTGTGGAAATATAGCTACCTTTTGTGTTTTACGTTTTCAAAGGATATTGTTATTTTTATGAAGAATGTCGTCTTTTATTTTCATACACAAGAGGTTTTTATTTGTTTTCTCCTTACCTCCAACTTAAAAAAAACAAGTCCAACAAAAAAGAAAAAAAAGAATAAGAAAAAAAGAAAAAAGTGGGTAGCGCACAAAAAAACGAAAAAAAAGAAAAAAAGAAAAAGAAGTTGGTAGAGCACTTGCCCGCAAAAGGCAAAGGTCCCGAGTTCGAGTCTCGGTCCGGCACCCAGTTTTAACTTGTCAGGAAGTTTCAAGATGTAACTACTTGTCTCTTATTTATGTGCCAGTTTTTTATGTTCGTGTTGACCATCTAGGATCAAACAGAAATTTCAGTTGCTTTGCATTATTATTCGCTTGAGGAGCGAAAACAATTCGTCGCAGCCCATAGATAAAGTGGGATATCGTGCGGTAATCCTTTTTCTAGGAACAACGTAACCACTATCCATGCTGAGTTGGCAGAAGTGTACGGCAACAATGCCCCACCAGGTGACACAGTGGGTTGGGTGGTCAGACGCTTCCAGTGTCATCATTTTCTTCGGGCCTTTGTCCCACCTCAACGCGGGTCGGCCTTTTTACTACGGATCTGGCGATGTTAGTGTCAGACTGTGGCCGGATGCCCTTCCTCTCACCACCCCATACCTCCCGGGACGGAATTAGTATACGCTAGCTGTCTGCGTCTAGTGTAAGCCATGAAATAGTGCGAACGTTTTCAAATGTCTGCAAGTCGTGTAACTGAAGCGGGACCTGGGGACCAGCCCGGTATTCACCTAGTGGGATACGGAAAACCACCTGAAAACTGCATCCAAGCTGGCCAGCACACCGGCCCTTGTCGTTAAATCCGCCGGGTGGATTCGATCCGGGGTAGGCGCGCCTTACCGACTCCAGGGAGCAGCGCATTAGCACTCTCGGCTAACCTGGCAAGTCGAGACGCTTCCAGTGTGCACAAACAAATCTGAATGACGAAGAACGAAGCGGCGGACCATATCTCAGAGAGGGTCCGGGAATTGCAAAAGGGAAGGAGGTCCCGGTGCGTGAAGACTGGCGTATGGCGTATCACAATGGGCGACAGAAGAAACAGTGAACATCAGTGATGGATCGGTTTGCAGCACCTTCTATGACATTTTCAATACGACAAAGGTTGCCGCCAGCAGCATTCCGCGGTTGCTCAACCCGTTCGAAAAAGCCGCTCAACGGAGGCAGAAGCAGAGATGTTGCAGTTCCGCCAGTCCATTCTGCATGACTTCTTTCGACAGCTAATCACAACGAACGAATGCTGGCTGCATCACTATGACTCCGAAGTAAAGGAGCAGATAAGGTAACGGCGACTTGTGGCTTCACCACCGGTGAAAATGTCGAAGACCAACCCATAATCGGGCGAGGCGATGCTCAATGCTTTAGGACTGCCGAAGCGTGGTGCTAACAGGCAAACAGTCACAGGAGTAGACTACGGAAATCTGGCGAGGTTACTGGAGGCGAAGCGTTGCAAGAAGGTTTCCAAGGGATTCTTTTTTGCTGCCAGCTAATTCTGCACGGGGAACAGCCATAGAAGCTGCTTCTTTGGTCTACCACCTCTTCCGTCGGGTGAAGAAATCATTCCGTGATACACATTTCCAGAATGACAATGTGATTTTCGAGGTAGAATGTTCCCTGAGCAGCCATATGCTGACCTCTACACTGAGGTCTCTGGCAAGTTATCCACCTTTAGGAAAAATATGTAGAGAAGGACCTAATACCACCACCTCATTTGACGGTCGCAACTTGATTTTTTCTGGGCAATATTTAAGTGCTTACGGCTACCCGTTGTGAGCGAAGAAGGAAACAAATGAAGCGACTGATGTATCAGGCAGGGTCTCCGAGCCAAGAACGGCGAATCCGGTATCGACGAAGGCGAGTCGAGGATCTCGACGGAGAGTCAGCACGAGGACGTTGGGCAGCCTGGCCGGTCCAACGAGCGGGCCGGTTCGTGTGTCAATGGCGGCGGCGCGCGAGGTTAACGCGGCGCCATCACTCGTCTGCCTGCCCGGCGGCCCAGGAGCTGAGCGACGGCGTCCGGCCCACCGCCACCGCCACCATCGCAGCCACGGCCACAATGCGCGGCGTTTACGTAACCGCCGGCCGGGTTATCGGCTGGGCCGCGCGCCGCTCACCTCTGGCCCCAGATCCCATCTCGCTCCGAATACTAATTCCCGGCAGGCGACACTCGCCGGCTCCTGTTGCTAGCCACTCCCCGGAGCCTCTTCCATCCTAGCCTGCGGCTCATTATACACCTCCCTCACTGTGACACGACCACAATTTCACTATTTTATTCACAAATGCCGCGTTCGTATTCGGTACACATACTACAGTTAACCAGTTTCGGCTGTACTGAGTCATCATTAGAACTAAAAAACTTGAAAAGCAAATATGCGCTATTACTATTAAACAAAAGCAGTTACAAAAATATTAAAAAGTGTTAGGTAGGCAGAAAACTAATTTTTCGCAATGGCGAACTTAAAGCCCCATTCACAACTAGCGATCGTGGTGCCCCTTTTATTACCCTAATTTTCAGTCGTTGACCGCACGTGCCCTTTATTCTGATTACCGGTTCCGGCTTAGCCATCTTCGGATGCGTTATAGTAGATTTAAAAGAAAAGCCACAATAAACGGATGCCTCACAACAGACCACAATTCACATTGAGTATTTCAAATTAAACACCTTTCAGCCGTCAATTTTCAACCTTATTTTATTAGGCAACCAGTTTCGGCGCTTTATTACACCATCTTCACGCCCTGTGTAGAGACAAGAATGGTACTAGTATGAAATAAAAAAAAAAAAAAAAAAAAAAAAAAAAGCAGGCCGTGGTGCAAATCTTATATACAGAGGTAATATGTAATAACATAACAATAACAATATCAACCAGTATAGGAAGTTACATATAGTTATCGATAAATTAAGGAATAAAACGAGATAAGAGAATCATATAATCGTAAGAAAGGAATCTACTTAATGGAGGTCAATATTTCATGTTATGCCCAGGGAATCACGGTATAATGCTAATACAATGTCCTTGAAAAAACTGGAGTATGTAGTCATATACTGACGAGTTCAGACTGAACATAAACCGCTTGATCACATGCTGTCATATACTAGTAAAACTTATACCACTTATTGGAGGACAACTCCTTAACTATCTGTATCATCATTAACTACTAATAATCAATAAAAGGGGAATAAAACTACATCAGTACAATTTATCGATCACAACTCATAAGATGCAACAATTTAATAAAACACACAGAGGCAATTCACATTTGTACAGACGGTATGAGTAAAGTACGTACAATGTGTAATCACACCAGTATTTCTCCCACAGCTCAATACAAAATGTATAAAGTCATACCTTTTTTCTGTGTAGCATGTACACGTCACGTCACATTTCAGAAGTGCTGCAGATGAAGAGAAATCTACGTTATTATACGTAGACAAGGTATGCGCCGTGCTTCAGGTGAGCTGTTAAGGTATACTCACGCGTTATTTTTAAACAATAGTCTATTCAGAAAGTATATTATTCAGTATAGCACACATCTGAAGCACGCCACTTACTTTGTACACGTATCAGCCAGACCACCATGACCACCTGCCTAATAGAGGGTATGTCCACATTTGGCGTAAATTCTGCGGAGGGGGGCGATGAGATCTGACGCCACGTTCAATCACATCCCAGATGTGTTCGATGGATTTCAGATCTGGCGAGCGGGGGGCCTAGCTCATCAATTGGAACTCGCCACTGCGTTCCTAGAACCACTCCATCACACTCCTGGGTTGCGACATGGTGCATTATCTCGTTGAAAAATGTCACTGTCGGCGTGAAAGGGTGTACGTGGTCTGCAACCTGTGTACGATATTCCTTGGCCGTCACAGTGCCTTGTACGAGCTTCACTGGACTCATGGATGACCACGTGAATGTTCCGGAGAACATAATGGAGCCGCCGGCCGCTTGTATCTGTCCCGCAGTACAGGTGTCAAGGAGCTGCTCCCCCTGGAAGACGACGGATTTGCGCCCTCCCATCGGCATGATGAAGAAGGTATCAGTGTTCATCAGACCATGCAACGATCTGTCATTCCGCCAAAGTGCAATGCCGATGGTCACGTGCCCGTTTCAGTCACAGTTGCCGATGTCTCGCTGTTAACATTCGCACAGGCATGGGGCGTCGGCTGCGGAGGACTATTGTTAGGAGGCTTCGGAGCACTGTGTGTTCAGAGATACTTGTACCCTGCCCATCATTTAAGTCTGATATTACTTCTGCCACAGTTCGCCGCCTGTTCTGTTTTACCAGTCTACCCAGCCTACGACGTCCGTCATCTGTAATGAGGGGTGACCGTCGAACCTCATGACGTCTACACCTGGTACTACTTTGGCTTCACCACTTTTTGAAGACACTCACCATAGCCCTCCTCGAACACCCAAGTCGTGCAGTTTCCGAAATGCTCGTGTCCAGCCCCCGGGCCATCACAATCTGCCCTCGATCAAACTCAGAGTAATCGCATACCTTCCCCATTCTACACACGGACAGAGCACGCTCACTGATACTACATGTACCGTGCATGTGTCTGACCAGCAATCATTCCTCAGCAGGTGACGCTGCCTGGTCGGGTTTACATCGGTAGTAGGTCGGTGGTCGCTATGTTCTGGCTGATAGTGATTACGTAAATATCTCTACACCATTAATCTGCAGAAGTTTTAAACTGTGACGTGTACATGTTGCACAGAAACATTTACGACAGTCTACATCCTGTTTTCAAAGGGCAGAAAAATTGGTATGTTTGCACATTTTAGCTACTTTACTTTTATATTTCTTGTAACAGATATGAAGATGGCTAATGCCGGAACCAGTAAACATGAAAAAGGAATAGGCGATCAATCACTGTGAATAATTGTAACAAAATAATAATAATAATAATAATAATAATAAACCCGGTATCTTGTTACAAAGGTAAAATATCAAATTCTCATAAATCACGAAAATGAGCGTTTGATAACGATTTGTCGTGTTACTTCCGTAACAAGATATTGGGTATATTTCTATTTCCTTTTAATACTTTTTTAAACTGTTTATATTTAACAGGAATGTTGCACTTTTGACTTTTCCAGATTTTTAGTTCTGATGGTGACTCAGAGTCGAAACAAGTTAACTATACTATCTACCAAACGCGATCATGACTTTTCTGGATAAAAGAATGTATTTCAAATAGATCGCGTTCTCCAATTTGATAATGTCAAATTTAATTGATAACGCAGTCCGTTTAGTTTCGTAGATTACAGTACTGCTACGCATTTATTATTTTTTTCACGCCGTATTCAATTGTTTGGGTGCTCACTTGAACAAAATAAACATATCTGCTTGCGAGTCATTTTCACTGGCCACCTACGAAACATGGAAAACAAAAACGAAAGTGAAAAACAAACACACACTGTCTACATGTGGCAGTCATACAGAACTGACGCAGGTTAAGAAGAGCGCTCGTGTTCGTAACAGTAAAAATAAAAATGTTGAGTTTTTATCATATTTGAGTTGTTTCTGTTATTTAAAGAACATCATTCTGTTTTATATTTTTTGAAGTAACAAAAGCGCTGGCCATTTCAGCAGCCCAACGGGGGAAGGTATAAAATACCTGTTACATTACAATTAGCGGCAGCGTAGTTACATACAAGGTTTTTTTTTTTTTAACATAGCTTAGTTCCAGCATAAAAATTTTGTTCAGCACCCTGACTCTTGGTAGTGATTCTTGTGACGGTTTTGTTCAAAATTTTAAACAGCTGAACCTACAGGCTTTTATTAGCAGCTTTAAATGATGGGGCTGGGGCAAGCCTACAGCTTTGAATCAGCTCTGTAAAAAGTACACCTGGAACACAAAGTACGACGTAAGTACAGCACGGATTGCAGAAAAATCCGAAAAGAATAAACTGGAAACGTTAGAAATATGATATGGCTTTATATGATGGCGATAAAAATTACTAGCTAAATAAAGTATGCAGTCTAAAAGTATTAAGAACAACAGGAAGAGAGAAGTATATGTAAACTCTATCAGAAAAAGGGATAGCTTACTGAGAAATTTGCGAAGGTACATTGAAACACTAGATCTCGTAACATAAGACGTAGTACAGGGGAAAAACGAATTTAGTATTGGACAGAAAGAAGAGGAGTACGTGGGAGTGTTTACACAGGGATCCATAAAATTTAAAGGAGCGAACATTTCGCTTTTCTCCTTTAAATGATTAGTAATGAAGAAATGAACTTTCCCTCTCGAGTGACACTATTTTCTTCTTCACAAATGGAAATAACTGCAGGTACAAATCTAGACAAGTGAACGTAAAACAGTATTACCAGTTGGCTGATTATTCCACCTTTTATTATGGAATCCTTGTTGTTAAGTCGTTGCAAGTGTGGTAATTTCGTCCTTTGCTTAAGTTAAATTTTGAAGATAAAATTATCTCATCAATCGATTACAACTGTAACAGTAAATCATCTTGTTACTGAATTTTCTATTACAACGTGTGATATTTAATACTATCCAGTAGCCTGTGTTCCCACTTATTTACAACACGAAGAAGCTATATGAGCTACTTCATTGTGTAGTTACTGAGTATTCCACTGTCTTTAGATTTTTCCAACAAGTAGTTTAATACTCTGCTTAGGAAAACTAGAATTTTATACTCACAACGAGCACATAGTTCAGTTTTTGCTAACACAAATTCTTGAGCGCAGTGAGTCAGTGAGAGACCTTTATCAAGAAGGCTTAGAGAGAGAGAAAGAGAGAGGGAGAGAGAGAGAGAATGTGCAATTCCTAGCATAGTTTTTTAGTGAGTGCTAGAGTCATATGTATTCTCCGAAGATTGTAGTGGGATATGCTACGTGAAAGATTTCTAGCATCAAGGAATCGAATACTCATGAAATACGTAGACGGAACCTTCCAGTAAGATTCAAAAACCTTTTGCTGCCGTCCTAGATTCATCTAACGTAAATATCATGCGGAGTTTGGATGCAGATATCATTAGAAGCAGCTCGAAGTACAAAACTATTGATACTTCTATCAACTAAATAACAGTTAAATGTTTTTCTGTTCAGAAGAGAATCTTGAAAATATATGTTTCCAGTATACTGTAGTTTGGATACCCATCCCTGAGACGTTTGTAATAAGCTGGTTACGACTACACTATCGTATGAGGTCGGTTTTTTTTTTTTTTATACCAACTGAGACAAGTAGCGCACACCGCTGATACGCAATTATTTCATAAATGTATATACGCAGAACATGAAACAGTAAGTTGAATATCAAAAGCCAAAGATTCGTGATTACAATTCCGACATATTGATGCCATCCCTCCTCTCTTTTCACAAGTGGAATTTGTGTTACAAATAACACGCTACACTGATTTAGAAAACTATTCCACGTAAAGGAAGATATAGATGGAAACAGAAGCGCGTCAAGAAGCAGTAATGTAACACATTTTGAAGGTAACTATTCCACGTAAAGGAAGATATAGATGGAAACAGAAGCGCGTCAAGAAGCAGTAATGTAACACATTTTTAAGGTAAAGCATGATATAAAGATAGGGTCTATTCTCATCGATTTTGTTGTCAGTTTCCCTTCACAACCTTTGCACAAAAAATGGCGCAGTCATTTCTATGTACTTGCACCTCATATGGACAGGCACTTTGTTGCAGCACATTCTTCCTCAAGGCGTGTTCAAGCATTTAACGTTCGATTCGTTAGTTCCTTCCTTTTTTGTACTTTTCGACTACGGACTTGTATCTTGAAGCAAAACTACGACCTTTTTTTATGGGGAAAAGTAGGGTGTCGGATACATTCAGGCTGCCATAATGGGAGGCGCCATGAGGTTCGGATAATTATTTTATATCGCTGACAGTAGAGGATATGTTTATATGCGGTGCTTTCTGCACAATCATCTGGTGCATGGCGAAGGATATCTTGACCACTACTAGTAATTTCTTTTCCTGTTTCAATCGCAAACAGGGCGAAGGAAAAACGACTGTTTATATGCGTCCGTACTAGCCCTAATTTCTCTTATCTTCCAGGATCCTTACGCGAAATGTACGTTGGCGACAGCAAAATCGTACTGCAGTTAACTTCAAATGCCGGTTCTCTAAATTTTCTCAGGAGTGTTTCGTGAAACGAAATTCGGCTTCCCTCCATGGATTCCCGTTTGACATTCCGAAGCATTTCCGTAACACTAGCTTGATCATGAACCTACCGGTAAGAAATTTGGCAGCCCGCCTCTGAATAGCTTCGATTTGTTCCTTTAATCCTACCTGCTGTGGATCCCAAACGCTCGAGCAGTAATCAAGAATGCGTCGCATTAGTGTTCTATACGCGGTCTCGTTTATAGATGAACCACTAATTCCTAAAATTATGAACCGAAATCGACCGTTCGCCTTCGCTAATACCGTCCTTAAGTGCTCGTTTCTCCCTAAATACACTGTATTGACAGTAAATTTGAAGGCTCTGACGGCGAACCTGAAATGTGCTGGCCTAATGTTGCAATAATGTTTCAGTCAACTACATGCTGCTTCAAAATTTACTTCCGGTAAGAACTGAGTGAATCCAGTTTTACCATTTCACAAGAGGTGAAAGATCCATTTCGCATAGAGAAAATGGTCGTATATGTGTGTGTGTGTGTGTGTGTGTGTGTGTGTGTGTGTGTGTGTGTGTCTGTGTGTGTGTGTGTGTGAGAGAGAGAGAGAGAGAGTGGGAATATTAGGAAAAAGATAGTAAGTTACATTAGTTGCTTTAGAAGCAACGAGAACCTGAAAAAAAAAATATATATGATTCATTTACAAGCACGCCGATTTCGTGGGACAGCAGTTTCCTGTAGGAGTATATTGTCTATGTTCACAAAGTGTCTTACCATTTCTTTACATAAAGTTTTGTGTTCGCACAAAAAATGGTGCAAATGGCTCTGAGCACTATGGGACTTTACATCTGAGGTCATCAGTCGCCTAGACTTTGGACTACTTAAACCTAACTAACCTAAGGACATCACACACATCCATGCCCGAGGCAGGATTCGAACCTGCGACCGTTGCAGCAGCGCGGTTCCAGACTGAAGCGCCTAGAACCGCTCGGTAACAACGGCCGGCTGTGTTCGCACAATCTAGCTATCATTTTCCTATACAGCGGTAAAGAAGGAAAACGTTTAATAAGACAGAAGAAAATGTAACGAAGCCAGCAGTAGGGGGGAAACCTGGCAGACAGAAGAGCAGAGAGATGATTGTCGAGTTCACGACTATGAGACGGTCGCGCTAAATCGTAAAACGGCGCAGGTAAGATAATCCGCTGGAGTCGAGGGCAGAAGACAACAGTTTACCGGACAGGAGGTAGGGTTTACAAGAGGCCGGCAGCGCAGAGCAGTGCGGCTCCGCTGTTTGTTTACCTGATGGCAGCTAGCTAGCTGCGTACAGTCGCGTCCCCGAACAATGCGGAAGCGCAGCTCTGGGAAAACTGGCCGGCCGGGGAACCTCGTCTCGTCTGCAGGCAGTGTTATTCGAAACTACTACTGCAGAAGTTCTCACACTGCCGTGTAATACCGTGTAAACAAGTCACGACGAATGCTGTACACACTCTTCAGAAATTCACCTTTAAATGAGAATCGGTAAAGAGAAATTGCTATTAATATTTCTGGTACGCCACATCTTCTTTCAGACTGTCAAAGTAACACCGGCCGTTGTGGCCAAGCGGTTCTAGGCGCTTCAGTCTGGAACCGCGCGACCGCTACGGTCGCAGGTTCGAATCCTTCCTCGGGCATGGATGTGCGTGATGTCCTTAGGTTAGTTAGGTTTAAGTAGTTCTAAGTTCTAGGGGACTGATGACCTCAGATGTTAAGTCCCATAGTCTTCAGAGTCATTTGATCTTAAATACATACGTAAGCGCCACAGAAACGGATGAATCAATGTGATGCCTACGTTCAGTATCTGCTAATGGAGAGGAATTTTCTCCACAGTAATTGGGTTTAGTTGTCCTGGTGAAGTAAACTGTCCGTTTCCAAAGTAACAGTGAATGCTTCGTAATTTCACAGTTTCTGTCAATTTTTATCTATTATACAAAGTAGAATTAGTTTCCCCATGATTTTCATTTACTGCGGCAAATAGCTGTACTCAAGAAACCATGTTGTTATCAGTAAACGACTGTAGGGATATTGCCTTACTCATTTTGTGCTATCGCTATAGAAAACACATTTAATTTCTCACTGGAATGGAGCGCGAAGTTGGTGACTTCCTCAATTTCCCTTCGCTAACAGACTTTTAGGACTATGCGAGACTTTTATCGTTTGGGAAAATGACTATTCACTATTATTATTATTATTATTATCATCATTATTTACTGTAGAAGTAGTAGTTATTGTTAAAGTTTTATTTTTATTGTTGATCCTGCTGCTCCATTCTTAAAATGGATGTGGTATGATGACTCACAACCTATTCAGAGAATCCTGAAGCAACGGTGTCTTTAATTATTGCCACGCATATATTTGTTGTTGACACACGGCAAATTTACATGTTACTGGAACATCAAGATTTCTAACAGTACGCTGTTCAACAGAGCAATATTTTAGTACTGAGAAGTTAAAGCAGAGCTTCCAGCATGTCTTACGTGCAGAGCGCTTTAAGGCCATGCTTGCAACGGGCCCCTAGTTGTTAGGCAAACGGTGTAGCACATCCGTATTTCACAACCGGCAACTAACGATGTGGGTGCGTTGCATCGGACCATGAACACTCTAATCTTAATGCCATTTACCTTTACCCATAAAATGAGTGACCTGTTTATTATCACTAAAGACACAGAATGGTAGAACGGCTGGTAGAAAAAGACATGAGTTATTCCACACGGGAAAAATTGTGCCAGCATGGAATTCCTGATTTAGAGGTGAGTCTCAGCTCAATAAACCCTCTGAGGTGACTCGAAGTTTACAAGAACAAAGCTTAAATATTTCCTGGTTTACCGTCTCCCATACAGTCGCAATCTCATCACTTAAAGTTATGACAAATATTTGAAATCTACTTGTTCCCTTCTCCATACCTATGCGATAATATTCATCTTACAGTTTCTACCGAGACTACCGTATCTTTCAGAAAATCCCTTCTCCAGCGATCAGATGCGACGATCACGCACACAGATATTTTCTTCAAACCACCAAATAGAATTACTGGGTTGAATTTTAAGCTGAGTCGCGAAACATGTGTGCACAACACTGATTTATGCAAATTAATGATAAAACCCTGGTTCAGCAGTATTGTATTGTCCTTTAGTTAACTATGATTCTAAAAACTCATTCCTCACATCCGTAAAGGGGACGGTTAATTATGGTGGCGTCCAGAAACGCAGATACACCTAACAGTGAACTTCCAAGTAAGTAAAGTGGTATTTGCGGAAAGAACCTGTGCGACCTGTTCCAAAGATTTATACCGCCAGATGTGGCACAGGGGTTACACACTAAATTCTAATTCGGAATTTGGCGGTTCCAAATCCCGTCTGGGTGTTCAGATTTACGTTTCCAGAAATCGCTTAAAGACAAATTCCGGGATGGTTTCTTTGAAAAGAGCACGAACGGTCTTCTTCGCTATCCTTTCCCAATCCGAGCTCGTGCTTCACGTATAACGAAGTCTTCTTCCTACCTTTCGAATATTTTATGTTGGGTAAGCAACCAGTATCCATTTACGCACGTACTGTAAAAATGGCATCAGTTCATTCACGATACTTGCCTTAACAGCCCACATAATTTGCGCTAAAAGCGTAAGATGTCCAACGACGTTTTACTGAAAAATGCAGGAAAGCTAGAAGAAACCGTTACAGATAATAATTACTTGTGTCGGTTCTCGTCCTATTTAAATGAAAAATGAAGGGATTCAGAGAAATCACAGCTTCTTGTGTACACGCCGTGGTACCTGATTCATAAAACTGTGGGAATTCAGCAGTAACCAAACATAGTTTCTGCTAACGCTTCGGCTGTAGAACGTACAGTCGTCTTCGTAGCCAGTCGTTAGACAGTCGGCAAAGCGCTCCCGCCCACTTGTGCTCTACAATTCTAAGATGTAAAACTTGTTGGCTGTTTCCAGACACCGTCAGATCAATGGGGATCCCACCAGTTCCTTTATTAAGAAGATAGTCTCGCTTCTGAATACGTCGTTTCTTAAAGAAGTTGTGAGCAGATTAAAATCATACAGCGCTGTTCCTCAAAGAAAATATGAGCTTTCTAATGTTTATGAGAAGGATTTACCTCTATGACTCATAAGTAAAACTGGGTCTCACATACGCCTCACTTTTGAGATTTCTTGTTTGCAAGTGTCCTCACGACATTCGGAATTCAGTACATTTTATCAGTAGGATGTCGTAGACACTGTGTCTCATTACCTCGGATTTACTGGTTAGCTTTGATGTTATGTCCACTCGCAGAGTCCTTAGCCGTCATTGCAAAACAGTTTAAGAAACAGATCTTAACTTTCTTTCAGCATATGCTGTCCACCGTTTACTTTCTATTTAATAAACTATTTTATCAACAAATTGGCAGTCCCTTGCGATCTTTAGAGACCAACTTTTTACGGAAAATTCTGAGAATAGGCGTTGGACTCTGGAAGTTTTAAGTGTGACATTTTTTTGAGATATGCGGATGACAACTTTTGTAGTGTGGTCTCTTGGCGAGAAGAAACCTCATCAAGTTTTGGACAACATGAATTCCATTCATACGAACATCTGATTTACCATGGAGCTGAAAAATAATATATGCCTCCCTGTCCTGAATGTCTTGATTCAGCGAAAAGCTGCAAACGGTTGCTCGACTGAGAACGCTATTTATACATTCACCTACGAAATATTACAAGCCTAAAACAATTAAATATCGACACTTGCTATTTTTTGTGATCTTTCTACGGCGTTTAACTGAGTAGATCATGTTCCACATTTAGAAAAACGCAAGTTTTATAGAATTGATACCTCTACACACGTCTGGTTTGAATCATACTTAACAAACTCGTGCTGAATAATTCGAACAATATTAGAAACCCAAACATTTTCGTGGCTGCAGAGAAATCGCAAAGGAAATCCCATAAGGTTCAATTTTGGGTCCACTCCTATTCCTTATATATGTGTATGGCATTCTAGATAACGTCTATCAACCAAAATTAGTACTTTTTGCAGACGATACTAATGTCATAATACATCTCATTAAAGAGAAAGTAGCAGAAGATGTTGTTAACGATGTTTTTCAAAGTATAATTAAGTCGTTTTCTGGGAATGGACTTTCTCTTAATTTTTGGAAAACACACTATATCCAGTTCTGTACAACAAATTGAGTCAAACGAACAATTGATGTAACACATGAACAGGAATCAGTAAATAGGGTAGAATGCTCCAAATTTGTGGGTGTACATACTGAAGAAAACTTGAACTGGAAGAAGCAAGTTACTGAGCTCCTCAAACAATTAAGTTCAACTACTTTTGCTCTTCGTCTAATCGTTAGTCTTCGAATTAAAAGAACCAACCTCCTAATATATATTTTGCCTATTTTACTCAATAACGTCGTTTGGAATAATTTTCTGGGTGAACTCATCACTAAGAAAGATAATACTGATTACACACAAGCGAGCAGTAAGAATAACATATCGTGGTCTCCCGCAGTCGTCATGTATGTACGTCCTCAAGGAGTTAGATATTTTAACTGCGCCATCGCAATTCGTTAATGAAATTCATCATAAATAATCCCTCAAAATTTCAGAAGCTTAGTGATGTCCACATCTACAACACCAGAGGAAAAAAAACCTTTATTAATCGTTATTAAAGCTATCAGTGGTTCAAAACGGAGTTAAATACGCTGTAACAAAAATGTTTGTTAATGATGCCCAATAACATAAAAAGTCTACTAGGTAGCAAAGCAAATTTTAAAGCTAACCTAAAATTATTTCTCCTGTACAACTCCTTCTATTCGATGGACGAATTTCTATTTCGAAACTGGAAATATGTAACAGAAAAAATAGAATGAGGAGGACTAAAAATAATGCGCTCACTAACGTTAATTCTACACATGTATCATATTCTATAAACTAACTGTTTCCACATCGTTTCTATAAAAGAATCATTTGAATGATCTGTGGAAAACGTTACTAAATGCCTTGGGACATGGTGTCTTTCGCACGCTTCCCATTTCACGAATCTGAAGACGATCGTTAAGTCCATGGCCTTCCTATAAGGGCCCATTAAAAAGTTTCTGCTCGAAGGCCGTATAGTCCAGAATAAGTACGCCAATCTGGCAAAATCGTCCTGAGCTTTGATCCAGTCATCCCATCGACGTACCAGGTTGAAGATACCCATTTAGCAAAACACCGAGTCGTGCTGTGCGGAGAAGTTCGCATTCTTGAAGCAGCAACACCTTTTGGCGCACCATTCCACAACCGTGGTTTTCGACAGACATGCTACCCCGTATACATCCTTCATTCTCCTATGAATGTCTGCCAATGCTTGTCCTTCGGCAGCCAAGAAAAGAAAAACCAGCACGTTGGTCCTATTTGGTCGCATTTGGTAATAACGTCGCTATAATGCACGTTTCTGCATTTACCGCACGCACATCGGAAAGACATGAAAACCACACAAATCCCTCGTCTGCAAGTAGATGCTTGTATAGCCGTACTGGAGGCGCGTTTCGTTGCAGCAACGTTCTCAAACTTTTTTATCGCCCTTCATAGCACTCGTAGGGAAGGAATCTCCCTTCTCAAACAGGTCGTATTCTCTCTTAACATGAAGAAGCGCCACGTTCGTTGGCTCTGTGTTGAATTGAAAGCAAGCGTACATAAAAGATGGTCTGTCAGTGTGGATTGTCATATATCGCACGTACGTTACGTAAAGCTGAAGAACGTTGCGCGGAATATAGACGCTATAACCGCTTGTTACCGCCCTGGCCGACCACTGTATTCAGACAGGCCACGCTATGGCCAGTTTAATTAATCGCAGAAATGTATAATCCGGCACTGAGAATAGTTGGCTCTCATAGACAACGGCACTCTTCACTTGCAGAGAATAATTTTGAGGCCGAATCCTTCAAAAAGAGCATCACGTCAGTATGTACCTGTGCGCCCGTACGGTTTTTGTTTCAGTATGATCTCCCGGATACGCATGAGCAACTGGCTCGCCCTACCGGTATATAAACGAGTTGGGGGAGATTTATTGTCAGTCGTTACGGCTCTCAAAAAAAAAAAAAAAAAAGTTCAATGTGTGTGAAATTTTATGGGACTTAACTGCTGCTAAGGTCATCAGTCCCTAAGCTTACACACTACTTAACCTAAATTATCCCAAGGACAAACAAACACACCCCTGCCCGAGGGAGGACTCGAACCTCCGCCGGGACCAGCCGCACAATCCATGACTGCTGCGCCCTTGACCGCTTTTTTTTTTTTTAATTCATTTTGTTCGTTTTTGTTCGTTGAATCTGCTGTGGGCGGACGTTGAAAGACACCCGTTTCAGTTCGTTGTTGATCCATTAACTCAGTTTTTTTTTTATTACAGAGGGCAGCTAGCCCTCTGACCGAACGCGCTGAGCTACCGTGCCGGCTCGTTACAGCTCTCTCCGAAGAAGACTGAACAGCTTACAGCCGAAATACGTACTAGTAGAGGTTTGGTTAAGACCTAAGTCCCGCCATATTATGGATCAAATCAAAGGTTATCCAAAAAAACTCTAACAGTCGTGCCGAATCGTTGTCTCCGAGCAGAAGTACTTCTGCGCCACCATATTATATCGGCACAAAAACGGTTTCGCTGGGAAGCTACTCGTATTAACGCGAAGAAGAATATATCTGGGGAAAGATAGTGATAAAAAGAGAGTCTATCTAATGAGTCAGATATTCCAAGAACTCAACAGCTTCTTTACAACGTTTACATGTTTTAATAAAGTTAATAATTTTTAAAGTTAAAATGTGGCAGAAGATTAGCGTCTTTATGAAACAGAGGTTGCTTATATGGAAAATACTGGAAATGGCGCTATGAAAATTGAGACTAGAGCCACTTGTATCACCAGTAAATATATATGCCTGCAGTGTGAGAATTCCACAGGACACAGCGAGTTGATATGCGTGGAATTCAACAGGCAAACGTTGATATTCGACACTGCTCAAATTGAAATCGGTTCGGTCAGTGGACAGTATCAGATAAAAATTGCTGTATATCACGAATAACAACAGGGTAGTTAATAATTCAGGAAACACTGAAATAGCTACACCAATTTTAAAACTAGCCGTCACTTTCTCTACTCTGTGTCGTCTGGAGATAAACAAACGAGATTCATTGCGGTTAAGATATATCCAAATATTCCCACAGCTACAAAAATACCAATACTCTGCTTCAAGCGTAGCTGTACATTTTACTTGTTCTGTTCCGTGGCATGGCTGATAATTGTCTTTAGTTGCCAAATTTCGTTGGGCAGTAATAGGTGAGTATCAGATGCAGAATGACAGTACATGCTATTAACAGTATATCTGAACATCGTATCTTACGCACGACATACGCTTGGAAGACTGCCCCGTTTATAAATTATTTTCCACAAAATTTCTTCCAAGACACGTATGTCGTGCATGTCAGTAGTAATGTGAAAAAAATTGAATTTCTATCGAATGAGAGGATAGACGGGCGTTTGTATACTCCAAACTAACCATAGACCGAAGAGACTACTAGAATACACAGTACTAAAAAAAACTATGAGATCTGAAAACTATATCCTGGAACAGAGATGAGCAAGTAGACAGGTTTCGTGTTTGACCGTACTTCCATGAATCTCTGCGAGAAACTGGGTGGAGTAAACACGGTGTCTGACGCAAAAGGCTTCGCCGTCCCCGTCCTTCACCAAGAACATTTCTGTGCTAACACTTTCAGTACACGAAGCATGCGAATTACTGCTCTAGAAGTGCTAAAATGACAAATGCCAAGCGTAAATATTCTCGCGCGCACTGAAGATACGGCGATAAAATTACGTAATGCTCACAGCAAGGCAGAGTTCGAGCGACTCGAACTCTGTCGTCGAGAAACTCTTGTTGTTAAATCAAGTTATAAATTTCCTTGAAACTTTCACTTGCAGCAGAATACACACCACCACCGACGCTTGAAGTCTACAGAAGTTAAGCTGCATTAAAACGTACTTAACAAAATGCAATTAAAAGATAAGTGGCGTTGTTAATAAAGCAAAGTGTAGTAGGTGAGATGGCAAATGCATTCAGTAGTAAGTGCTTGTTAAGAACCTCTACACTTCAAAGGAAGTAGGGTGTCAATATGTATTAAAAATTTACTAACGAGCGAGGCACTATAAACTAATACTAACAAAAGAGTTTCGACCATGTGAAGCTTGTGTCATCTTGTGCTGGCGAGGAGCACGTATGCTCAGGACCCTTCACATGATCCGGGCAAGTAAGAAATGGAACACTATACATTTTATAGCTTCTGTTATTCCACTCATCAGAGAGGTAATGGGAATGCATAACGAACAACGACGCCCTGCCAACACTGGAGCTCAATTAGTTCTAAAATACACCTCAACTTTCCAAGCACGTAGTTTTGTCTCGTTCGAGTTACAGGAAATAATCGTAGACTTACCAGTTTGTGTCAACACACAAAATAATACGAGCACTGTAGCGCCTAACAATGAAACTAGTTTACGATGTACGGCCATTAGCTACTGTTTCACGCCCTGTTGACATCGGAATCAATAATGGGAAGTTTTTGAGCACTGTCTCGATTGAATCATCATTTTACAGCCACACAAAGCAGAAATTATGGGAAATTTCGTATCTCCAGTTTCAGGAAACTGGATCTATATCAGAATAAACAACTCATCGTTTTCTTTTGCAACACTACAAACATTTCATAACAACAGCGGAACCAATTTGTACGTGTGTCACTGAGTCACTAAAACAGTACTGAGCGTGTGCAGCGTCTTCTGTGAAATCTGTAATGGTGCCCAATAGAGAAGCTGCAAATTCGGTGGCAAAGGTGAAATTACCTGCGAAATATACACTCAGGCACCATATCTATAAGTAAGTGGCAATCAAACGAGTGTGGCGCAACTACAGAATAATATTCCCTCTACTATAAGCTCGTTTTATTGGTTTCTTAGTCAGTACCTCAATTAATAAACTACGCCCATAAGGTTTTACGTATGGAGAATGAGATAAGAAGTTGAATCTTTCTGGGAGATTAAAATTGTATATCCGGCCGGAACTCGAACGTGGCACCTTTGCCTTTTGCGGGAAAGCACTCTACCGACTTTTTTGTTTTTTTTCTTCTTTTTTGCTGGTTTCATTTTGTTCGTTATTGTTCGTCGCATTTGTTGTTCGGGGCGGACGTCCCATGACATCCGTTCAAGTTCATCGTCGCCCCATTCAATCAGATTTTTTTTTAATTTTATTACTGAGGGGAGCTATCCCTCTGAACGAAGACGCTGAACTACCCAAGCACGACTCACGACCCGCTCTCAAACCTCCACTTTCGCTAGTTCACCCGCGTATCTTGCGAGTTCGTTGCAAAATTTGTGTGAAGTTTGGTAGGTAAGAGAAGAGGTACCTGGCGGAAGCAAAGCTCTGAGGGTGGGTCGTGAGTCGTGCTTGGATAGCTAAGTCGGTACGGCGCTTTCCCGCGAAAGGCAAAGATGCCAGGTTCGAATCGGGCCTGGTATACAGTTTCAATTTGCCAGAAAGTTTCAAATCGTCGTATACACCGCTGCAGAATGAAAATACATTCTGGGGGTAAGGAAAGAAGTGTTTTCTCGAAAATTTGTGCATTTCGACTATGTTGTTCATCCGACAAGCAAAGGAGAATTCAGTAAGTCAATACGCCCAGTTAAAACGTTACACATTATACTTTAAGTAATTTTGCATTGAAAATCTACTAAAGAAAATTCCTGCTCTATGCCTGTCCTTCGTCTTTTGGAGTATTACTGTGCAATATAGGATTTACGGACATCGAAAAAATACACAGGTCTGCTTCTTCTGTGTTATCGTGAAATAGTGGAGAGAGTGTCACGGATATGATGTGAGATAGCAAGCATTAAAACAAAGGAGTTTCTTGTTTCGGCGAGATCTTTTCATGAAACTTCAAACACCAACTTCCTCCTGGTAATGGCAATATATTATGCTGTCTCCCACCTACCTTGAGAGAATTAACCATTCTGGTTCAAATGGTTCAAATGGCTCTAAGCACTATGGGACTTAACATCCGCGGTCATCAGTCCCCTAGACTTAGAACTACTTAAACCTAACTAACCTAAGGACAGCACACACATCCATGCCCGAGGCAGGATTCGAACCTGCGACCGTAGCGGCAGCGCGGTTCCAGACTGAAGCGCCTAGAACCGCTCAGCCACAGCGAAATGACCATTTTGATTAAATAAGAGTAATCCCACGGAAATATGTGGAAATTCTGTTTTCCCCACATACTACTCGAGAATGAAACAGCAGAGAAATAATCTGAAAGTGATTCTGTGTACCCTATGACAAACACTCAAGTGTGAATTGCAGAGTAATCATATAAATGTAGATGTAGGAAATACTAATGTTATCGTTATCCTGACCCGAAGAAATATTTCTTTTACGTATTTAGGAAAATGAAAGTTAAGCCTGAAAATGTAGATATATCCAAGTTAACACAGCATTAGTTTACACAAGGCGTATCTCTCGTTTTGCTTTCCGTTATGCACACGTATATGTGATGCGTGCACTGCAGGCACTAGCAAGCAAATCATTTATTCCTATTGCCGGCCGAAGTGGCCGTGCGGTTAAAGGCGCTGCAGTCTGGAACCGCAAGACCGCTACGGTCGCAGGTTCGAATACTGCCTCGGGTATGGGTGTTTGTGATGTCCTTAGGTTAGTTAGGTTTAACTAGTTCTAAGTTCTAGGGGACTAATGACCTCAGCAGTTGAGTCCCATAGTGCTCAGAGCCATTTGAACCATTTATTCCTATTAACAGTCGGGACAGAAACCCTACTACGCCGATGCGAGTTGAACGGTGTACCACATCTCGTTTATCTTCGCAACTATCGGATCACTGTCTACCCAGTGGGCTAAGTAAGCGAGATGCTGATGTAGTCAAGACAATGTGTTGAGGGGGACCGCGGTCCAAATCCCAGTACAGCAGTTTCGATTCAGATTTTCTGTGGGTTCCCTAGTACCGTTTCAGCCGAACGCTGGACTGTTTCCTTTGAATTCGCTACGACCTATGTCGAGTGCGAGTCCGTGCAGTCCCCTTAATGACCTCGACGTCAGACTGTTTGTCACTGCCAGCGACTTTTTTCCCGCTTGGCGAGTCCTCGGCCTGAAGCAGCCGGGACAACAGCAGCGCCACCGCACGCCGGTGCTGGGGCGGACGCGGCCCCCAGCCACGGCGCATCCGGCGCTGTTTGTTGTGCCAAGCCGGGCCGCTGTGCACCTCGAAACATCCGCCGCGCCCACGCGATTCGCGAATCGGGGCCCCATCTGGCGGCTACCACGCTGCTAGTGCTAGGGGCGACGTGCGGGCTGCCACGTGCCACCGGAAGGCTGCGCTCTGTGGCACCGAGAAAACAACATGCTACAGGATCGTCGTGTACGCTCAACATACACCCTTCCATTTAGAGACTGTCATTATGGCAATTCTTCAGAATGTCAATACACTAGCGTCGTCTACATTCACAGAGAAGGACTCTCGTTTAACCACAGGAGTAAATGGGTCGCAGATTGTGAACTGACGTAGGTCGGGTTCACAGAGGAGATAGAGAAAATCCAAAGAAGAGCCGCGCATTTCGTCACAGGGTTATTTGGTAAGCGTGATAGCGTTACAGAGATGTTTAGCAAACTCCAGTGGCAGACTCTGCAAGAGAGTTGCTCTGCATCGCGGTGTAGCTAGCTGTCCAGGTTTCGAGAGGGTGCGATTCTGGATGAGGTATCGAATATATTGCTTCCCCCTACTTATACCTCCCGAGGAGATCACGAATGTAAAATTAGAGAGATTCGAGCGCGCACAGAGCCTTTCCGGCAGTCGTTCTTCCCTCGAACCATACGCGACTGGAACCGGAAAGGGAAGTAATGACAGTGGCACGTAAAGTGCCCTCTGCCATACACCGTTGGGTGGCTTGCGGAGTATAAATGTAGATGTAGATGTAAATCATCATGAAGGCGAAACACGATAACAGCGTATGCTCCTACTGCTGCTGTCTTTGGTACGAAGATTAGTCCGACGCAACTCTCCACATTAGTCTGTCCTGTGTAAGCCTCTTCAACTACTGCAGCCGCCACTTCGATTCAGAGCCCCTTCGTTAGTAGCCCCGTCTACCCAACTAAACTTCAACATTCGTTCTTATTTCACTTTTGAACACTTAAATTTACATTCAACGTTGCCAAATTAACCTTTTTGAGTAACGCTTTTCTTGCTGCTGCCAGTTTCCTCTACTTCGGCCAACGTCAGTTATTTTACCGCCCAAATGTCAAAACACGTCTACTACTTTTACTGACTCATTTCCTAATTTCATAACCGCAGCGTCGCCTGATTTAATTCCACTACGTACGATTACCTTCAGTTTACATTTCTTGATATTCATCATGCAACCTCCATTCAAATGCTCCTCTAAGTCCTTTCATGTCTCTGGCAGAGTTCCAGTGTTATCGGCAAACTTCAAAGCTGTCAAACTTTGAAGCTGTCAAACTTCCTGGCAGATTAAAACTGTGTGCCGGACCGAGAGTCGAACTCAGGACCTTTACCTATCGCGGGGAAGCTCTCTACCATCTGAGCTACCCTAGCACGACTCACGACCCGTCCTCACAGCTTTAATTCCGCCAGTACCTCGTTTCGTATCTTTCAAACTTCACATAAGCTCTCCTGCAGACCTGGCTTCTGTGTAGTTTGGAAGGTAGGACACAAGGTACTGGCGTAAAGCTGTGAGGACAGGTCGTCAGTCGTGCTTGGGTAACTCAGATAGTAGAGCACTTGCCCGAGAGAGGCAATGGTCCTGAGTTCGAGTCTCAGTCCGGCACACAGTTTTAATCTGCCAGGAAGTTCCATATCACCGCACATTCCGCTGCAGAGTGAAAACTTAATTCTCCAAAGTTGTCATTTCTTCTCCTTGAACTACGATTCCCTTTACAAATTTGTGCTTAGTATCCATCAAAGTTAGCTCAGTGTACAGACTGAATAACGTCAGGGAGAGGCTACAACCTTATCTCTTTCCGTTCTCAACCACAGCTCCTTTTTCAAGACCTTCGACTATTATAACTGCATACTGGTTTCAGTACAAGTTATAGACATCCTTACACTCACAGTACTTTAAGCCTGATACCTTCAGAATTTAAGAGCATCTTCCAGCCAACATGGTCAAAACCTTCCCGAAGTCTACAAATGATACAAATTATCTTTTAGGATAAGTTGTACGGTCAGTATCGCTTCGCGTTTTCCTACATTTCTCCAGAGCCCAAACTCATCTTCCTGGGGATGGGTTTCAACTAACTTTTCTATTCCAAAGAATTTTAAGATACAGTTATTTGACACTGTAAGGATGGGAACGATGCGCATCACTGTAAATTATTACGTCTTTCCTTGTTGTATCTTATTGTCAGTTGCGAGGATAACACTGTTACCATCGATGTTCGAAACTGAGGCAACAAAGAATTTATAAAACAGAGTCGCGATATCAACCCAGCTTGAAATTAGTTTTTCTGTTCTACATATAGCCGGCCGCTGTGACCGAGCGGTTCTAGGCGCTTCAGTCCGGAACCGCGTGACTGCTACGGTCGCAGGTTCGAATCCTGCCTCGGGCATGACCGTGTGATGTCCTTAGGTTAGTTAGGTTTAGGTTTAAGTAGTTCCAAGTTCTAGGGGACTGATGACCTCAGATGTTAAGACCCATAGTGCTCAGAGCCATTTGAACCATTTCTACATATACCTCCCTGAAAATTTAAAAACTTTTCCTCGTCGTTTGACAAGGTCCGAGAAGGCTGTAGCAAAGAATTCTCGTGACCTCTGTCGCCTCCGACGAGTGGCCTCTCAGGGTATGATTTCGTCATCTTCAAAGTGCTGCCGACTCAGTGTGGTTTTTCAGGAAATCAAATGGCTGCTGTGCCGTGCATATTCCAAGCATTCTCAATAAACTGGCAGAAATGACTTTTGCGTTTGTATTGCTACGTGAGAGCAGCCATGGCCTTCGAGATGCTTCACGCCCGCTCTCAGGAGCCCAGGTAGTTTGCAGCGTATGCCAGGTCGCAGTTCCTGCAGGAGATGCAGCGTTAACTGTAGCAAGATGCTGAAATCTAATCAGTATGAGACCGTGGAAGTACCAAAAGAAATGGACAGCAACCATGAAAGCCCATCAACAAGCTGTAGTGGAGAACCAATGACTTGTACCCTCTAATGGACCGCGTTAGCAAATAATCTCTATCGTCATTGTAATGCATGAGGTGCTGCACGGGTAAGCCTATTCTGTTCCATCTGTGCTCAGTCGGTAGGGTACTGAACACGTATAAAGCAAATTAAACAAAAATTTGACCCCTTACGAGCGATGATTTAATAGTTTCGTAAGAACAATATAGAGGGCACGCTCCATCAACGATTGCCTCGTGACGGACGATGTACAGGGATCATTTACATGCTGCAATGATGCGTCATCGGAAAACTCGACAGAGCCACCAGGAAGCTTTTTGCTTGTTATTCTCTCTCATCCGTTGCTGAATTTGTGTACTCAGCTGAATTCGCTTTCTATAAAGTATAGTTCTCAGAATCTACAAGACGTATTTCGTGATGAACATCCTCCAGGACAATAGCTATGCCCACAAAAATGGCTCAAATGCCGACTTCTCTACCTGAACTTAGAGCAAGAATTTACGCTACCACTGAGCACGTTACATCTGCAATGCTACAGCGAGTTTTGGAAGAAATTGACTTCTGATGTGATGTGTGCAGGAAACCAACGGAGCCCACATACAACATCTTTAGAGTAAGGTAAAAAAACTTGATGCGTTACCCTACAAAATATCACTAAATCCAGCTCTATATCTTCCTTCAATATATTTATATGAATTTCTAAAGTTGTAAAGTTCTTTTTGAAACACTCTGTATAATTGTATTCGTCTCTTCAAGAGCTTTAGAATGTGGTAGAAAAGTGCACTGTTCCTTAAAAAAATATAAATTACTTCATTAGCTCGGTTGATACAATAGGTGAGTGTGTTACCCATTCAACAAAATTACGTGCACCGTGCGTAATATCATTTGCCGAAAATATCATTTCGGTGTCTTGATCCTTTCTCGAAATAAAATGGTAGTAACATGTTTTAGTCGTTTCTTTAGTGACACATTATTACAGATGTAACAACATAAATAGAAAAAGAAAGCACAGGTTCAACACTATGCTGCTACGCGGACATCGAGTTCCTGACTGACCCCAGTGTTGTCCCCCGAAATTAATGGCTTGGAATCTATTAGTTGAAAGTAGAGACCTAAAAATTTTCTAAATAGCTCCGTTGGGTTGAAGGTGACCGTTGACACTATGAAATGTCCGCTCGCCCCGCGTTTATCGAATATCTGCTGACAAACCTGGCATTGTCCGGGTATTCATTTTGCCAATTTTCTATCAGAAACGAAAACAATGAGTGAGCTATGTTTGCAGTGAGGTATCGAAAAAATTTAATTTTCATGCATTCGTGAAAACATCTTTGAAAGTATGAAACAGTCAGACAAAAAATATGAATAATGTACAAATGTATAAGTACAGCATTCAAATTAAGGAACATGGTCCCAGATAGTTTCTGTTAGCTGGGCGCAGCTGCCTGTCGTGTCTTCAACGCGATTTTGTAAACGTCCCTAAGGTATCGCCTCTTCACAGCTCTGAACACGGCTATAGTTTTCGTCTACAGCTGTTTGCGCTTAGCAGTTGAAAGCTGTTAAAAGCGCCGCCAGGTGTCAGGGATTTCCTTGAGTTTAACCTACTATAGAAGTGTCTTAGTAGTAGAGAATAAATGTATTATACTCGTACATTCACACATGATGCGGGATCTCATTGTTTCTGACGTCATATCTCCTGATCTACGAGGTGCGACAATAAAGTAATGAGACTGATTTTCTTTGCAAGATGTGGCAACCCTGCAGGCTTGTGTAGGCACAATATCTTTGACCTTTGTCTATAAGCTGCTTCTAGTCCAAGCGGCACATCGATGCAATGGAAGCGCATAATATTGCGCGATGGTATGCCATCTCTATTTGGGTTACATTGGGTGAAAATGCGACGACAACTTACGGTAAGCTTCAGAAGGATTTTGGAGAGGAGGTTATGTCAAGAGCTCAAGTTTTTCCTTGCCATAAAATGATTAGTGAAGGCAGAACGAATGTTGAACATGAAGACCGCAGTGGACGACCATCTACCTCACGGACGGATATCAACTTGGCCAGGGTGTGTGAACTCGTACGATCTTGTCGAAGATTATCCGTGAAAAAGATTGCGGTTCGTCTAATAATAACTGAAGATCTTGGTATGAGAAAGATTTGTGCAAAAATGGTTCCCAAAAATCTCACACCACAACAGCGAGAAACACGGAAAAATGTGGCAGCCGATCTGTTAGAGCAAACGGGAATCAATCCAGAATTGTTGAGCCGTGTTATCACTGGTGATGAAAGTTGGTTTTTTCAGTACGATCCAGAGACAAAACGCCAAAGTTCGCAATGGTGCTCAAAGGGATCACCAAGACCAAAAAAAGCTCGTATGTCAAAAGTGAAATGCATGCTTGTGTTCTTCTTTGATTCCAAGGGAATTGTTCATAAAGAGTGGGTGCCTCCAGGGCAAACAGTTAACCAATATTACTACAAAGAAATTTTAGAAAGACTTCGTAAAAGAGTTCTTCGTGTCGTGCCAACATTGCTGATAATTGGAGTCTGCATCACGATAATGCGCCATCCCGTACTGCTCTGTCAGTACAGCAATTTTTAACCTAAAAACAAATTTCAGTACTAACACAGCCACCTTATTCACCAGATATCGCTTCATGAGACTTTCTTCTCTTTCTAAGAGTGAAAACGGCGGTCAAGGGACACCATTTTCAAACAACACAAGATGTCCAAAAATCTGTGGCGAGGGTCTTGGAGGATATTACAGAAGATGAGTTCCAGAAATATTACCATCAATGGCAGAAGCGCTGGAAAAGTGTGTGCAATCAGAAGGGAACTACTTTGAAGGAGACAACACTAAACTTGACTAAAACGGTAAGCAACATTGTTTTTTCACATCAGTCTCATTACTTTATTGTCGCACCACGTATGTGTCCTACAATGATATAATTTTGTAGGTACATTAAGCGGCATTTGTATATACTGTCAGCGAAGTATGTTGCAAATAGAGGTAGTAGGAGAGAAGTAATACATTTAAAAGTCATGCACAATGCGGCAGTTTTTTACACGCGTTTTTTTTACGACCTCATGTCTCCTGAACTGTGTGTGTGGCACGAAGATATACTTTTGAAGGTGGATTTAGAGGCATATTTGGGTACTGTCTGCGAAATTTATTGCGAATAGAGTTAGCAGCACAGATATAATACATTTAAACGTCATGCATGATGCGTCAGTTTTTCACGCATCTCATGGTTTATTAGGTCATATGTCCGTAACTAAGATAGTTAAGTGCTGCTTGCCGCTATAGCGATTGTTTCCTGACAGTAACGGATATGTGTACTAAGTTTGATTGAAATCAGTCCAGTAGTGTAGGAGGAAATGTGGAGCACACACACACACACACACACACACACACACACACACAATCACATCTATTTTTATAATACGTATGGATTAGTGCTGAATGGGAAAACTTATTTGCGCCTATTTAATCGAAAAAGTTCCATGCAGCAACGCGGATGGCAGGCAGAAACGAATAATTTCGTAAATGTCGAAAATATTTTATCAACATTCAGACGTCTGCCATTATAATGAAGGGAGAGACTTAGATAATCGCTGGCGAAATAGTGGTCCCACCTGAACCGGTGTATCAAATGCGATGTTGCGAGGTATCTACACAACTGTGGTGCAAATTAATGCCTTCCTGCGAAATCTCTCTCATTATCTGGGAGTCATAATTCATCAGGATTTCACGCACAGCGCGGTAGACGAATCGATACATTCTGCTCTGCCGGTGGTTCACCGGCCTGGCACATTACATCCTGAACACGCGCCACCCTGGGCTATGAGATAGGTAGAAACTAGTCTACTGTCAAACAATAAGTGACGTTTCAATAGGATTCTGCTGGGTGCTTTGTCAACCTTATCAGGGGGCTCCCTGCAACAGTAGCCTAAACGCCGGCAGTGTAATTATATAATGACGCGGTCACACACCTAGGCGAATCTCACTGAAACCGACACATGTAATATTGACGTAATAGTGTCAATATTCTGTGTTATATTAACATTGAAATTTCCTCCGTTAACAAACTTCTAACAAGTAAACACTAAATCAGTTTTCTCGTATGTACTTTCGACTTTCGTTCATTGTAATAGAGGAGGAAAAGTGAAATAAATATAAATGTGGGTAACCTCAACAATAAGCGAAAGTGTAAGGACTAACATTTTCGTTATTATTTTATGGATCTTTTATTACTGATCCTCTATAAAAGTATATATTCACCATTTCCGTGACAGTTTTAGTTTGTTGGAGCCACTTTATAATCCTCTCGTACTTTGAAAATATGTGCTACTTGGTGTATGCGAATTGATTCTTTTAAACGTTCATACTATCAGGAGTTTCTCTATCTGCTTATAAATCTCTGGGGATTTTGACTTGCCGTGCGGGATTAGCCGAGCGGCCTGAGGCGCTGCAGTCATGGACTGTGCTGCTGGTCCCGGCAAAGGTTCGAGTCCTCCCTCGGGCATGTGTGTGTGTGTGTGTGTTTGTGTGTGTGTGTGTGTGTGTGTGTGTGTGTGTGTTTGTCCTTAGGATAATTTAGGTTAAGTAGTATGTAAGCTTAGGGACTGATGACCTTAGCACTTAAGTACCATAAGACTTCACACATATTTGAACATTCTTGATTTTGACGTAACTGTATTATTACTATTACTATTTATTGCGTGCTCTGTGCGTAATAGCACAGTATCATAGAACATATTAGAACCTAAAATACACGAGTACTTGTAAACTCCACAATTCACTTATAGAACTGTAGCCCAAAGCAAATGTTCGAGACTTACAGACAATTTAAATCGACTATTAAACGGAATCGATCGAAATCACTCAGCCATTCCAGACTTTAGATGTACAATATCCACTTTTCAAGTGCTTTTTAAAAATATTTAATTTTTCTTTTCAAAGAAGAGTGCTTAATCTTCGTAGCTCTCATCAGAGACCAGAAGGAAATGTAATAAAAATTCCATGATTTGAGACATCACACGTCATACAGACTATTCAGGCTACTGTCAAACATACAGGTGATAATCGAACGCGTTTGAAACTTCCAAACTGAAGTATTATACTAATGATGTTCACCAGTAATGTCGCTGTTTTACAAAATGTCCTGCTGATAAAAATAACAAAAAAAAATTTTAACGAGGAGATGAAAAAGACGCTGAAACTAGTTCCACCGCGACACGGTCACCAAACCGTAGGTTCATTTCGAAATCAGCAGGTTCTCTTAACCAGGAAACAAAACGCAGATTTTAGTTTGTCAAGCAGTTTTCACCTGTGACGTTTTCCTACCATAGAACGGTCAGTGCAGCAAGAAGCTGTATGTGGTATCGTTGCTCATTTTCTGTGTCTTCCAACTAATTTAGTATGTTCATTACAGAAAGACTTGCATTTTGTCAAGTAATCTGAGAACCACACGTCTTTGACATGGCGACAGAGGTGGAGAAGACATGGATATGTAGCATTCAGCGATATTTAACTAGGTCTGGCTTTCAACCGCACAATAAACATACTACAGATCCTGGTTCTCCATCATCTTCAGTATCATGGTAAAACTTCTCTGTTTGTACAAAGTCAGTATTTAGTGCAGCCAACAAAGGAAAATTAGGGGAAAAATACGTGTAGTCAGAAATTTTTTCACAGTGATATGGAGGAATGTAGTGAGTAACATACTAAAAATCGTGGCTGGTAGCGTGTGAGCGTGGGGTGGGAGAACGTTTAAAAGTAACTTTTTTACGTTTTTCGTGACTGTCTCGAAAACCCAGCTTCTAGCGAAAAGGTTACCCAGTGCAAAACTAAACTACATTAAATTTCCTGCTAATAAGGTCTTACCCATTTTTTCTGTAGCACTAATTGTTTCAGCTTTATAGAAGACAGGGGACGGAGAAATCGCGTATTATTTAAATACTGTTTTAAAAGTATACATTAAATGCATATTGTTAAATATGCCATTGTTTGTAGGAACATATTTGACATAAAAGCTCGCTTAACAACTGCAAACAAATACTCACTTATGAAACTGAAAATAACTGCACTACACAAACACAGGCACAGTGAGGCGCTACTTACATCAGGGAACTGAGCAGAAAATACTGGAGAGATATAGTCTTCCTGTAAAGTGAAAGGCGAGCAGCACTTATTACGGAGCCTCTTCCAGGAGAGCACAACTGCCGCACAGGAATCATCCCCCCCAACCACCCTGTGTAGAATGGTGAGCAGAGATGTACGTATTACCTGTCCACACGCTTTTCTTGTGTTTGTATTATTAGCAGTTCATATCTGTAAACAATGTAGCGTCAACACACTTTGTGGAAGATAACCTCCCCACCCTTTCCCGGGAGTGTCTGCGCACTGTGTCGGCACTGATTCATGCGGTGAGCTGCGGAAGGGTCAATACAACTTTGTGAAATACCGTGCAGCTGCTTTTTACGACACAGCGCGGTAAAGACAACGGGGATTAGTCTGGTCGCTCCTCATTTTGCGGATCACAATCTAGCGACCTACCTCTCCTCACGCATCCAATCTCCGACCTCACTCAGCTCTGTTAGACCCCCAGATCACAATCTTCCTTTAATTTCATTCTACTGCACTTAGATCTGGTACACACATTAAATACTTGTTGTTGATCTGTTTCATTTAACAATAAACATTAATGTTATACCACTAAAACAATATTTTTACGCGATTTTTGCAGCCCTTGCAACACGGAAGCTATTAGCCCAGAGAAAAAAAATTACGGGACCTTTTTTTTGCAGGAAGTTAACTTTAGTTTCATTTTGTTCTGAGAAACATTTTCGCTACATGCCGCAGTTTTCGAGATTTTCAAGAAAACCTAAACAAGTGATCTTTACACGCAGCCCTTCCCCCCTCCACCCAAGCTCACATCCCAATGGTCAGAATTTTTAGTATGTTGCTCATGACTACATGATTTTTTTTTGTCCCAGTCGACATTTTTTGATCTTCGCTGACTGGGCTAATTGTGAACATGTGGCGGAAATGTGAACGGAAAACGATCGTGTTAGGGAAATGGAAAATTTCTGTATCTTCCAGACACAGTCAAAGTTCAATTGTTTCCGGTATACTTGTGCCCACAATCTTTAAACATCAGTTACGATATCCCATGGCTCGGCTGAGGATGAATTATTTGAATAAAAGTTTTCATTTGTCAACAGTGGCGACAATTACTGCTTGATGGTTTAATGTTTCAGCCATTAACGTCAACTCACAATAGTGGGAAACGAAACATTTTATTCAATATGACGGCCTCTGCGGAACGGTTACGTCTTCATTATCGAAGTTCGTTAACGGGTGACACATAAACCTATGAAACGCTTATCGTCTGTTCAACGCGTATTCTGTTTAGTCGTTCATATCCCTTCAAATGTGCTTTGTAATGTAGTATTTTTTGCAAACGTTAAGAGACGCCTTTATGTCTCTAATGCAAGGTGTTACGTTGATCTACCATCACGTTAGACTTACATATTAACGAGGGCAAATCATCGATGTTCCTCTGGTAACAGTTGTAAATCCAGTACTGCTATCTAAAGCTATTAGAAGAAGTGCTATGGCAATGTATAAATCTTATGGGAGAACTTTGCGCAATACGCTAGCAGATGAAAAACTCAACTTACTGACAGAAGCAGCACAGGCTAGTTATTTCTAAGTGATTGCAAGCAATATCGTCACTTGCATGTAGGTAAGTTGTCCGCCCTCCCTCCGAAGAGTTAGTTATATCCTCCAGAACAGAACGAAAGTAACTCCTTATAAATCCATTTCATGTTTTCATCAGTTAGGATGGATGTAGCGCGTTCTTCAGTAGATAAAACACTGTTTCTTTTCTGTAATCTCGGCCGAAGATTTAGCTACTCTGATTTGACAGGGCCACTATTTTCACACCAAAAACCTGAAGATGTTAACCTTTGCCAGAGAAGATCATATAATGTCATTTGCTTAACACTATAAAATACAAACTGCAGGCCCATTCCCAATCTTACCTTCCGGGAAACATTATCAATAGAAACAGAGTAATTAGAAACACGTTTCGAAAAACATTTTCAAATTTTTCAAACTTCGCTGAGTACAGGGCTATTACAAATGATTGAAGCGATTTCATAAATTCACTGTAGCTCCATTCATTGACATATGGTCACGACACACCACAGATACGTAGAAAAACTCATAAAGTTTTGTTCGGCTGAAGCCGCACTTCAGGTTTCTGTCGCCAGAGCGCTCGAGAGCGCAGTGAGACAAAATGGCGATAGGAGCCGAGAAAGCGTATGTAGTGCTTGAAATGCACTCACATCAGTCAGTCATAACAGTTCAACGACACTTCAGGACGAAGTTCAACAAAGATCCACCAACTGATAACTCCATTCGGCGATGGTATGCGCAGTTTAAAGCTTCCGGATGCCTCTGTAAGGGGAAATCAACGGGTCGGCCTGCAGTGAGCGAAGAAACGGTTGAACGCGTGCGGGCAAGTTTCACGCGTAGCCCGCGGAAGTCGACGAATAAAGCAAGCAGGGAGCTAAACGTACCACAGCCGACGGTTTGGAAAATCTTACGGAAAAGGCTAAAGCAGAAGCCTTACCGCTTACAATTGCTACAAGCCCTGACACCCGATGACAAAGTCAAACGCTTTGAATTTTCGGCGCAGTTGCAACAGCTCATGGAAGAGGATGCGTTCAGTGCGAAACTTGTTTTCAGTGATGAAGCAACATTTTTTCTTAATGGTGAAGTGAACAGACACAATGTGCGAATCTGGGCGGTAGAGAATCCTCACGCATTCGTGCAGCAAATTCGCAATTCACCAAAAGTTAACGTGTTTTGTGCAATCTCACGGTTTAAAATTTACGGCCCTTTTTCTTCTGCGAAAAAAAACGTTACAGGACACGTGTATCTGGACATGCTGGAAAATTGGCTCATGCCACAACTGGAGACCGACAGCGCCGACTTCATCTTTCAACAGGATGGTGCTCCACCGCACTTCCATCATGATGTTCGGCATTTCTTAAACAGGAGATTGGAAAACCGATGGATCGGTAGTGGTGGAGATCATGATCAGCAATTCATGTCATGGCCTCCACGCTCTCCCGACTTAACCCCCTGCGATTTCTGTCTGTGGGGTTATGTGAAAGATTCAATGTTTAAACCTCCTCTACCAAGAAACGTGCCAGAACTGCGAGCTCGCATCAACGATGCTTTCGAACTCATTGATGGGGACATGCTGCACCGAGTGTGGGAGGAACTTGATTATCGGCTTGATGTCTGCCGAATCACTAAAGGGGCACATATCGAACATTTGTGAATGCCTAAAAAAACTTTTTGAGTTTTTGTATGTGTGTGCAAGCATTGTGAAAATATCTCAAATAATAAAGTTATTGTAGAGCTGTGAAATCGCTTCAATCACTTGTAATAACCCTGTACTTTCTCCCAGAAAAGGGTCAGAAGTGACTGACTGATGGAAACTAAGACAGGACAGTTCTAGCTTCACGTGCCCGCAGAGTGCGGTGAAATAACAAAAAAATTGTTTGTTTTGGTGATATTTGAGATACTTACCCTATGTGCCTAACCAACGGTGTATTAATGAGAACAGTGCGGTGGGAACTCCATTACAGAATGTTGGAACTGGTAGCAGAGCTGTACTGGGCTGATCCTGCGTGCCTGACAGAACTGCCAAGGCTGCCCCCCCCCCCCCCCATGGAAAATAATGTGTTATGGAAAAATACTATCTGAATGAGTTATATAGGCGAAATGATACAGATTGCGTACCGTTGGTGCAACCAAAACGAAGGAGCATCTGTGAAGAGGGCACACTACGCTGTTGTTCCTGAAGAAGGGCAACAGGCTTTTCAGTAGTTGCAGGGGCAACAGTCTGGATGATTGACTGATATGGCCTTGTAACATCAGCCAATATGCCCTTGCACTGCTGGTACTGCGAACGGCTGAAAGCAAGGTGAAACGACAGCCGTGACTGTTTTCTCCCGACGGCGACTGTATGGTTAAATCGTGATGGTGTCCTCTCGGATAAAGTATTCTGAAGGTAAAGTATCCCCCATTCGAATCTCTAGACGAGATCTACTCAGGAGGATGTCGTAATCAGGAAAGACTAAACTGACATTCTGGAGGTCGCAGCGAGGAATGTTAGATATCCCATAGATTAGTAAGTAAATTTAAGAATTAAAACGGGTAGGCCTAGGCTGAAATCAGATAAAATTGGATTTAGTGAAGTGCAGTAGCAGGAAAAACATGACTTTTGGTCAGGTCAGTAAAAAGTTATCAACACAAAATCAGATAGGGGTAATGCAGGAGTATGTCTAATAACGAATAAGAAAATGCAGATGCAGGTAACCTACGAGGTGCATTCAAGTTCTAAGGCCTCCGATTTTTTTTCTCTGGACTGGAAAGAGATAGAAACATGCGCATTGTTTTACAATGAGACCGCGTTCATTGTCAATACGTCCCAGAGATGGCAGCACCATACGGCAGATGGAATTTTACCGCCAGCGGCGAGAATGAGAACTGTTTTAAATACTTAAAATGGCGACGTTTTCCTTACTTGAACAGCGTGCAATCATTCGTTTTCTGAATTTGCATGGTGTGAAACCAATTGAAATTCACCGACAGTTGAAGGAGACATGTAGTGATGGAGTTATGGATGTGTCGAAAGTGCGTTCATGGGTGCGACAGTTTAATGAAGGCAGAACATCGTGTGACAGCAAACCGAAACCGCCTCGGGCTCGCACAAGCTTGTCTGACGACATGATCGAGAAAGTGGAGAGAATTGTTTTGGGGTATCGCCGAATGACTGTTGAACAGATCGCCTCCAGAGTTGGCATTTCTGTGGGTTCTGTGCACACAGTCCTGCATGACGACCTGAAAATGCGAAAAGTGTCATCCAGGTGGGTGCCACGAATACTGATGGACGACCACATGGCTGCCCGTGTGGCATGTTGCCAAGCAATGTTGACGCGCAACGACAGCATGAATGGGACTTTCTTTTCGTCGGTTGTGACAATGGATGAGACGTGGATGCCATTTTTCAATCCAGAAACAAAGCGCCAGTCAGCTCAATGGAAGCACACAGATTCACCGCCACCAAAAAAGTTTCGGGTAACCGCCAGTGCTGAAAAAATGATGGTGTCCATGTTCTGGGACAGCGAGGGCGTAATCCTTACCCATTGCGTTCCAAAGGGCACTACAGTAACAGGTGCATCCTACGAAAATGTTTTGAAGAACAAATTCGTTCCTGCACTGCAACAAAAACGTCCGGGAAGGGCTGCGCGTGTGCTGTTTCACCGAGACAACGCACCCGCACATCGAGCTAACGTTACGCAACAGTTTCTTCGTGATACCAACTTTGAAGTGATTCTTCATGCTCCCTACTCATCTGATCTGGCTCCTAGTGACTTTTGGCTTTTTCCAACAATGAAAGACACTCTCCGTGGCCGCACATTCACCAGCCGTGCTGCTATTGCCTCAGCGATTTTCCAGTGGTCAAAACAGACTCCTAAAGAAGCCTTCGCCGCTGCCATGGAATCATGGCGTCAGCGTTGTGAAAAATGTGTACGTCTGCAGGGTGATTACGTCGAGAAGTAACGCCAGTTTCATCGATTTAGGGTGAGTAGTTAATTAGAAAAAATATCGGAGGCCTTAGAACTTGAATGCACCTCGTATTACGAACAGCGTAACGAATGCATTTTATTAGCTAAGACAGACACAAAGCCAACAGCCATCACAGCAGAACAAGTTTATATGCCTGCTAGCTCCGCAGATGACAAACACTTGACAGAACGTATGAGGAGATAAAGGAAATTATTCAGATAGTTAAGGAGATGAAAAATTAATTGTGATGGGTAAATGGAATTTGTAATACGAAGAGAAAGAGACGGAAAAAATAGATGTTCAGATGTGTGTGAAATCTTATGGGACTTAACTGCTAAGGTCATCAGTCCCTAAGCTTACACACTACTTAACCTAAATTATTCTAAGGACAAACACCCACACCCATGCCCGAGGGAGGACTCGAACGTCCGCCGGGACCAGCTACACAGTCTATGACTACAGCGCCTAAGACCGCTCGGCTAATCCCGCGCGGATATCTAGGAACAAAGGAAGATGTGAGGAAACCATATTTTAAACCGTCTAACATTTCCAAGGGAAGATTTTGGACTCCGACCACAATTTTTTGGTTTGGAACTGCAGACTAAAACCGTAGAAATTGCAAAAGTGTAGGAAATTAAGGAGATAGAACCTCGATGAAAATTGTAGCAGACAGAGATTTTTGAGTTTCACAAAGAACATCAGGCGACATTTGACTGAAATAGGGGAAATGAATACAATAGAAAACGAATGGGTACCTTTGAGAGAAGAAATAGTGAAGGCATAAAAGGATCTCCTAAGTAAAAAGACAAGACCTAGTAGAAATCCTTGGATAAATAACGAGATACTGAATTTAGCTGGAGGGGTCGGTGGATAAAAGTGCTAACCCACAAAAGCGTATTTGCGTTAGTGCTTGTTATATGTCTGGTTAAATTCAAAGACGAGATCATAAATATAATAACACAAAGAAGTTTGTATAGCAAACATTTTCTGGCGATACATATGGAACTGCGTCCTTCCAAAATCTGATGCATTTGAAAACACTACACATAAAATGGTCAGATTAAACCTTACTAAATTACGGGCTAATACTTTCTTCCACCGACTCCTTTAATTGAAAAAAAGGAGAAAATACAAAAATGCAACAAATGCAGCACGCGAAAGGGAATACAGACGTCTAAAAAAATGAGATTCACAAATGCAAAAAGATTAAGCAGGAGGGGGGGGGGGGAGGAGAAGAGAAAACTGCAAGGCTGTAGAAGTATACATAACTAGAGGAAAGATAATTGCTGCCTATAGGAAAATTAAAGAGACCTTTAGAGAAAAGATAAGCAACCGTATGAATATCACGCGCTCGTATAGCAAGCCTGTGCTATGCGAGGAAGAGAAAGCTGAAAGGTGAGAGGAATATACACACAGGCTTCCTACAAGGAAAATGAACTTGAAGACAATATTACAGAAACGGAACAGGAAGATGGGGAAGATGTGGTGGGAGATATGATAATGCGAGAAGAATTCGACAGAACACTCAAAAATCTAAGCGGAAACAAGGCAGCTAGACCAGACGTCATTCCCTCAGAATAACTAGGTTCTTGGGGCATCAGCTATGACAAAGTTGTCCCACTTGATGTGCAAGACATATGACGCGTGCGAAATAGACTCAGGTTTCATGAAGAATGTAATAATTCCAGTTCTAAAGAAAACAAGTGTTGACAGTTGTAAATACTACTAATCCATATGTCATGGTTGCAAAATATTGACCGATCTTGTACAAGACCAGTTTGATCCGGAGAAATGTAACAACGCGCGAGGGAATACTGACCCTATGACATACCGTAGGAGATAGGTCGAAGAAAGCGAAACGTACATTTATAGCATTTGTAGATTTAGATAAAGTTTTGACAATGTCGACAGGACTACACACTATGAAATTTTAAAGGTAGCATGGATAAAATATAGAGACTAAACGTTTATTGTCAGAATCAGACTAGCAGTATAAGTGTGGTGTCACCGCCAGACACCACACTTGCTAGGTGGTAGCTTTTAAATCGGCCGCGGTCCATTAGTATACGTCGGACCCGCGTGTCGCCACTGTCAGTAATTGCAGACCGAGCGCCGCCACACGGCACGTCTAGAGAGACGTCCTGGCACTCGCCCCAGTTGTACAGCCGACTTTGCCTGAGATGGATTACTGATAAATACGCTCTCATTTGCCGAGACGATAGTTAGCATAGCCTTCAGCTACATTTGCTACGACCTAGCAAGGCGCCGTATTCAATTGATATTGAGATTCTATTATTATATCTGTACAAGAGCGATGTTCTACAAATGTGGATTAAAGTTAAGTATTCCAGAAGCTACGTACTTTTCTCTATAGCATTCATTACGTATCCTGTTTCAGACCTCACGCCAGCCTGCGTGAGTTTAAGCGCGTGCCTTTCGGCTTCCTCTCATTGTGTCTAGGCTGTCTTGTCTAGACACAACAATAAGTTTCGAAAGAAATGTAAGGGAAAAAGTAGTTGAGAAGGGGGTGAGACAGGGTGCAGCTTATCCCCAATGTTATTCAGTCTGTATATTGAGCAAGATGTGAAGGAAACCAAAGAGAATTTTGAAAGGGGTTTAAAGTTCACGAAGAAGACATAAGAATTCTGCTGTTTGCTGATGACAGCGTAATTCTCTCAGAACATCTAAAGACTTGGAAGAGCAGTTCACTGGATTGAATGGTGATTATGAGGCGAACATTAATTAAAGTAAAACAAAGGTAACGGAATGTAACTGAAGGTAATCAGGCGATGCTAAGAGAATTAATTTATGAAATAAGACACTACAAGTTTCGTTATGTGGGCTGCAAAATAACTAATAATGGCCGAAGTACGGAAGAAATAAATGCAGACTGGTAACAGTATGAAAAGTTGTTTTGGGAAAGTGGAATTTGTTAACATCTAATATAAACCTAAGTGTTAGAAAGACTTTTTTGAAGGCATTCTTCTGTATTGTAGTCTTATATGGAAGTGAAACGCTAACGAAAGACAAGAAGAAGATAGAAACTTTTGAAATATCGAGCTATAGAAGAACGCTGAAGATAGATGGGTAGATGGGTTAAGAAAACAAAATGTTCAAATGTGTGTGAAATCTTATGGGACTTAACTGCTAAGGTCATCAGTCCCTAAGCCAACAAATTACCTTACCTAAATTATCCTAAGTACAAACACACACACACATGCCCGGGGGAGGACTCGAACCTCCGCCGGGAGATGGGGTATGAAGATAGATGGTATGATAAATAAATCTACATAGAGAAAAAGGAAATTTAGGCACAACTAGACTCAGAGAAGGGATCGGTTGGTAAGTCACATGATGAGGCATCAAGGAATTACCAGTTGGTAGTGGAACGCTTAACCACAGTGCGCGGGTTGCGCTGGTTAGGCAGAGATGGAGAGGCTTGCACGGGATAGACTAGCACGCGGAACTACATCAAACCATTCTTCAGACTGAAGACCAAAAGGACAACAGATAAAAAACACTGCACACAACTAATTAATTGCATCATTGTTGCACATAAATTACAAATTGTATAAGCTTTCTAAAAAAACTGAAAGTAAAAGAATCTTCAGCAACTGCAGTCTGATTTTATATGATGTACGAGCTCTGCATTTCAAATAGTGCATAAATTATGATATTTGAAGAAACACTTGAGGCGAGATCGCATTTAAATATTTATTTTGAATTGATGACCGGTTTCAACAGTATTTTACTATCATCTCATCTTCTTCAAAATTATGCCGTACATCTTGACAATGCTGAAAATTTAAATAGTTTGGAATTGCAAGCTGTACCAGCAGGTAGATCACAACCAATCAACCTAGGTGACGCCTGTTCAGTAGTAATTTCTTTACGATGCGGCCTGGACGTACTGACACTTTGACAGCAGCGTTTGTTTACAATTTCCGACCGCCGGAAAGATAGGCGAATTCACGTACAGCTCCCGGTACATTCTCAAACCGTCCTTCTTTCTTTTTTTTTGGGGGGGGGGAAGGGGGGGAGGGGACTGAGTTTTTGCGTCACCTTTGTATCTGCGGTGTTGGCGGGGGCCAATCTCGCCGTGCTCTCGGTACGGTCCTCGTTGCTCCTCTTACTTCTTTCGTAATACAAGAGGATGCAAAGTGCATGTTTCAGTGACGCAAGGAGAGAACTGCCGCCGAATTAAAACATTAAAGTGATTCAACGAGTCTGTTTTGTAATTGTTTTCTTACGCAGAGTACATTTTAATGAACAGTGGAGATCAGAAGAAATGGACATTCGTGCCTGTCTTCTTCCAGATGTGAACCATCGAGGAGGTTGTGTAATGCTTCGGATTTTACGGTCAGATATAGAGGAAAGGTATGTGGTCAGTTGTATGAAACCATTTAAAGTGACCAGGCTCATTCAACTATCCCGGCAGCGTTCCTACATTACCTCCCAAGGTAATAATACTGTCCTGGCTGAAAGTGCCCGAGTTTGGATTGATGAAAACGAAGATGAAACAGTTTGAGTCCCATTACTTCCAAAACAGACGTATTTAATATTATCTAGCAGTTGATGCCTGACAGGAAAAAACGATGAAGTTTATCTACAGGAACTGGAACATTTCTCTTTGTGGAGTACGGTCAAAATTCCTCGTAACTATGATTCAGAAATAGTCATACCTTGATCCATATGAGTATTCAACCATCTTTTTGATGCTAAAAATGGCTATACGCCATATTAAACTATGTATTGAAATTATTTTGTCCCATTTCTGTTACGACGGTAGGTATTTCTCACATCTCTGTGCACTGGAATAAACAAAGCTTATTTCCTCTTGCGCTGAACTGGCGAATTTGGAATTTGTCGTACAAGAGACTAACCGCTCTTGACCTCTGTGACCTAGAAGGCACAGATTACTCCACAGCACAGTGCCTCGGGCCGAAACGGCTTGGTGGAGATTTCTTCCTGCATCGTTAGTATCGCAGCCTGGATGAAAAGCACTTCGCCGCAACGAATAAGTGTAATTATGCAAATGAAGTTTTGCTCGGTGTCTGTAATTCTGCGACATAATACACGGTGGAAATTTCTCCATAACGCATGTGTTGGACGTCTTCCAGGAAGAATAATGCGACGTTGCCACCGAACCAGTAAAACAACACACACTTCAAGGGAAACAGATGTGTCAAGAACTGTTACAATACTAAGTCCTTTAAACGAAAAAAATCTGCGAGTGTCGATTTGGTAGAAGAGATGTAACAGTTGTACTTTATCTTAAAACTCTTCATTTTGCTAACTTTCCGAAGTGAATCTCTATGAAATGAAATTATCGTATGGCATTTATTGGCCGGGATATCCCCTTCGAGGTTCGGCCGCTGAATTGCAAGTCTTTTTAGTTGACACCACTTCGGCGACTTGCGTGTCAATGATGATGAAAATGATGACGAAGGACACACAACACCCAGTCCCCTGCCGGGGAACGAACCCGGGTCCCCTTGCCTGGTAAGAGGTAACGCTACCGCTGCGATACGGAGGCAGACTGTTCCTCTATGTTGCAGATTTTTTCAGTTGTGTGAGGATGTAAATTCTACATACTTCTGAATAATGTATATCATTAGGCATTACTGAACATAGAGTATTATATTACCTACAGCCGGTCGGTGTGGCCGTGCGGTTAAAGGAACCGCGTGACCGCTACGGTCGCAGGTTCGAATCCTGCCTCGGGCATGGATGTGTGTGATGTCCTTAGGTTAGTTAGGTTTAAGTAGTTCTAAGTTCTAGGGGACTGATGACCACAGATGTTAAGTCCCATAGTGCTCAGATCCATTTTTTATATTACCTACAGGAAGTAGTAGATTACTTATTTTCTTAGAATATGGCTGAACGGCGAGAGATCCATAGATACATTTGAGAAGCAGAATTATTCTTGCATACTGCAACTTCCTAAATTCCTGCTGTAAAGTTTACTCTTCCTTCCGTTATTGGACGAAAGGTTAAACTTTAAAGCATTTCCTCGACTTCAAGGTCATTAAGCCAAACGAGGGGGCGCTATGGTTAGCACACTAGACTCGTATTCCGGAGATGCTGGAGCTCAAATTCCAGTCCAACCATCCTGATTCAAGTTTCTATGATTTCCCTATATAGGCACGGCTCCTTTGTAAAACGATACGGCTGGTTTCTTCCCTCATTCTTGCCCATCTCGCTTCATATCGTCGATGACTATATGTTCTTTCTTCCAGCTCATTGGAGGGTGAGTAGTAGCTCCGACGAAAAAACAAACGGAGGAAAGCACAGGTTGTGTTCCTGTTCAAGAAACAATTACAGTAACAGCTAATATGATGAACCCACGGAAAATCTGCATCAGAATTCCGCTCCTCAAGGACACGTATCTTAAGCAAAGGCCACCTCGATATGGATATCTCTACAGTTAGTAAAAAGCAAGCCATATTAGTAACTATAATCGAGTTCAATAACGCAAAGCACTTTGTGATCGTCACTCATCCCGGTCGATGTTACCGAGCGCTTTTTCTCGACAGTCAACTTTGTCTCCCAGCATATAGTTCATAATACCGGCCGCTCATTCCAGTAAGTGATTTAGCAGTGACAGTCACTCTTGTGCAGTCGCTTATCGCATTTCGCGAATCACCCAAGCATTTTATTAACGCGCCGTAGGACATTAATCTCTTCGTGTTGTCAGCAGGCTTTTTCAAACGTCATGCATGCCACACATTAATTTCAGTGAGAGAGCGGCCAGCACATGTCGCACAAATGAAACAGGAAACGCGAGCTTGCCGCTGAATGAATGGCGATGCCGTTCCCGGCAGCCATATGGGACACTCGCGATATTGGCCTCCGTTTGCGCTACAGGTGGAAAGCTGCGCCCACGTGAGGTGCGTCCCAAATGCACTGCGAGAGATTCGTGCCCGTTATGGTCATAGTTTCAACGAAGTCTGCAAGACTAGAAACGAGAACTTTAAGAATTTGAATTCAACTTAAAAGCCATCCCGTTGTCGAGGGTCGACAATTGGTCCATGTCAGTCCCAATGATGGAAAACAACGTGAAATGAATGGAAGTTTTTCGCAAAGTTGTATAGCCAAATAAGTTATCCCGTTGTAATACACAGTGTATCATAATAACCCTCCTGGTACCACTGGGGTCAATGTGAACTCATAGGCAGATCGGAAATATACACTACATCCCCCATGTTTTCAAATTTAATATTTTCAAAGTACGGTACACGACTTGCTCCCTCAGAGTCAGTAGTATCCAGTGATGTTTTGCTCATTTTCATTGGATCAGTATCACCCCAATTTAAACTGTACGTTTGTCTCTCGAACGTAACTTTCTTGAGAATAGAATGATGACTGTTACGTTGCACAGCTGTTATACGAAAGACCTGCAATAATGAAAATATTATTTCCGGTTATTTTTGTACCCATTATTAGGGTTACTTGCCTCAGGTGTTGCTGCACCCATGCTAGTATCGCTGAGGTCAATACGATCCCATAAGCATATTGGAAATACACATTTCCCTTGTTTCCAAAGCTATTATTTTCAAAATATATGACTTTCTCCCTCTGAGTGATACGTATTCAATGATGTGTTATTCAGTTTTACATTTGCAACACATTAAAATTTATTCATGGTTTTTGGCACTGAGTACCTCTGGTGTCAATATGAACCAATCTAAATTTACTTGAATTATTTATGAAACTAGAATGATGACTCACTTTGAACAGGTGTAATGTATGTTCTTATCTTAGTTCATTAAAATACTGCCAGTATATCTCGTGTAAATTACTTTGTGTCGTTATGACCGTAGAGGTACTCAGTGGAACAAAAACATTTCGGTAGTAGGAGGGTCACAGAGAAAACCAACATGGGTGAAAGACACGACAACAGATGCAAAGACGTTTCAGCAAACTTCGGCCCGCAAACGGTACGAAATGACTACAAATGTGTGGCTCCGACACGCCACTGACTTCAGTAAGAAACATTTTCTTAATTAGTACAAATGTCTCAGAAAAGTAAGATTTTCTGTTTAGTTCCCGTCTAATGGGGTTAAAATTTTACGCATGACCTACCTTAACAAAAAGTACGACGTTACTTCTGCGTGTTACAACTTACTGTACAGTCGCACCTGTTACAGATGCTGCTCCACGTGCCCTCCCATTTGGATGCAATACTGCAGTCGCCTCTGCTGTGTGTTGCGAATTCTTTCAAACACCCCGAGATCACATCGTGAAGCTCGACAAGGCTGTACAATTAGCTGGCACACTTCCTCAACCGTATCGATGGGATTGCTGTGCTCTACACTTTTGAGAAATCCTATACAGAAAAATCCAGAAGATTCAAATCAGTTACAGGCAAACTACAGGCCCTCCTCGACTTATCCATCTCTGAACGTATTGGAGCGTTAAATTTCATCTTACATCGGCAACAGAATGTACTAGTGTATCATCCTCCGTCTAACAAATTCCCCAGTCATGGGCCATGGTGAAAATTGAACCCAATTAAATGAGAAGGTAATCGAAAAGTTTACATTTATAATGCATATGTACTAACTAGAATAATATTTCACACTGAATTCGTTAGTAGCTCGTAACCACATATTCGCAAATGACCCACATTCTATTTCCTGCAACGTTTTTGCATCTATTATCGGATACTTCAGTCCATGTCAACTTCACTGACGACTGGGAAAAGTCGTGCGTATGTCAGAGTTATATTTTCCATTGGATATCTTAAGGACAGTGTGAAGTTCCTATTCGAGAGAGGAGTTAGGCAAAGAGAGATTCCATGTCACTATATTCGTTCTCGCCAGAGCTGAACGATTTTTTCAGGTCCTTGAACCGGGGAAGCTAAGACGAAATAACTTTAATGGATTATATTTGAAGCACCTTCGCTTTGTTGATGGTATCGCACTGCTCGCCTCAAACGTACATACAAGTCAACAACAAACGAAAGAACTAAACACATAAAATTTGTAAGCGAGCCAGAAAATCTGTTGCAACACGGCTAAATAACGTGTAACATATCGCAAACGAAATTGTACATATTATCAATAAAATCTTAGAAATATTCGACGAGTATTTGTATTCAGTACAGATGAAGCCTGGAGAAACAGCGACAAAAATAATCGGAAAAGACGTGGTTTTCAAAACTAGGCTCCCCATTTGTACGAAAAGGAAAGTTTGCAACCAGCATGTACGAGTATCACAAGTTTTGACCTTTTAATGAGAGAACTACTAAAAATCAGAATGTTGCTCGGCAGCCCCAGAGGGATGCATGTTGGGTACTCCGAAGAGACGGAAAAATAAATGGGGAGGAGGGGGGAGGGGGTACGTGTAGCCCGCCGAAAGGTTGGTAGGTACATGGTGGATTCCAAGTGACAAGAAAAGACTGGGACGATGGTCTAATGGAACGTTCGTAGGCGAAATTCAAAAACATGCAAGAGCAACATGGATACGCATAGTTAAAGACCATACTATATGGGGAAATCTAGACGAAGCCTTTACCCAAGCAGTGAGTGTCAAATGGCTGGTGATAGTGATGCCCTTTCCTCACGACTGGCGCATTCCCCATTGTGCAGCATACCGGCTTGGGCAGCTCTTTTTGAGGAGGCAGTTTTTTCCATCTGTGCCTCATGGAATGCAACGGCAAATGCTATTAGAAACACAAACAGAATAAGACCCACAGAACTGAAAATTGGCTTCTGAGTAAAACTCCTTAGCTTTTGTTACGGTAGCTATCTGCAATGGGCTGGTCAAACCGCTGACGTTAGGTGAAAGCGTAGGGGGAATTCGGGAGGGGGTAGTGAGAGGAGAAGGGATATCAACTGCCAGTTTGCAGCCAAGGTGCGCGCTCTGTGGCCTTGTAACGCAGTGGAACTGCTAAAGAACGACGAAAAGGGCGGCAGTCTTCTTCTTGGCCACAAGGATACATTATATACGCATGAGGTGTGTAGCATAAAGTCCATTATGTGTCATCAGTGGAGTATATGCGACCTTTTCCCCGCACTACCACAGGAATGTACAAAATGTGATGCTTGTACTTGAAACTGTAAACGCCACATTGCACGCATTTATAATGGCTAAAGGCTCTCGATGGCTGGATAGAAGAGCTCCGTCACCAGTAATAAAGCTACTCTGCAAGCAGAATGCACCTGATTCCATGCTTGTACGAGTAAAAGATCTGGCAATGTGCCATTCAATACGCGCACATATATTCCTCCTCTGTTGTACTGAGGAAGTTACATTAGCAGTGTCCCCCTCCCGTCCCTCTGCAGTGCAGCTACTTTCACGCTTACTAGGGCCGAAATATATCACACAAGACGCCTTTCTCTCACACAGAATGAGTCTTTCGTCGTCGTCATCGTCGTCGTCGTCATCTCTACCCAATGAACCTGCACTCTCCCATCACATCGTAACTGTTATGAAGTCTGCATCTTGTTTATAGACATAGCACAGTAATTTAACGGCTCCCAGGTTCTAGTGCTTCGTTTCCCAGGGACGCTCAACTGGAAAAGGGATCGATAACCAACCGTCTGCAGTGTTTTCGTTTACAAGTTCGGAGAATGAAGTAGCCGATGCAGGTATGGTAGCTGCTTTGGCCTCTGCCCCATCTTCATCACGACAGTCACGGTCCATGCTGTCTGTTGTCTGTCGGTACAGCGTGGCCTCTTGACACATGGGGAGTTGCCTGTGGGTTTTTTTTCTGGAAAACGTAAAGCTTCAGTAAACTCGCTGTCAGTTTCTTCTCAGGTACTCGCTTTTTTGTAGTGTTACGTTTCTGATTAACTCTCTCAGACGAAGGAACATTATACTAAAACACCAACTATTTGGACAACATACAACACAAGTTAAGCTATAGTGACAGTCATGCAGTCACATCAACGAATTAATGGTATTACTTACCAAAATTAGTTGCAGGAGACAGAACTGGAGGAGATCGAAGAAATGTAAGAGAAGTAAGGGAAAACTTTGCTGATATCTGGAAGCAACGATGGACCTCGTCTCCGGTAAGTAAGGATACAGTTCAACTGCCACCGTACATAAAACAAGGTAAAGAAACCTGAACAGCGATAGTACAAAGCAGATGTTCTGACGGCCATGAAACAGAGCACGCATGAACGCATCGCTGGAACCGCATTGTGACCTTGTCTCTGGAGTATAGGCAGGTGATATTAAACGACCAACTACTAGCCAAGTTTCTGGGAACACGAAATCTGTTTCAAGCCTTTGGAAGCCACCAGTAATATAGGAAATGACTACTGGACCACCAAAGATGAAATTTTGTTGTTTCTTCTTGCTACTTTATGAACAATGATAAAAATTGAGGGAGATGGATACCGAACAAGAATGTGTCAGGAAGTTGAGTAATATTGAAACAACTACGACTAGAGCATAATACGTAGTAAAAGATGATGCATTAAAAGTGACGTTAATTTTTTAACATGACATAATTACGTTAGTTCCTTTCCTTGTCCTAATTACGGCATATGATGACAATGTCTCACACTCTTCATCTTATTGTAGGCCCATGAACAAACTCACTAAGAATAGATCACACCCACATGCAGCTGGTTTTTAATGGATTGTGATGATAAAGGAGATGAAGAAAAACCAGGATAGTGTCCACACCCCGTAAGGCGAGTCAAAGGCCACAAGCAATGCATACTGCGACAACCTGTTCAACAGTGCTGCTGGCAGTTCCACCAACAGTAGAAACGGAAGGGTACACTCTGCAACTTAATTGTCATGAAGTTAAAATATATCCCAGAGTACACTACAAAACGTAGAATTGTAGCTAATGTGGCACTGACAGAGTAATATACGTACTGTCAGTTGCTAGTAGGGCTACCATATATATATATATATATATATATATATATATATATATATATATATATATATATATATATGACGTTAGATATATAAAATAGTTGGTTAGCATGCAACAGTAAAGAAACACTCACAAAGCAAATAATAATTTTTTTTCGATGATTATTGGCGTAAGAAATAAGCTGTTGCCAATGCAGGTGATAAGAGGGAGTGTCTCAAATTTCTGTCGCTCATTTACAAAACGGCATGGGAAATGTGTTAGAATTACGCATACCACTTGTACGCAACTTGTCAGTGGCGGCATGACGGCGTCAAGCGACAGTTTATCGAAAGAGTCTGTTTCAAGCGGGTAAACAGCACTTATCAAGTTCACTTAGAGGCCATTTTATCAGGCAGTAATTCATAAACAAGCCACTCTCTTCGTATAGTCATCGTTCTCTGTAGTCTGTCTAGAGCAACATTGGCGATTAATATTTCCATTACTACAATGAGGATCAATAAAGCTACTGTAATTGATACTCCTACCATCACCTAAACTCCCTGGGAGTGATCGTCAGTTATACTCACGTCACTGACAGCTCGCACAGTTTCGTTGCCAGCAGGTGGCGAGTCAGCAGGTGTAGGCCATCGGAGGGACCAACTCGACGCAAAACTCACGCAGCTTTCTTCCGTCGCCATCGCGTCCGTGAAAGTCGACATCTGCCACTCACTGATTTCCACTAACAGAACACCAGCAGCATTTCACACAATATGCACTTTTCTGTGTAAGCTTGAATAACTCACATACATCGCACAGAGCGAGGAAACTTGCTTTCGACACTCGGTGGCAATTTCGAAACACAGGCACTCGGACAGTTTTCCTGACTGTAGGTCGCGTATTTCAAAAATGATGAAGTGCCTAAGAAGGATATCACGGTGAAACTTCTCACTTGGAAACACTTCACTGAGCTCGATGACGGTCGACGTCTGTGAGAGTGTGTTCGTTATTTGGAGCGACAGCAAAACTGAAAGATAGACGGAATTTGGATATCGAAGGACAGGACAGGTGGGAAGAGAGGATGGTGAAGGGGGGAAGACTGTGAGGTGGTTGGGGTGGAGGGGGGGGGGGGGAGAAGTTGGCAGCCAGCAGGTGGGCGCGCGGCCGGCTGGAGGCGCGCTTCTCGCCGAGCGTCAGCCGACGCGACCGCTAATCGCGCGCTGGACAGATTAATGAGGCGCCCCGCGCAGCACCCACCGTCGCACTGCGGACTGCCGGCCCGCCAGTAGTGGTCTGCGAGCGAGAGCAATCGAGGCGGACCGAGCCCGGCCAGGCGTACAATGTACTCGGAAGAATGCCGGCGCTACGGAGGGAGAGAGAACTGGCCGAGCGCGGCGAGTGGGAGGGGGCAGCGTAAGACTTGTCACGCCGAGATCCATCCGACAAGGCGGCTGACCGCCACAAGGTCGCCGGAGGCAATGGAAGAAGACGGAGGGGAAGTGCGAGGCCGAGAGGGGGCCCGGGCTCCGGTCACGCCGCGACCGCCGGCCGCTCCAGCGCTGCGCGATCGCGCCGCTCCGGCGGCAAGTGGGTCGCGGGGGCTGGCGGCGCCAAACCCGTTCGCCGGCGCTCGCACGTCGAGGATTTCCAGGGGGTGGGCGGTACCGTCTGCGGCGGCAGGAGGGACCCCGCCGCCTCCGGCGCGACGCCGCGGACGCGCCCGCCGCCTCCGCGCCTCATCGACGCGCCTGTCCCGGAGCGCGGCCGCGCGTACACTGCACTGCAAGTTTTATTTCAGTAGCCGGTCGCACACTATTTCAGGACTTTTGAGTATTTCTGACCTGACCGCCCCGCGCCTGGGCGCGCAGCGGCGCACTCACACACACACCCACCCTCTCACTTCCCCCGGGCCCCTCCTCCTACTCTGGCTCCTTCCTCCAAATTAACGCTAGACAGAAACGGTACCGTCACGTGACCGACAGGGGGGCGTCTCATAATAATAACATTGCGCGCACACGCACGCGCTCAGCTAGGCTAGCCCCCCTCCCTCCGCGCCCCTTCGGACGCCAACAAAATCGCGAGAATAGATAGCTATATCGGGTCTTCTATAAATACAAAGATATCTTCGGCCGTTTACATCACGGCGTCCGCGGCGAGCGGCCCCCACAGAGGAATTGTTGCCGCTACTTCGCCGCCGCCGGTAACACCGCCCGCTAACCGATCTACTGGCTATTCCGTGTTCCAGCTTGCTTCCACGTGACACGTGCGACATCCGACGGAATTCTATTTCATAAAAAGACATTTGAGGTGCGTGGCAAACTAGGAAAAAGATAAAAATTACGTATAACTTTATAGCAAACAAAAACAGAAAAAAAGGAATTCACGTTGCGGTTTATGTCACTTTTGAATTTGATCGATTTACTGTACCATTAACTAGTCTAGTTGCACCTAAATACTGTGTGTATATGTTTAAGCTGACTAAAATGTATATAGTCGAAATGAATTTGCCAGGGACACCACAGAGCAATCACCACGACCGTAGTCTAGCTGGACATGGTCCAGAAAAGAAAGTCGATCAAATTCAAAAGCGACTGGACGCGTGTTATACTACATAAACCGCCAATTTAAATCACAGCAGCAGTTCGTCAGCCACAACAGAGATAATGAATTAATGGTGGGGAGAACACATAACAAAGCAGCTCGCAGCAACCGAAGGGCTGACTGGGTCGGTCGTCGAAATATTGCGCATAAAACGGAATCGACAATTGGGCTGTAAACCCGAAAGCAGGCAATTAATCAGTCAGGCCCGGGAAAACGGAGAGACCACAATACAAAGGAAGCTACGGGTGTGACCTCTTGGCGACACACATGTAATTACACACAAGTTCAGCAAGGTAAGGACGTGACGGGAAATTGGCTGCGTCATTCATAAAGGACTTATCAACTTTCAGCTGAATTTGCCTATGGGTAACCGTGGAAAAGCTATATGTGGATGGTTGGACGGGGGTGAGGAGAGAGGGAGGCGTTGAATCTGGGTCCTCTCGAATACAGCTGTAGTTACTCAATCACTGTGCAACCTCGTTCGGTGAAAGCAGCGTAATAAAACCGCATAATGGAAATGTCGCGCAAAATCATGTCCGCTCAGCAAATGGTCGGTAGACGATTCACTGGCTGTTGTACACTATTATTTTCTTCAGGAAGAAATCACAACGCTTACAAATTAATTTCGCCACACCACACTTTTCGTCATTTAGCAGTGTATATGTTGAACAAAAACGAAAAATAGCTTCACAATTTCTGTTGCTAAGGCGTTAGCTATACCGAATTTCTACAAACTATCCATTTATAACCCTGATGCTGCAAGAACTTTCTTCAACTTTATCTGCAACGCGAAAACATAAATGTTGGAGAAATTTTATGAAATAGTCCCAGTTACACAAATATCTCAGATTCGAACCGACACATCTATGCAATTTCGGTGCTAAAAACAGGAATGCTCAAAAAGAGCGAACTTCTTGGAAATTTTTCACACTCATTAGGTAATAGTAAAAGTGAGCAGAAAAGCTGGCTAAGTTGGTCTACGTTAACACGATTATACTGAATACAGCACACACTAAACATAGCTTAGTAACATGTTGATTAGCTGAACCTCTCTCTTTTTTCCAAAATATACTGACTGCCCCGGAAAACTAGTGCACATTCCAGGTAGCAGTAACAAGTGCTGTAGATTAAGTACTCATAAAAATATGTGATTCCTTTATAACGTATTGATTACAGCTATATAAATGTAATGAGTCAACTAAATTGTATGATAACTGCTGAAAACATCAACGATAATGAAGATGGCGCGTTTTCGAATGAAAAGTGTATAACTATACACAATCGTTTGAAATAAATATCACAAAATTCCATTGTCAATTTCACTGAACTTTGACTTTAAAAATGAAACTTTCGTTCCGTCATCCCGGTTTTCTTTTACGAGACACAATTAATGTCAGTTGTGCCACTTGTTTGTATATTTGCTTTTCCTTTATCTCCGCGCACAAGCAGATAATGGAATAACATCGGTAACATTGGCAACCAATGAATGTGACTGTCGGGGTAAGCATTTTGTTCAGTGAAGGTTAAATTTAATTTACATGTTAATTCCTTGCTGGAATGAGTTGTTCCACAGCGTATTGAACGGCCATGCCTAATCTTTCTTTTTCTTTCTTTCTTTCTTTTCTCTCTCCTTTTTGAGTCATCCGTCTTCTTACTGGTTTGATGCGGCCCGCCACGAATTCCTCTCCTGTGCCAACCTCTTCATCTCATAGTAGCACTTGCAACCTGCGTCCTGAATTATTTGCTAGATGTATTCCAGTCTCTGTCTTTATCTACAGTTTTTGCCCTCTACAGCTCCCTCTCGTACCATGCAAGTCATTCCCTGATGTCTTAACAGCTGTATCATCGTGTGCTTTTTCTTTGTCAGAGTTTTCCACAAACTCCTTTCCTCTCCGATTCTGCACAGAACCTCCTCATTCCTCACCTTATCACTCCACTTAATTTTCAATTTTCGTCTGTAGCACCACTCTCAAATGCTTCGATCTTCTTCTGTTCCCATTTTCCCACAGTCCACGTTTCACAACCACAAAATGCTGTGTCCAAACGTACACTCTCAGAAATTTCTTCCTCAAAGTAAGGCCAATGTTTGATACTAGTAGACTTCTCTTGGCCAGGAATTCCATTTTTGATGTCCTCCTTACAATAAAATAAATCTTTTACAACAATAGTGGGAACTTATTTTGCACGGTTATAATGCAAGGACACATCTAACAACACGTAACGACGAAAACAAATCAGCTAAATCATACAGGTTTCAGACGAGACGCTAACATGAAGTTCTGACATTGTTGACGCAACAGCAGCAATATTTTTGGCTAAACTATCCGGAGATTATCAATAACTTATTGACTGCATTCCATATATCTAGCTGCATACTTTTTTTTTTTTGAAAGAACAGCAACTCTGATAATGCTTTAAATAAATATAAATCTGCACTTACTGAAAATTCAAAATATGTTAATAACGAATTTTACATTAAAAATCGTCCAGACCATCAAATCAATCGCCTACGCCTGTTTCGTGCTACAGCGTGTGTGGCGCGGTCTCCTCGTCTATGCTGTCTACCGTGAATTCTAAAATAATTACAGTCAGTTACTGAAACAAAAAATCGCACTCGCTCTGGTGCGTGTGGCGTCGCAGGAGCCCGGTGGCTACGGGTAATCAGCTCTCCCAGGAGTATGAACGGTAACATGTGAATGGACACGCTAAACAGTTTATCCATAAATCTACGAGTTACGTAGCGTATTTACGTAATGCATTCGACGGTGAAACAATGTCATTATCAGGCATGATGCTGGTCCCATGTTGCGTAATAGGGTTAATGAAGCACTTGTCGCCATCCCCGTGTACACACCGGATTTAATTTCGATGCAGCGTTTCCGCCCACACACTGTGTAACTACATCACCGAGAAAGCGCAAGTAAACGCATGATCACAAATGAGTGCCTTTTGTCCTCTTAACCGCACTGTTTGAAAGTTACTGGAGCTCTGGAACAAAAAATTCTGTTTCCACTGTACGAAGAATCTTCAAAATACTTACGGACAGGAGCATGGCCACTTAACGGGTACTTACCTCTTACTTCAGCAGTAAACGATATACAGCTCGTAGCGCCTCTGAAAATAAAAAAATAAAAAAAATGTGTCAGAAACCTATTCAAAATAAACGAACAGGAAACTAAGAAATTATCTGCACATAAATCAGAAAGAGCAATTAACAGAAGCGTTACATTTCAGTTTACGAATTAAAGTATACACTGTAAGAATTTTTACAGCATTAATTTCTCTTGTTAACTAGTTTTTGGTTCGCCATGCCATCATCAAAAAAGAACTGACTATTGTCATCAAAAATGATATTATGAAGACAGTCAGCTTTGGAAAAGATGATACAGCCGATAGGCGTGACGCAGTTTCTCAGAGTATAGTTTATCCGTGACAGTGCAACAATTGTGGGGAAAACACAAGAGGCGTAATGGAGGCTTTACACTTGGAACGAATTATATTTTAAATTAAAAACAACACTACAGCTAAACTATGAAAATTACCATTAAAAAGAACGTAAATTATAATTTACAAATAAACGGAAAAATTTTTGGAAATGCGAAGAAGAGTAAAAATTTTTGTTTTCATTCATATATAACATATCGTAGGGGACATTTCTTCTATGCAGTGACGGAAGAGCCCTTTAATGCAGGATGAAGCACGAAAGATTACTCGATTTCCTTTCATTTTTAAAGCTGTAGGGTAGCCAGCTTCGAAACTGTGCGCGGAAGGTGAGTTAACGGAAATGACCCAAGATAGCGTTGAGAGCCAATCACATTTGCTTGCAATAATGGCAAACACAGAAGATGAAGACGGAGAATGTGCTAATACTCTAGCAGACAAAGAACGTTATAATGGCAAAGAGGGACGTTTTACTCATTTTAGTAAACGGTTGGCTCTAAAGCCACCGGCCACATGGTGGCCAGTTTAAATGCTATGGAGACTATGAGAATACACGCAGGAAAACGTTTAAGTAAGTTGTACAACTTCTAATCGAAATCCGTGAAAGTCTACGAAATGAGCTTGAGCGCTAACTTGGGAGTTATTTTTTCGAACTATACAACGTGTCACTCATTCCTACATAGCTTGTTTCCTTCCATTATTATAACAGAGCATAAACTTGTGGGGAGAGACTACAGCGAAGAAGACAATATTTGAAAACTGTGAAGTTGAGGAAGAGGATACGACTAAAAATGACTATATTGAAGAACCAAAAGAAGAAAACGTTCGCAGATAAAATGAGGCAACGGGAAACTTGATTGCAGCCGCGGACATAAATTATCACAAAGACACTGAAAGTTGCCTTTTTAATATACCACAGTTAAGACTATGTCGCTGAGCTCTTAATGACAGAACACGTAAGCCCCGTAGGGGCCGCAAGGAGACGTGCGTTAATTGATTCTCACTGGTATAGATTAACCAGCCCTTCGTTCGTGGATAATTGACACGAAATATGTGCCTGAATTCCTGCCTTGGCATTGGTAGTCCGCTCGCCTGGCGATAAGTCTAGCTTATCCAAAAAGCACCCGTAAAGATCTTTGGAGATAGCCTGATCTGACCGTGATGTCAGAACGACCACCTACTTATCACGACTCAATTCTTCAGTCCCTTGGGTCGTTACAGAACCCCAAATTGCGTTGTTGTGGAACTAGATGTGCTATATTTGTAGTTCGCTGTTTCTGTAAGTTTCAAGAAAAAACTGCTGCAGCACCTTTTCCATGAGCACGCCAAGTGCTCCGGCAAACGACAACCACTGCCGCGTCGTTCAAGTGGTTCAAATGGCTCTGAGCACCGTGGGACTTAACATCTGAGGTCATCAGTCCCCTAGAACTTAGAACTACTTAAACCTAACTAACCTAAGGACATAACACACATCCATGCCCGAGGCAGGATTCGAACCTGCAAACGTAGCGGTCCCACGGTTCCAAACTGAAGCGCCTAGAACCGCACGGCCACAACGGTTGGCCCGCGTCGTTCATCGATGTATTTATATATGAGAACTCGTGGAAGTGGAAAGTGTTGTACAACGTTTGGATGATTTTGTGGAATTGTGGATGTCTGTGTATGTGTGTGTGTGTGTGTGTGTGTGTGTTTGAGAGCGAGAGAGAGAGAGAGAGAGAGAGAGAGAGAGAGAGCGAGAGAACGCTACGAGATGTGCTCTTCCACCTAACAGGAACGTAGAGGGAACATCTTGCTTAGGCGATGATCAACAGCATGTACGAATTTTACAAAATGCATAACAACGTGCTGTCTGTGATAATGCTATTTCTTCTGCTACCGGTTTCGGTTTTAAACCATCATCAACGGCAGAAAAATTATCGCAGATGTATCACATGTCATGCATACTTTGACATTCGTTACCACTGAAAACCATAATTGCCAATAAAAATTAAAAATTGTGACTAGATTGATATGTGCCATCATTTTTCAATCTAGTCACAATTTTTCATTTTTATTGGCAATTATGGTTTTCAGTGGTAACATATGTCAAAGCATGTATGATGTGACACATCTGCGATAATTTTTCTGCCGTTGACGATGGTTTAAAACCGAAATCGGTAGCAGAACAGATAACATTATCACAGACAGCACAGTGTTATGCATTTTGTAGAAATGTGGAGGTGATGTACAAGGTAAGTATAATACTCAGCGTTTCGTGTCGTCCACTACAGAATACTGAATCAAAGAGTAAGACCTAATTCAACAACACTATATAATAAGCAGATTCCAGCACCCAATATGTTTACTGGCGGCTCACAATGCGTTCGTCGTTTGTCACTAATCCAATCGGCGAGTATTTTCTTAATAATGTAGCAACTGAAGATAACTGATCCCCATACAACGGACTGTCCGTATTCAGCCGTTGTAAGAGGGATGGTTCTATGTTGTTGTAGGTTCCAGCAATCAGACCCTGCTCTTAACAACAGGCGAATTATACGCAGTACTACGTAGGCTTTTGGTGATCCTACGAACAGGTGTTGCATAAAGCGGACGTTTTGATCCACAGTGATAGTTCTCTGGTTTACACCAACTTTTCCCAGATGTATTTTGATCTCCAGGTGAATGCAGATGATTCAAGGTAGGTTTTACCCATCAATAGTGATGGAGCTGTCTGCACTACACACCGATTACTACAAAAATTTATCTGGAAGAAGCATGTATTCATTTCGGCACAAACCGCAGTTTTGTATGGGATAAAGGTGACCTTAGAACTTTACGGTGTATGGTGAAACGTCGACTACACGGTGTGTTACTATCATATCTCGCCACTATGTTTTCTTCGCAGATGATGTTTGACACTGGAATTGGATGAGTTTCTCTGTGATGGTCTCGCATCCTATGTTTTGTAAGTAGTATTTACTTAGCTCGTACACGTTAGGCAAGGAAAAACATTCGCTTGGATCTGGTTGACCTCTAGAACACTCCTCGGGTTGAGAGCAACTGTGCTCTGTGTGTTTAATATTATTGGTATCCCATTTCTTCTCTTCAAAGGAACAGTTATGTGGGGATAAAGCCAAGGTCGTTGTGAAGGCGACAAAATTTAGCCGCGTTCGAGCGTTCTGGAAATCTGTTCGACTTAACAGGAAGAACGTCGTCCAGGACATCAAGCACGACACTGACAGTACAGTGGCGTGCGCCACACAGCATGAGCCGCTGTGCTTGTGGAGGTAGGCTTCTTCTCGCGAGCTGCGTAAAAAAACTGATTTCCCTGGATGTCTTGTACCTTTCAGTCGTTACTGTGGTATCGATGAAACAGTGGCGGGAGATTCCACGACTCGAAATCACAATCGACACAGCCGTTTTTACAGTACATTCATTTCGTGTGCACAATTAGCGAATATTTTTTCGGCTGGAATCTAATGTCGTCTTTGAGTACAACAATGTTCGTGTGAAAGTGAAAACAGAACTTACAACATATGTGGAAGGGAGAGAGGGGAGCGGGAGGTAGGAAGGGGAAATATGGCACAAAACGGTCCGTCAGAAAGCTAAAGGTAACCTTACCAACACACAGGAGAAGTAACATCTTCTACAAAGAAGTGAGAAACCTTAATTCCTTTTCCACACAGCATATACTTCATTCGTGTTGTTACTTCTCGGCGCGCAAATGTTTGTGTGTATAAACCGAACAACGGCTGAAACAGCATTGAAGTAGTGGTGAGGACCACGGCTTCCCACACTTCCACGTCATGAATGGAAGTAAGCCGGACGCCAGTTGTCATTCGTGCGCGCTCAATCTGTCAGAGAGTATAAAAAGTTCCTCCTCAGTCACGGAGTTTGTCCCCAAATAGCTTCACGGCGCCCACCTAAGCGCGACGACTGGCCTCTGGACTCGGAGCATTAAAATTAACAGCCCGTGTGCTCCTACAGACGTTCCCGACGGTATCGATCACCGGTCGATCATCGTGAGAACTGTGCCGTCTGCGTGATCCACGGGAAAGACCGACGCAGCAAACGTTGTTGGTGACGGTCTCTCAGTGAAGCAAGCGTGGTAGAAAACAGGTCGAGTATTTGTCCAACACAGGAATTCTGATGAGTTTTTATCTCATAGTAATAATTTCTTTACCTGAATTGCATGGATGGTCAAACCCATTATGGTAATACAGTACTGTTTGTGAAAATTGCAACAGTCAGAACGAATGGTCGGAATCACTTCAAAATCCGAGGATGTGTAAGCAGTGGAACCATAATAAGTGATAAAGATCGCAGAGGGATAGTGTGCACGTAGGTCGAGCACCGCCCTCTTTTGTGTATCTGGACGGATCAGTCTTAGCCTATGTCACGCTTAGTCAGGGTACAGCCGTCATGGGAAGTGGAAACGTGCCAGCAAGTGCCGGTATGCCTCGTCGATGTCAAAGGGCGAAAATCAGCATGTGAGTTCGCTCGAACGGTTTCCGAATGACAAGTCTCCAGGAAATGATTTGTCGTACCGCGACATTGTGGCTCGTACAGGGACGCTGCTACGACAGTGACGCGTATGTGGAACTAGTGGACTGGACCGTTCACTGCAACGACTGGCCATTGGACCACAGAGCGGGAGGAACGCCATTTCGTCTGCATGGCCGTACCCGACAGATAAGCTTCTTCCACAGTGTTGATTCGTCGTTGGAGCACTGCGACGGGGTAAACATATCTGCCATCTGCTGATGGAGGACTGGTGCCATTGACTGTAACACGCAATCTCGCCTTACCTGTGTATTAAGACCAGCCTGAACAGCAACCGCTACATCAGGCAGGTTTTAGACTCCAATGTGTTGCCCTTCCTTCAGGTACCTGTAAATGTCATATTTCATCAGCACAATGTTCGGGCACACGTAGGCGAGAATCGCATAAGCCTTCTCCGAAGAACGACGGGTACCACTGCTTCCCTCGCCTGCACGTTCGTCTGACATATCGCACGTCCAACATGTCTGGGACACGGTCGGTCGGCATGATTTGCGGACACGCCTACAAACCGCGTAGCAGTGTGTTCCTCAATAGCGTACTCGGGCTCTCTTTGATTTCGTACCACGACATCTAGAAGCTCTGTTTGCAGCACGCGACGGCTTCACGCCGTCCTCAATTCTCGTGGTCAAGTGCATATATACGTATATAATTTTAATTATTTGCGTTTCGTCATGTACCTAATCTGTGGAATAAATTCAATTGTAATCAAATGTCTCCTTCTTGGTTAATCATATTCTGGACGTTGCAGCTCTCCTTTTCGTGCTTGCTAAGGAAATTCGAGCTTGCTAAGTAAAATGTTTTACCCCAACATCCGGCCGGTGTGGCCGAGCGATTCTAGGCGCTTCAGTCTGGAACCGCACGACCGCTACGGTTTCAGGTTCGAATCCTGCTCGGGCATGGATGCGTGTGATGTCCTTAGGTTGGTTGGGTTTAAGTAGTTCTAAGTTCTAGGGGACTGATGACCTCAGATGTTAAGTCCCATAGTGCTCAGAGCCATTTGCACCATTTTTCACCCCAACATGTTTCAGCACTTTCTGTCACATGACAATATCAGTTATATACAAGTATGTTGATACTTTTATATTTTCTATGCATTCTATAGCTTGTCATGGTTTTTGATGCTGTGGTCTTGTTTACCTTGTTTACGCCGTGTTAAAACTGTTATTTCTTTTGAAATTGTCGTTTTTAGCTGTTACGACGTATTTTATTGCGAAGACAAGAAGTTTTTGTCGACATTTCACGAGTTTTGCTGATGAAATATATCAGAGGCGTGTGCAACAGCTAGAAGCGACAATATCAAAAGAAATAAGTATTTTAACACGTCTTCAACAAGTGAAGCACGACCACAGCTTCAAAGAAAAACCTGACCGAGTGGACAGGAAATCCTAAAAAGTTTTGATCGTATGTCAACGGATGGAAGCCAATTTTCTAAATATTATGCGACGACAATCGTATCAAAACGGAAGAGGTCCGAGAGAAGGCCGAAATATTGACGCTTTTTTCCAGAACTGTTACACGGAGGAAGATCGTACGGTGGTTCCTCTAAGTCATTGCACGAAAGCCAAAGTGTCAGATGTCGACCGCAGGATAGAAAAGCAACTGAAATTGCTCAACAGAAAGAAGGTCAGTGGAAGTTTCATTAACCTCTCACAGAATAATTATTGACAGCTGTAGCAGTCGTGCAGTATAGCGGTGTATTTGGTTCCGAGAGGCGGTCGAGCCACATGCATAAATTGGCTAGTTTCTCTATATTCCATTGAAACACCGTCCATTCGAAAAGTTCCGAGATTCTTTTTATTCCTGGCGTACAAGCGACGTCAGTGTGGTAAATACGGTGGCGGCTTCAAGTAACGGCCGGCCGCGGTGGTCTCGCGGTTCTAGGCGCGCAGTCCGGAACCGTGGGACTGCTACGGTCGCAGGTTCGAATCCTGCCTCGGGCATGGATGTGTGTGATGTCTTTAGGTTAGTTAGGTTTAAGTAGTTCTAAGTTCTAGGGGACTGATAACCACAGCAGTTGAGTCCCATAGTGCTCAGAGCCATTTGAACCTTCAAGTAACAATGGTAAACAGCAGATGCACGAGTACATTCAATCTGTGAGCTGTGAGGAGGCAGTGTTAAGTAGCCGACGTGCGCCCACTGTATGTCACAAATCGCAATGGACAAAGTCTCTAAATCAAGTGTTTCACCACATTCTAAAGAAGGTTTTGGAGAAGTGAACATTGTATGTAATGTTTCTCTTGCACACCAATACGAACCTACCACTAAACGACAAAGTGCAAATATCGACATGGAGGATCAACCGACATTCAAGCCAATGTGACGCGCGGTTTTAACAAGATGCCAAAGAAGGACTTTTCTGTCAGGTCCACATGAATGTATGAACATGTTCTGTTTTGTACTCAAATGGGAACATCCTTAACGTTTCTCTGATCTGTATTAATTCAGACTCGAAACGTATTGGACTGACGGGGTGTGTGACGTCAAGTTGTGCATCGGACGATATGCGGGTCAGAGAGGCGCAATATGTTAACACATACAGGATATGATTGTTAAGGTGGACTATTAGTTCGGCGCATGAGATGTATTGAGATAACCCAACCAGAAAGTAAACAATTGTATTAGAGTGCTAATACGAAACAGTTTCAACTTGTTACGAAGTGTGAACACTTTCACACTCATCCGGCTTGCTTCAAAAGAAGATGGCTTAACGCGGCCGTGTCCTCGGTGCCTGAAAGCGTGGGCCGGGCGTTACGGATCGGAAGCGGCCGACACGACGCGACGCGTCCCGGGCTGTCCCGGCGCGGCCGTAGGCGTCGGCCGCCCCTCGGATATGATTAACGCGCCTGGCGCCGCTAATTGCTTTCAATTAGCGCGCCGAGCCTGATACAGCCAAGGTCGGCCGGGCACGTGGGACGGCCGCTGAGGAGGCCGATTTCGAGGGGGGGTGGGGGGGGGGGCCAAGAAGAGCCCAGCCTAGGGCATTTCATCAGGAGGGGGAGGGGGCGAAAAAAGTCGTCTAGACCGGAGCAAACGCTGTTGTAACGAAATCACAGGGAATATTTTTCGCAGCCCCAGCTTCGTAAAAAGTTAAAACCAGAGCATTGTGCGTCAGTCCCAACGATGCCGTGCAACTAATGCAATTTGGAGTTGCCACGTCACGATTTCGCCCGTAATACCTCGAACCACATGCGATAGAGGTAACAGGCACTATTTTTGCTAAATGATGGAAAACTCAAGTCCCTATAGCTTAAGTTTTATGGAGCTGGTGGTTTGACACACAACTGGTCTGAATCATACTTAACAAACAGAATGTAAAAATTTATGCTGAATAACTCAATGTTGGAAGGAGAGAAAAGTTTAGTGACTGGGGAGAAATGACGAAGGGAGTCCCACAAGAATGAATCCTGTATCCACTCCCATTGCTTATACACCGACAGAAAAAAAATCGCAACACCAAAGTATAATTAATGTATAGTAATTAAATTTCTGGAATACAGTAGTCTAGGTAATATATGTGAGTGATTAACATCCCAAAATCAAACGTTAATGTAAGCGCGAGATAAGCCATTGCAAATGTGAAATGCTGATACATTAATAACCCGTGTAAAAGCCAGAATGTGGAATGCAAGCATGCGAACGTGCATGCACCGTGTTGTATAGGTGCCGGAAGTCAATCTATGGCATGCAGTTCCATGCCAGGGACGGTTACTGCCGTCTGTGGATGATGCTGGAGTTGCCGTTCGATGACGTTCCATAAGTACTCGAATGGAGAAAAATCTGGTGATCGAGCAGGTCAAGGGCACATGCCGACACTCTGTAGAGCCTGTTGAGTTACAACAGCGGTATGTGGGTGAGCGTTATCCTGTTGGAAAACACCTCCTGGAATGCTGTTCATGAATGACAACACAAGAGACCGAACAACCAGATTGACGTACAAATTTCCAGCCAGGGTGCGTGGGTTAACCACAGGAGCGCTCCTGCTGTCTTACGAAATCGCACCCAAGACCATAACTTCACGTGTAGGTCCAGAGTGTCTAACATGCAGACACGTTAGTTGCAAGCTTTCGACCGGCCTTCTCATAACCAACATATGGCCATCACTGGCACCGACGCAGAACTAGCTTTCATCAGAAAACACAACAGACCTCCACCCTGCTATCCAATGAGATCTCGCTTGACACCACTGAAGTGGCAAACGGCGGTGATTTGGAGTCAGTGGAATGCACGCTACAGGGAGTGTGGCTCTGAGTTGTCCTTCAACTAATCGATTTGTGACAGTTCGCTGCGGCACTGTGATGTCAAGTGCTGCTTAAACCGCTGCTGCAGATGCAGTACGATGGGAGAGAGCCACACATCGAACACGATAGTATTCCCTACCGGTAGTGCCACGTGGCCGTCCGGAACCCCCTCTTCTTGCGATCATACATTATCGTGACCATCGCTGCCAGCTATCATGTTCGGAGGCTATATTATAACACGGCTTCGTTCAAACTCACTGACGTGCTGATAATGGCGTCTTTGTCGCCTTAAAGGCATTCTTGATTAACATCACCACACCACGCCCAATCTCAAAGGTAACTGACGCTCACGACCGTTACAGCGTGTATTTAAAGCAAACCTGATGGTAGCGCCACTCATGCGTCTGGCGTGAAATTTTAATAGACAGCTTCTGGAAACACGCCTACCTACTTTCGAACTTTCGTTAACGTCGCGCAACTCCTTCTTAGTGCTGCGATTTTGTTCCGTCTGTGTATATGAGACTGTTATTCCACAAAGCATCCATCAAGCATAATTGGTGTCTTTTACAGATGATACTAGTGTTATAATAAATCCCATTAGAGAGAAACCAACAGAAGAGATTGTTAATGATGTATTTCAAAGGATTATTAAGTGGTTCTTTGAAAATGGATACTCCTTAATTTTGGGAAAACTAACTATATTCAGTTCCATACGACAGATGTAGACATACCAACAATTCATATATCACATGAACAGGAATCAGTAAACAGGGTAAAATGCTCCACATCTTTGGATGTACATGCTGATGAAAACTTGAACTGGAAGAAGTATGTTACTGCGCATCTCAAACAATTGAGTTCAGCTACTTTTACTCTTCGTATAATTGCTAGTCTTAGAAACAAGCGAGTCAACCTGTTGACATATTTTGCTCAGTAGCGCCTTATGGAATAATTTTCTGAGGTAAAACACCATTTAGAAAGAAAGTATTGATTGCACAAAAGCCAACAGTAAAAATAATATGTGATATTCACCTGCCACCCGCCGTTGTCATGTTGGGACCTTTCCACAGAGTTACGCATTTTAACTGCACCCTCATAGAATAAATATTCCCTGTATACAAATTTGCTAGTGAAATTTATCATAAATAATCTATCACAGTTTCTGAAGAATAGTGACATCCATACCTACAACTTTAGAGGGAAAAATTATCTTTATTATTCATTGTTAAAGCTGTCAGTAGCTCAGAGTGGGGTTCGAATGCAGCAATAAAAATCTTTGATCATTTCCCCAATACCATTAAATGCCTGACAGGTAGCAAGACAAGTTTTAAATCCAACATAAAAGCATTTCTCCTGGACAACATCTTCTATTACACGGACGAATTTTTATTCAGAAACTGGTAATCTTTAAAAAAGGTATTTTTTAGTGTAGTTGCATTATTAGCACTAAGAAACTATTTGTTCATCAATGTTACCAGTAATCATGTATACATGTCCTGTAAATTGGCTCGTTCCACATTATTTCGATAGAAGAATCGTTCAAGTATTCTACGGAACACGTAGCTAACTAACTAACTATTTTCGCATTCTGAGGATTCAAATTTTGTGAAAAGATCTCCCACAAAGAAAAACGCCGATGCCTCAGTGTCTGCCACCCCAGCTCGGGTTATCATATCCGTGACATTCTCTCTCCTAATTCGTTATAATACAAAACGGGCAGTCCTTCTCTCAACTTTTTCGATGTCCTTCATCAGTCCTCTCTGGTAAAGGATCCCATACCGCGCAGCTGTCCTCTAGCAGAGTAGGACAAGTACAGTGCAAGCAGTCTCTTTTGTAGACGAGGCGGCACGGTAACAGTCCAAGGGGGTTTTCGCTCCACCTCATTATGCAAAGGCTTCTTTACTCTACCAAATTTTGCCTCCCTACTGTATTATCCTACCAAGGTACCCAGTGTCTTCCTCAGATGAAGAAACCACTCCATGATAGGCATTTCCAAAATGATGACGGGATCATTTTCGAGCCTGAATGTTTCCTGGACAGCCAGATGCAGACTTCAGCAACCTAGGTCTCCATAAGTCAAACATCGATGGATAAATCTGCCGCAATCAAGGGTGAACAAATAGGAAACTACTAATACTATCACCAAGTTTTCTCTTCGCAGCTTGATTTTTTCGAAGTGATGGTTACAACTTCATGACTATCCTTTGTGCAGCCAATGCAAAAAGTAGTCGTCAATTTTTTTACTTCTCTACCTCCCTATTTCCTGGTGATACTGCCGTGAAAAAAAAGAGGTTTTCTTGTTTCACTTGTATCCACACTGCTCAAAAAAGTTTTCGTCACACGCATATCTGGGATCGTTTGTGGGCTTAGATTCAAGATTAGCAGGAAATGTAAAAATAAGTCTCATGAAACTAAAAAAATACTTTGTCATGAAATGAAAAGAATAACAAAAATAACTTCACTGTGTCAAAAAGGGCAAATCTTCGAAAATATGTGGATAACATTTGTTACCGTGTTGCCCAATCACATGCATTGAAACATGCTTAGACCCTCCACACGATGGTGGACACTTTGCTGCTCAAGCCTGTCCGACTCACAGTCAGTGTCCCTCTCGAGGTCATCAAATGTGCGGCGACCAATCCTGCGACTCAACTGGTCCCAAGCATTATCATTAGAGTTCGTGTCAGTAGATACCACAGGTTATTCCATCCGTTTCATTCCTACCTCTTGGAGGAAGCTACTCACGAGGTGAACACGGCGTGACAGTGCCTTTATCTTCTTGAAAGACGAATCCATCGCCGAAATGTTGACTGCTGTACTCTAATTACTCTCGACAGTAATGAGAGGAGTTCAATTTCCGTACATAATATTGACTCAAAACATGATTGACCTACCTACCTGTCTACCAGTAGAACCAGTAAGTCTGAATGGTTGAAACGTGCAATGGTAACTGGCGGCCGATACACGTATCTAAAACGATTATCACCCGTCGGACAAGCGGGAGACTTATTCACATTATGTGCACACCATGGTAACCAGGGGTTTGGACTGTTGTTCGTAATGGATGCCTAAAGGCCTAACTAATAGTATCAAGACGGCCGTGTGCTGTCTGGGTTGGCAGAGAGGCCCGCTCCTCCTCCACGTCCCCTTTAATCAAAAACACGCCGATAGTTTCAGTTTTTCTGTATTTGCAAGATATTGACAATTATTTCGATTTATAGGTTTTGAGCTCGAAAGCGCCTTTTTACTGGCGTGGAGGTGGGACGCACACTATGTAAGGTTGGAGCGTAGAAGCATGTCACACTTTTTTCGTCAGTGCACCGGGTGCACCCTTGTACCGGCAGTGTAGGGAGAAGCTTGTTCCGGCAGTTACGTGCGACTCTAGTTTGTGCTGAAGTTAGAAAATTTCAGCCAAGCTGCAGGCTACGACATGCGTAGAAAATTTCGGCCATTGTCGGGACAGTTCTCTGTCATTTCTGTAATAATTATTATCGAACTTAGTAAATTGCCGAAAATAAATTAGCGCACCCTTTTAGAGGCTCCAAATTCACGCAGTATCGTTGCAACAGTGCATTTGTAGTACACGAAATGATTACATTTGCAGATGGAACAGTACAAGTGGTTTTGAGGTACCAGGTATCGGCCCATGCTGAAACACCCATATTAGTTTGTGGTGTAGCCTCCGTGGGCTGCAATGCAGACGCTGACGCTGGCATTCAGTCGATCGTACAGATGGCGAATGCTATTCTGGGATACGTTATGCCAAACCTACTCGACCTGTTCACGTAGTTCTTTAAGAGTTGTGGTTGACGAGTCTCACGAATCACTTCTCGTCCCGTCATATGCCACACATGCTCAACTGGGGGCAAGTCTAAGGATTTTGCTAGCCAGGAAAGTCATTGCACCTCTTGCAGAGCACGTTGCCTGTTGCAAGAACGGCAAAAGCACGGGCCTAACAATATTCTGCACGTACCGAGTGATGGTTAACGTCCCCTCCAGAAACACCAAAAGTGAAACAGAGTTGTAGCTTAACGCGCCATAGGCCATAAGATCTAGGTTGGGGCCAGTAAGTCTCGGACGAATGCACTCTATGAGACAACGCTCACGAGGTCTACATCGTACGCCCAGTGATAGTACCAGTCGAGCCGTGCTCGTCGATGCTGTGTGAGTGGAAGACGAGCTAGAGGTTTGTGTGCCCGTAGTCTCACTGTTAACAACCGCTTTATAACAGTTCGTGTTCACATGTCTGGGCTCACAAGCCCTCTTACCTGTGTGTGGTAGCTGTACGATCTGCCACTGCACCCTTCAAATACGACGATACTGGCGGGCGTCTATGCTGTGTGGACGTTCAGAGCCTCGACTGCGGGTGTGAGAATGTTCACGTGACCACTAATATCAGTAGCGTTGTACAAATGACGCAGCACGTCCAACTTGTGCGGCAATTCTCCGAAAGAACCATCCCGCCACACGGAAGGCCACAGTTTTACCCTTTTCAGACTCTCTGTAAGGAAGCACGGGTGCGCCTCCATGACATGGTTACGTGCTTGCTTCACACGTCTGCACCACACTAAGTCTTCTCATTAAGAGCATTCCCTATTAAAGCTTAGACAGAGATGGCGCTCTGGTAGCTAGGCACTACGCTATTCGTTGGCGGTCGACGTTGTTACCATTATCCGTACATCTACTATCCGCCAGATGGCATATGCCGTCATCGGATCAAAATCGACATCAACTTTCCAGGCGTAATAATCTTTTTCCGGCAGTGTTTAATACTGGAGCAGACTGCACCAGTGTGGTGCGATCATTACAGAGGCAGAGTCAAAAGACAATTCGGACACGAGACCACACTCTCGTTCCTATCTGCACGTAGAGTGGTGGAAGGTTGCAACACTACTCTGCTTTACTTCCGACTCCTGTTGGAGGCGGTATACACGGTAATGATGGTATACGTGCCGATAGTGTGATCGTTGGTACTTTAATACGTATCCACTTCAGTGTGAATGTGTTAGTTCTCTTTTCTCTCTGTCTGACAGTCTTCCCGCAAACACTTCACATAATTTACTACCTGCTGCTTCCTGCACAGTCGTAACTGCACCACTAAGTGGACTACGCCTGTCAACATGAACTAACCGTCCGCGCGTCCACACTTCAGCTGCTGCCCAGGAGAAAATAAGCATTAATGGTTTGCCACATGTACTTGGTTGTATTAACCAACCTAAAAACGTACGCCTCCTAATATTTATATTATTAGTCTGCAAATGAAGTAAATACTGATTTACATTGTCCTGTAAACAAATAAAATATCTGGCTTTATACCTTGTATAACTGCCTTCGTCCGATCTTTGAGCTGATTTACCTAGGCAATTATAGTGGGAATCACGATGGAACTCGGCATTTTTCACATTAACAGTGGGAGAAGTAAAGATGATAAGAGACATAAAAAACGTAGGACTGAGCGAGGATCAACCGGAGGTCTCTGGCCTCGAAGTCTGGCATTTTACCACCTAGTCAGAGAAAGGCTGTTACACATAATAAATAAGACAAGACCGCAAATACGGAGCTATAATTCGTTCACCAAGCGCCCACCTTACCGCTTCGCCGAGTAGCTTATACTTACTAAGTTTAGACGATAAAGAGATATCTGAAACAACCGAGCCTCTAGCCGAATGCCATTATAGGCATCGGATTATTATTTTTTTTTTAATTGTGTGACTGTGGACTTTGCTGGCGTGTACTACTGATAAGAAATTCTCGGGTTTCCCACTAGGTGGCAGTGATGAGACACCGTGACATTACAGCGAATGTCATACTGAACATCTTACCGCGATTTCATTTTCCAAATTACGGCCGTCAATGACAAATTTAGTCCAAATGCCTCGTTCACGACTGCCAGCGTCAAACTGTGAGAAAACGTCAATGTATGCACGTGTTAAAAAACCAGTCTATGTAACATGCTGCTGAAGATCGGTTTACGCTCGATAAGAACCGTGCAGTAAAAAAAGGTGAAGAGTACGGTCTACTGGGTAGTTTTTTCAGTTGCTGTAATTCACCCACTCAACTTGAGAGTACGGCCTTTAAACCTCAAATGCGCCAGCCTGCTTTGCCCCTCCCCCTGCTTTACGAGTGAGAACTTTCTAGCGCACAGCGTGTGCGCACAGGGCGGGCGCCGTGCAACGGGCACGCGATACGCGGAAAGGACCGGCGGCGCTGGGGGCGTGACGTGCGCCACGGCCGGCCGGACTGGAATGCGAGCAGGAAGGAACTGCCGCGAAGACCTTGGCGGGTCGCGCCGCCGTCGCGGGCCCATTACCCGGCTAAGCGGCCGCAGCACGAACGCGATCCGCGCCGCGCCGCGCCGCACCGCACCAAGCCACGTCCTCTGTTCAATCAGCGCAGCGCAGCAGTTACCTACTTACCTACCTGTCCACTGCACTTCTCGATTCCGTAACTTGGTTCTTAACCCGTCTCTCACACACACAACAAAAGGTAACAAAACTCTCGGTTATTACACCTGCAGCGAAGAAATTTGCAATAACAGCCACCGTATGTATGGCATCTGTCATTTATTAATGACAACACGACAAACTGGGATATCCGCGTCGCGCAGTAGGAAATCACTATGTTATAGAAGCACACGGTAATGCTGAGAAGTACGGACACACAAAGTTTTCTGGAGTCTGCTGTACATACTACAGACGCAAATTAAGTTGACACTCGGCGTGGTGGCAGATGGTAGCGATTGCAAATGCGATATCCCTTTACGGTCGCTCCCATTATCCACCGCGACGGGTGGCAGCTTACTTTGCGCGTATAGTACCACATCTCCTCAGGAACTTACTTATTACTTCCAGGAAGCTAGTCTCTGTCTCAGAGGCGCACCGAGCGAGGCGGTGCAATGTGCAGACACTAAACTAGGATGGCGGTTCAAATCCCGACCGCCCGTCCAGAATTAGGTTTCCCGCCATTTTCGTAAATCGCTTAAGCCGAACGGCACGACAGTTCCAAAGGGCGCGGCCGATTTTTTTCCACACCCTTCTCCTACCCGCTTGTTTGCTCCAAATCGTATGATGTACCACAGAGTTCTGGAGACCTTTCTCAGTTGTCCGTCTAGCCCAAATTCTGCTTACAATAATTCTTCCGAACTACACAAAATATTTTGTCTATGCTTCGCGTGTGCATATAAAACGGGTACAATGGTGGTTCACGTCTGTTTGACATCAGTTCTAAGAGCAATAATTTTATAACTATTTCACATAGAAACCCATTCTTCGACTTACAAAAGATTTCAACTCCTATTAAAACACTTATTGAAGGTTTTATTGTTACCCGACAGTCCACTAATCACAATACTTCTCCCTCTTTCCACTGCACTTCACAAGTCGCCGTTAAAACTTGCTTTCTTCTGTCTTGTAAAGACATACTAGAATTTCTTATCTCATCTTTTCTGTTTTAGTAGAATTGTTTTTCTTTTCTCTAAGAGCAAATATAATAGTCTGACACCGAAGAGAGTTGTTTATGATGATAAAACACTTAAGTCACAATGCTTGAAGTTTGGAGGAAAACGTTCAGTAGCTAAGTTACCTTTCTAAAGCAATATCCGTCTTTTGTTTGACATACTTCTCTTGTCACTTCCTTCTTCGCTTTTCCTCCTCCTAGCCAGGATCTGTTCACACCTCGTAAGTTCCTTTAAGAGACAATACTCACTCATTTTTGTTCAAACATTGTGTCATGTTCTTTTACGTTTTACCACTAATACCCTTGGTATCTTATTGACTTGTTTTACAGTGGAATTGCGGGTCAGTCTTATGTATGAACGCAAATAACTGGCTTGGGCGTTTCTGCTTAGCCGTTATTGCGGCCATCTCACCGAGAAAACCGCGAATTGTAGTAATTATTTAGAAGTTCCTTGTCATTTAATTAGCGAACTCCGACTGCTCAGTGCTATTAAACTGGCGCACTTACGATATTCCACACGTTCATGGTCGCGAAAATACGAAGCAAAGCCAGTTATTTCTAAAGAAGGAAATCTCGTGTCTCATAGCAAGTAAGTCTGTGGACTTTTCGTCAGAGATAAAGAATTCAAATTAGTGGCCAGGAAGATACCTAACAATACTACCTAGGTATACCACAGGAGGTAGTTTGCTGCATTCCACAATCCCTCTGGACAGGGAGAGAGACGGACTTTCCTTACGAATTAGATTCAACACGGCTTCAGCTACCAAACTGGTGCGAAATCCCGGTAAGTAGGCATCGTCGGTCGGTATTTGAAGACGATAGTGCCACTTATGTGCGGCCTCTACCCCCGCCCCCCCCCCCCTCGCCGCCACCTCCTTTTCCTCAATAAAATCCAAAACAAGATAAAAATGGTCACCAATAAAGATTTCATAATCGCGTCAGTCAATAGTAATGGACAGCTAGTACATCACTCAATAACAATAGACTGATGTTAAACTCAGATGAGTGCACAACTTTTAAAAGTGGCCTATATGTTAAATAAGGGTATAAGCTAATTCTATTTTAAATTTCTCCCAAAACAGTCCAGCTGTTTCAGAGTGAAGGAGTAACATACACGCAAACTTTCATACAATGTCCTGACTGACTGACTGACTCACTCACTCACTCACTCACTGACATATCGTCACCCAGCTCAAACCACAAGGATACAAACTTGGAAATTGCAGAGGGTGTTGATCGTATACTGTTGGCGACGTTTAAGAAGGGTTTACGGAAATTTCATCCCTAAAGGGATGTAATAAGGGATGAAATACTTCTTAAAGACACGTTGCTATTAAGGCAATTTTGAAGCTAGACCTAAGAAAATTGGTCTTTGGCTTTTTGGCCAAAAAAAAACCACGTGTTTCAACATTTTTGGAAATTTAACTTCTAGAGCAATGAAATAGTGGGTGAAATTACGAGGCCTATAAAGAGTAAGGTCCGAACGATCGCAAAATGGAAACTGTTGTGAAAATTAATAATGTTTTATTTGCAACAGTCAGCCACACCTTCCAGGTGCTTCTCTACATAGTCGCCGGACCGTTTCAGAGATTTGTCGTAGCGTTGTACGAACTTTCCAATATCGTCGACATGGAAGGAAGCCGCCAGTGCTTCCTGACAATTATTTACGCTGATCTAGAGCTCGTTGTCTGTGCCAGAACGTTGTCTTCATAGCCAGCGGTTCATGTGAGCAGAGATGAAACTTAGGGAGGGTCAACTGCGGGTTCTGTTGTGGGTGACCAAACACTTTCCATCGAAAACGCTGCAGGAGCATCTTCATTTCCCCTGCAGAGTTCGGCCGAGAACTGTCATGCAGAAAGAAGCGCATGACAGTTACGTTATGTGGGCTGCATGACATCAGGCGAAATCTCACGCGAGACCCTCATATATAGCGGGAGATACTATTGCTCTAGGCGTATTTGCGTGCTCACTGTGCGCTCAGAACTGTAAAGAACGATGTGGTGCCATCGAAGTGCATGCTAGAGACACTGCTCAACGCATTTGTGTAAAAATTCATCGGATTTTCACTGTGGTTTCCATTTTGCACCCCATCGAACCTTACTTTCCGAATATCCCTCGTATTTTTTGAAAATAAGTCGCTATTTAAGACCTACTAATGTATTTTTAAAGATACATCTATGAATATAGATATTTAACTTCTCAGTTACAAACAAAAAATGTGTTTTAGTGTTTTGGAAATTCAACCGATAAGTGGGTAAAATAGCAGATGAAATGTTTTATGAAATTTTCATTCTGAAAGCATTTGCAACGCTAAATTTATGAAAATCTGAATTTGGCATCTTGGTTGGAAATAAAAAATGCGCATTTCACGGTTTTTGGGAACTCAAACCTTAAGGGGGTGGAACACTGGATGAAAATTTTTAAGAAAATATTTCGCTGTATTAAAAAAAATTAAAGCTAAATCTATGAAAATTGGCATTTCCTTTCTCGGTTAGATATAAAGAATACTTGTTCGGGAATGAAAGTTTCGATGCAAATATCACCACAAGAATGCAAAAGGTGTAATTCACAATAACCTTGGACTCCAACTACCAGAATCACTTTTTGGTCAAAAGTACCTTCGGGAAGGACCGTGCGTCCATGACCTTAATTACCATGAAGTGTTTAGAAGGTATTGCAACTTGTGAACAGCGTAAAAATTCGATAAAGAGAAACAAAAGAAATCTGTGCAGACCATAAAGTCTACGCGAGCGAAGCAGCGCGGGCTAAGCTAATAATATATATGGGATGAATCAACACATCGTGGTCACTGCGCATCAAACAGAGTGCTACCTGATAGCGTTGCGGTCACGTGGCGTAGTAGGAAAAGCATGCAAGCGGAGTACAGACAAATCGGAAATCATTCTGGCGACGAAATTTGCCGCTAAAGCGGAAATCCACTAACACAAATGACTTTGATGAAGGTCCGATAGTTACGGCTCCCCCACACCTCATCACAGAACGCGGTCGCAGATTTACCCGGAGAACGCGGTCGCAGATTTACCCGCTCTGAAACGCAGGACGGGCAGCGATGTGTGGCAGATCTGACGACAGGGTAAGTGCTGGTGCAGATACAAGTATTTAGGAGAACGCCGTTCAGCACAAATCGCCAAATATGGGTCTCCGCAGCAGATGACCCCCTACATGTTCCGATGTTGACTCAACGACATCGTCAGTTACGATTGCAGTGGGCACGGGGATATCGAGAATGTACTGTGTTTCAGTGGGTCGTATCCGGATATACCGTCGTCCAAGCGAACGGCTCTTCCAAACATGCTCCGCATCACGGACCACATTGCTTGGTGCAATATTATGCTACGGGGACAGTCACCTGAGTTTCCACCAGGACAGCTATCGACTACGTGAACAATACCGCGGACCACTAGCGTGCCTTGATGCTTGGTGTCTTCTACAACGGTGATGGCACCTTCCAGCTGGAAAACTGTCGTATGGCAAGGCTAGTTGTTTGAGGAGCACGATAGTGGAATTTCTTATTAAAGGGAACACGCCACAGAATTGTCGAATCAATGGGAAACATAAATGTTGCTCGACTGCTTTCCAAACGTGTACCAACACGCTATTTAGGAGACGTAATACGTTTTGGATCATCAGTATAATTAGAAATGATAAGATTCTAAATTAATATACAAGTTGCTTTGGGTGCTGTAGTTTCCAAACTCTCCTATGGTTTATTCTATAGAGTATTTTTCCTGTGTAAGGAACAGGGAGGAGAGCAAAGGTTCTAAGACGAGATGGACGCAAAGTGACAAACTTCTGACAAGTTTGTCACCTGTGTTATTTGTCTCATGACAAATATATCAATAATTAATAATGTTAGGGAAAACAGAGCGCACCAGGTGGTCTAAAAGCACGGCAAATTCATACGAACAATGATTGGTAGATATCGTAAATCAATTCTGCCTACTTCTACGTCACATAAAAGACAGTAATGTATACAGAGAGGAAATAGATACCGTAAGTAATCTATGTTACTACATAAATAAAAGTGGTAGTTTAACGTTGTTACCGAAAAATCTCGAAAAGTTCTTGAACGATTTATTTCAGATCTTTACACGATACTCTAAGAAACGTTCGGGCGGACATAGGCTACAAATTGTTTAATAATTACGATGTATAAATGTATGTATACTATACAAAGCGGGAGAAGTTTTCAGCAAAAATCTTGGAAAGTTCAAATTTTTAGACGATACTCTAATAAACATGTGGATAGACACTGGCTATACATTTTTAACATACATATAGTATATAAGTACATATATACTAATAAATGGGAAATGAGGTTAGAAAAATCCTCAAAAAGTTCTTCATTAAGTTACTTCAAATTTTCACACGATACTCTAATAAACATACAGACGGACATTTACTACATTTTTCCACTAGACACTGAGGTGAGAAAAGTCAGGCACAAAAGTGAGGCACATATACAGATGGCCGTATTATGACGTATACAAGGTATAAAAGGGCCGTGCATTGGAGGAGCTGTCATTTGTACTCAGGTGGTTTATGTGAAAAGATGTCCGACGCGATTATGGCCGCAAGACGGATATTAATAGACTTTGAACGCAGAATGGTAATTGCACCTAGACGCATGGGTCATTCCATTTTGGAAATCATTAGGGAATTCAATATTCCAAGACCACAATGTCAAGGGCATGCCGAGAATACCAAATTTCAGGCATTACCTCTCACCACGGACAACGCATAGGCCGACGGCCTTCAGTTAACGACCGAGAGCAGCGGCGTTTGCGTAGAGTTGTAAGTGCTAACAGACTACTAAAAACTGTCTGAAATAACCGCAGAAATCAATGTGGAACGTATGACGAATGTGTCCGTTAGGACAGTAGGGTGAAAATTGGCGTTAATGGGCTGTGGCAGAAGACGAATGATTTAGCTAGGTATCTCCTTTCTGCACTGAGACCTTTAGTGAGTAACTGCTTGCAACACACTCACAACTCTCGTGACATTATTAATAGACTGAAGTCACTTCGACTCAACGAATTGTCCTTATCAGTAAGCTTTGATGTAGTCTACTCTCCACTAGCGTACCTCTCATGGAGTCATTGTCACTCATGAGAAGTAAGTTCAAAGTAGACATAACAGCGCTATTTCATCTTGCCCTTCCTTCAACCTACTTTTTATTCAACAGTGAGTATTTTGAGCAAGTTGACGGTACTGCCATGGGTAATCCTCCCTGCCCTCTGGTAGCAAACTTTTTATGGAAGATTTTGGGGAGAGGGCGCTGAATTAGGGAGAACTTAAACCAACAGTCTTCTGTCGATATGTGGATGATACTTCTGTAGTATGACCCCACCGTGAAGAACTTCGCGCTGTTTGCAGCATCTGAATTCTATCCACGAGAATATCAAATCTGCGATGAAACTGGAGATGGGCAGCTGTCTGCCATTTATGGATGTCTTTGTCAGTCGGAAAGCGGATGGATCATTGAGGCATTCCGTAAGCCCACATATACAGACCTGTAATTGCAGGCGTCTTGCTGCCACCACCCATCACAAACTATGGGCATCCTTCCAACGTTGGTGCATTGGGAACATGTTGTGTGTGATGGAGACAGCCTTGCGAAGGAGCTGGAACAGCTACAATCTGTGTTCAAAGATAACAGATATTCTCCACATCAGATCATCACGGCTTTAAGGAAGAAGAAACGTGACTAGCCACAAGACCAAGAGGAGAAAGAGCGGTTAAAGTTCAGGGTGTTCCTCCCGTACGTCGGCAATATTTCCTCGGAATTAGGCAGAATCTTAAGGAGACATTATGTCAAAGTAATGTTCCGCCCACCTGCAAAAACTTGTACTCTTCTCGGTTTGACAAAGGACGATCCGAGATTGTGTAGGGCTGGAATCTACGGCGTACCTTGCCAGTGAGGCAAAGCCTACACTGTGGTCAGACAACGCGCACAGTGCGTGAAAGATGAGTCAATATAATCGCTACACTAGCCTTTCGCAGCGCAGTAAATCAGTCTCTAAAGGACGTTGCAAGTGTTATTCTGTCACGGAAATCTTGGCTCGACGAGATCCTTTTCGGATTCAATTACTAAGGAATCGGTGGAAATACGTTTGGCGGAAGACCTTATTAATCGCGATGGCGGCTTTCAACTGGATAAGGCGTGCGACTCGGTGATTTCCTTACTTCCTTCCGAGAGAAAACATGTTATGGCTGATGATACGTCTACCGACAGTTAACTTTATTAATTTGGACGTATGAATTTTAACTCCGCGGGTGCGCATTCTGACAGAGAGCGCGCATGTAGGATCACCATTACGCATACGCCTGCACGCCACAGATGGAGCAAAATTCGAAGAGGACGCGAAACTCAACAGAAGTCTTTCATATAGCCGCGCCAATTTTTGGTATAAGGTTAGTGATGTGAACTGCCAAACTCCAGTGCAAAACACTCACCTGAAGATGGCTGAATGTTTGTCAACAGAAATATCGTGGCAAGAAGTCGACGTAATCCGGCTGCGATCCCGAAATTTCGTGGGATACTGTTTACGCTGGGAAAATTTCAAGAATCACAAATTGTTATTACATTACAACATTCTTTGAGTGCTTTACTGTAATGAAACAGTTAATTATTATTACTATTAAGTTAATTACAATCACAATAGTCTTCATCTGTGGCGCCTTAAAAGCGGGCTGACGGCAGTTTGAATTTGGGGGACGGAACACAATACAATGCGTGTGTTCGTCCCCCTGAGTGAAAGCCTGAATCAACGTCTGCGGCAAACACGCTTTCGCTCCCCAGAAGATGGGCAGCTACAATTCTCGTCTGTCCACTCAAATGTGAAAAGATTCGTTATTTCAAACACACAGAAGATGTCTTGGAAAGCCAACTTCTCCGCTAATATGAATTGAAAAACATGTTGGTGTCCTTGGTGAAATCAAATGTGCATTCTGCCTATCAGCAGTTCGCCTCAAACAAATAAGAACATTATGGCAGTGCGTTTTTTTACGGAATAACGATTCTTCGAAAACACTGGGTAACTGGAGACGAAAACATAGAGCCAACACGCTCTGATAATTTGCCGCCAGGGTCCGCTTCGCGACGTACTGTTTCGGCGAGTTCCGTACCGCCCGAGCAGTGCTTCCAGCCCGGCGACAAATCGCAGGCGGAGATGGCACAATGCATCAGCCGGCGCAGCCCTCGGCCGGAGCAAGGGTCTCCCACGGGTCTCTCCCGTCCTTTTTGCCGGCGGCCACGGTGCCGGCAGGTATAATGATCCAATTTGGGCGGCAGCGCGCGCCAGCTGTGAGCGGAGGACGTGGGCGGCGGAGGGTGTGGCAGGGGGCGGTTTACCTTGTTGCCACGGGCGACGAGTCGCCGAGCCACCTGAGCGCGCTGCGCGCCAATCGATACGCCGCCTCCCCGCGATGACGCAGCCGCCGCCAAGGTCACGCCGCCTCGCACGTGGAACCACCACACGTGAGGGACATCCCTGACCTCCGGTCACCATCCGACGTGTGCTGCATTGCTGAGTGTTTCCACTGTCGTCGGACGGTGACACGACGAATCAAAGTGGATTTCCGGCACCAGACTCTGCTACACGTGAGCACTTTCTGAGTACCCACTTCAGCTCCGTAAGTGCATCAAAAATAAGCGCGAATTCATATTTCGGATCTAGTGGGGAAGGAGATCACGGTGTGTGGCTGCCCCCCCCCCCTTTTCACACAAAAAATAACACCGTCACAACTGTACATCAGACGTCAGAGGCACCGCCTTGTTTGTGTAGCCATCCTCCTCTGCCTCTAGCCACCTTTACTATTTCGTTGTAGTTATATTTTTTCCAGGACTCCTCACGTTCTTTACACTCATCAACTACTGCACCACATTTTGGTTGAGGTGTTTCTAAGAGACAAAACTCAACAACTTAGTCTTAACAGGAAGTCATTGTGTGTGCTTTCGCGGTTTACGGACGCTTAACGGCGAGAGGATGAAACCGATAGACAAAATGATAAATTTTGAAGCACCCCAAGATAGTGTTATGGGGCCATTACTGTTTACAGTATGCTTTAATGATCTACGAAGCTTACTACAGATGATGCTCCTATCTCTAGGAAGGCTACAACACTGGAAGACTAGTGAAATGCAGAATGATCTCCACAGGATCGACGATTTGTGCAGGGACTGACAGTTGAAGCTGAACGTAAATAAATGTAACGTATTGCAAGTAAACGGGAGAAGAGATTCACAGAACCATATGAGATACTAATTTCTTCAGTAAGCTCTCGAGTAGTTATTTGCCTATTTGAAAGAACAATTTTTGCCACATTCTGCCCATTTTCTTCTGTGTTTGGTGTTAATGGATGTCCTGAATGTTATTGGTCTTTTACCGACTCATTTCCAATTTTAAATCGCTCATAGCACTTGTAACCAGTCTCCAGAGTTACAGTATTTAGCCCCTGCTGTACAATATACACATCTAAGAAACAATGAAGGAAATAAAAGAAAGGTACAAGGGTGGAATTAAAATTCAAGGTGAAAGGATATCAATGATAAGATTCGCTAACGACATTGCTGTCCTCAGTGAAAGTGAAGAAGAATTACAGTGCCTGCTGAATGGAATGAACATTCTTATGATCACAGAATATGGATTGAGAGTAAATCTAAGAAAGACGAAAGAAATGAGAGGTAGCAGAAATGAGAACAGTGAGAAAACATCGGAACTGATGATCACCAGGAGATGAAGTTAAGGAATTCTGCTACCTAGGCAGCAAAATAACCAATGAAGAACGAAGCAAGGAGGGCATAAAAATCAGACTAGCATTGGCAAAAATGGCATTCCTGGCCAAGAGAAGTTAATTAGTATCAAACATAGGCCTTAATTTGTGGAAGAAATTTGTGAGGATGTATGTTTGGAGCACAGCATTGTGTAGCAGTGAAACATGGATTGTGGGAAAACCGGAACAGAAGAGAATCGAAGCATTTGATATAAGGTGATAAAGACCAATGTTGAAAATTAGGTGAACTTATAAGGTGAGGAATGAGGAGGTTCTGTGCAGAATCGGAGGGGAACGGAATGTATGGAAGACACTGTCAAGAAGAAGGGACAGGGTGATAGGACATTGTTAAGACATCAGGGAATAACTTTCATGGTACTAGAGGGAGCTGTAGAGGGTAAATCTTTTGAGGAAGACAGAGATTGGAATAATCCAGCAAGTACTTGAGGATACAGGTTGCAAGTGCTACTCTGAGATGAAAAGGTTGGCACAAGAGAGGAATTCGTGGCGGGCCGCATCAAACCAGTCAGAAGACTGATGACTCAAAATATATAGGCTACATTGAGGTGGAAGGAACAAGTAATTTACGGCTGACAGGAAGTATCTGTATTTGATAACATTTACCCGCAATTCAATTCAGAGCAACTACATGTGAGGTTATGCACAGTACGGATATTCAACTACATTATCAGATCCAAACGCACTTGGCAGCGAATACGAAGACAAAAGTTAGCGACAAACGTCGTTTACTATATAGCTGCCCGCCGGAATGGCCGAGCAGTTCTAGGCGCTACAGTCTGGAACCGCGCGACCGCTACGGTCGCAGGTTCGAATCCTGCCTCGGGCATGGATGTGTGTGATGTCCTTAGGTTAGTTAGGTTTAAGTAGTTCTAAGTTCTAGGGGACTGATGACCTCAGCAGTTAAGTCCCATAGTGCTCAGAGCCATTTAAACTAAATAGCTATTTCGTGTTCAAAACACTAACTCCACTGATTGAGGAGAATACACCTCCAGATTGAATGGAACTCGCGGCAGGAAGCAATGTACTGTACTGCTGTGGCCTACTAGCTGATTCCCAGTTCTGCGTTGTGTTCTGCGGTTCAAGCGCCGATATACGAAACCGAGACGCAGGTTTCGCGTTCGAACCGATGTGAACCTCCAGCTTTCCAGCATTTATAGACAGCCACGACTACAATTTCGAGTCGAATATCCACGCATTTAACTTAAATTTCAAGCCATTCGACGTAGATATATACAATATCACTGATAAAATAAGTACGAGATGTTAAGTCACGGTATGTGCCAGGGCACAGTTACTTGGAATAAGCAAACTTTCGTTTTAAATACCGTGACTTTGCTTCTGGAGATAAATATAAAGCGACATATGCTGAGCTCATTACGAGGTACTAAACATGGTGTCAGTAGAAATACGTCTTCCACTTTCGACGTCATAATTTTCTAATCTTTTCGTGTCTGTGTGACATTTATGACGGTAGCTAAAGAGCAACGTTTAGCTGCAACGGGAAAGATGAGGTTCGCCTACTCCCTTACATTAAAAATGATCAAAATAACGGAAATTTCAAAATTTAAGGGAATAATTAATTTAGAATCGAAAAACTTGTCTTTCCAGTTTTGTGACAAAGATGATTATCAAATAAAAAAACTTTCACGCTATTGTGTCTTGGCATCATAGTTACTCCCCTTTCTTTATTTTTAGTGAGGTATAAGCGCAAATTCTGCACAGGCAGCTTTGTGATGAACGTCGTTTGCCGCCAGAAAATCTCAAAGGCTAGATGGCGAGGAGAAAGCTATAGACTGCTTTCCCAACTTCCAAGAAACAAGGACGCCGCTTTAACGGCTGCTTACCGCTGCCAGACTTCCCGTCGTTATGTCGACGAAGTGGAAAGAAAATTCCGCAGTAGTAAGCAACTATACCGTGGTGCTGCACCGTTAATTCTACCGACTAATACAGCACTGTATTGGCCAAACGTGACTACGTCGAGTAACTGACAGGTGTAACAGGAACATTAGCTATACAGCTTGGGAACCTCAATGTTCCATGCATTCCAGAGGATTCACAGAGCGAATAAAGCATGGGGTGGCTCCTAAGCCATTCAACAGGCAGAGCTAAGTGGCCACAGTGGTACTTGGAAGCCGTGGTCATGTTCTTCCCACCACTACAGGACTTTTCTGATTGTGTGACACGTCGTAGTGTATTACTGAAAGACACCAGTCAGCACAGATAAGGCCATCACCATGTGCGCACAGGTCTGCTCGTTTGTTCTCATAACAGATGTGAAAGGAACTACTTTCCTCTTGCATAAGTTTGAAGAAACTGCGACGTTAGCTAACGGATGTTCTGTTGAGTAGTTGCTATGTAACCAGCATTTCATACGCGCAAACAAATTACGCCTTTACCTGATGATGCTCGCACCTTAGGTAATTGGGCTATTCATGGCTAGTTCGATAACGTCGTAGAGTCTAGGCGCACATGTCTGTTTAAGCTGCAGCTGTGATCCTGCAGTCAAATAGTCTATGTACTGGCTAAAATTGCGAATTAACAAAATATACAGAAATACTGAATAAAAGACAAGTATAGAATTAATAAAAACGTTGCTATTCTAACGTCAGTAATTGATGAACACGCCATCAGAAAATTCTGTTGAACAATGTTAGTTAAAAATGTGAATCTCAGATATATGGAAAGTGGTCCTATGATGAGCAGTGTAACACAGACAGAAATAATTTTAATCGATACAGTTAAGTTGAGTAGAGAGCGTTACGAGAATGGCAGCAAAAACCCAAATAAAATAGTCATTAAAGACACATGAAAAACTAATCCCGTTTCGTGATCACAATTCACGAAATGTTCGCCACCTCAAAATAAGTCAGAGTTCAGTATGATTTACAAATTAACACATGTGAGATAACGAATCGAAACTCATACTCTGTCTATTCTCAGTTCCGTAATGCGATAGTTAACGTCACATTAAAAGTTAAATCATTTTAGCAGCTACTCACAGCCAAGAATCTGTCACTCATACGATTGAATAACACACATTCCCACAGGTATATCTGCTGCTTTAAGAACTCGCCCTAAAGTGTCTAGGTTTGCTCCCTTGGGTGCAACCCCTGTAAAAGCATCTGCCTCCACTTGACTCTTGCAGAGTTCCGCCACTGTCTGCTTCTCCATTAGCTGAAGGCCATTCCCACCAAAAATTAAATCGTTCTAATGTTCTGCAGACATAGTTTTCATTCTTTCTACACTACATTGATATATAAACCATATTTAAGTAAATAAATATTATAAACATTCGGCCACACTCAGAACATTTACAAAAAATATAAATAATAGTTTGTTCACACATAAATTAGGTATAATTCCTGAGCAAGCACACTCGCGTTAAATGACAACAGATTATCGTTAAATATTGTTTAAACAATCATTTATGTTTTACAAATGATAGAGCGCAGCAATGAGTCGTCCTTTTTATGCAGGTTTTATTTGTCAAATCTAGATTTTGCCTAGTGCCTAGCCATTATCAATTCAGTATTTCATAGTATCAATGCATGGCAGTTCCTTGTTGTTCGGGCGTTTCTCACAGTTCTTTCAGGACATCATTTATGTCTGCTTGGCAGAAGCTTCCTGCGTCATTCTTTTCAGCAGTGGTGTCAGCTTACACATCTGACTGACCATTTTAAATTAAGTTGGTTTTTTTCATATCAGTTGTAATTATTTTTAAATAAAGTTATTGCCAAAAATGGTAATCTAATCCTTAAATAACTATACAAGTATGACAAGATATGAGGTATTCAAGCTGCATAAAGTTGCTGTGATATGGTGGAGGAAACAATGTTCTGACAAACATTTGCATAACAAAAGGATCTAAAAAAGTAATAAATCAATACATAAAACAGATATAGATATGTAGATTTCAGGGATGATAGCTATAGTTCGGTGCTATATCGTTTGTTGAAATCGCATGAAGCGTTTAAAAGTTGTTAATTCTAAGGTTCATTGTGACATTACTGAGTAAGATATTAACTTTTGTACTTTTAAAGAAACTGAAAATGTTGTTTCAATGGATGCTCCTCATTTTTCAGACTTCGCCGACGTATTCAGATGTGCTTTATTATGTAACTGTGATTTGTTATACACTTTCTGAGATCTGTAAAAAGCCATCTTCCTGGTAGTCTTACACTTCGTCACTGATGGTGCTTCGCCTGTCCTAAGCGAGCGAGCACTGCCCACATGGTTTGGGGTTTGGCCATGCTACGCGGTCCCCGCCTTTGTACTCGTGCCGTCCAGCAAATGGTCGCACCGGCTGGCTCAGTCGCGCTCTCGGCTATGAATCCGCAGGCGTTGCGTACAGCCATAAAAAAATAAATAAATAAAAAATAAAATTAAAAAAAACTTACCTCCTACTAGTTTTAGGCAGCCGAATAACTTGTCAAAATTTGTGTAACGTTACAAAATGCTACTAAAACACACCCTTCCAAGCAGGTTTGCTTTTACCAACTTTTTTTTCCTTTAACAAATTGTTGAAATTCGTTTCCCACAGTTTCCCGTTCAACTCTCCAATACTAAAATGTAAACTTTCACGGCCGGAAATATCATGTCCATTATAATTATCCGGGCTGTTATGCCGTGGTCGGTTGATGAATTCTGAGGTGATTCCCAACGTTTCGTCTCCGACTGCGGGAGACATCTTCAAGGGGGTCCGTAGCTTGATGGTCTAACACACACACTGGCTCGCTACTGACTGCCGCTAAATTCCGTGTCCGCGCGCCCCCGCGCCGCGGCGTGACGTCACGTGTTTTGAAAACGTCAGTGCAATTGGCCGCTGTCCGTCGCCGTCGATCGCCGTTGCCATCACCCAGTAGTGGACGAGTGGTACACATCTTCTTTAACACCGGCATCCATATACCGTTTAATTTGACGCCCTCCTCCTTTCGGTTGAAATTATTTGGGTGTTTAGCGATTTCGATTGCCTCCCTGTAGAGCCTTTCGTAGTATCCGCTCGTGGCCGCTAGTACTTGCGTCTCCTCGAAACGAATATTGTGGTTCCCTGGCTGGAAAGCATGCTCCGCAACAGCTGATCGTTCCGTTTCTCCTCTTCTACAATTTCCCTTGTGCTCTTCCAAACGTTTAGAAACAGTTCTTTTGGTGGTACCCACATAAACATCACCACAGCTGCATAGGATCCTATACACTCCAGATTTTTCCAATGGTTTGCGAGCGTCCTTGGCAGGCCTAAGGTATTCCTGTATCTTCCTGGTGGGCTTGTAAATTACGGTAATATTCCGCTTCGTCAAGATCCTCCCTATTCTTTCCGTTACATTTTTAACAAACGGCAGGAAAACCTTAGATTTTGCAGTAGCCTGTACGTCAGTATGATTTCTGCGTGGCTGCCTCAACGCACGTTTTATTTCGGCGGACGAATATCCGTTCTTCGTTAGTGCATTATGGAGATGTTCCATCTCAGCGTCGAGCAACTCAGGTTCACAAATATTTTTAGCTCTGTCCGCTAACGTCTTGATAACACCCCGCTTCTGTTGTGGGTGGTGGTTCGAATCCCGGTGCAAATAACGGTCCGTGTGCGTGGGTTTGCGGTACACTGAGTGGCCCAAACTACCATTTTCGTTTCTAAACACAAGCACATCGAGGAAATGTAGTTTGCCGTCTACCTCCTCCTCCATAGTAAACTGAATTCTTGAGTTTATACTGTTCAGATGTTCGTGGAACCGGCTTAGTTCCTCCCTACCATGTCTCCACGTATCGGAACCATATATTTGGTTTCTTGCTGGCAGTACCTAAGGCCTGTTCTTCGAATTTCTCCATAAAGAAGTTTGCAATTACGGGACTTAGGGGGCTTCCCATAGCTACGCCATCCGTTTGCTCATAAAACTGTTCATTCCACTTGAAGTATGTGGTCGTCAAACAACACTTAAACAGCTCTAAAATATCGGCAGGAAAAATTCGATCCAGCTGTTCCAATACATCGTTAAGTGGAACCATGGTAAACAGCGATACCACATCGAAGCTGACCAATATGACCTCCGGCTGGACCACTATGCCATTCAATCTGCTGATGAAATGTGTCGAATTCTTTATATACGAGTCCGAACGGCCCACATGTGGTTTTAACAGCGTAGTCAAAAACTTGGCTAACGAGTAGGTGGGCGAACCAATGGCACTTAGTATCGGTCTTAACGGAACATTTTCTTTATGAATTTTGGGCAATCCATAAAGCCTCGGTGGTAGCGCAACCGAACTGCAGAGACCTTTCTGTACACTCTCTTCAATGGAGGACTTTTTTTATTAACCGCGACACAGTTCTGAGAACGTTGTTAGTGGGTCCTTATTCAGCTTCCTATATGCTTGCGGATCCAGTAGATCCGTAATTTTTCTCTGATAGTCGGCCACATCCATAACCACCGTTGCGCTTCCTTTGTCAGCTGGGAGAACCAAAATACTGTCGTCGTCATTCAGGAGTTTTAAAGCTCTTCTCTCACCCACAGTTATATTACATTTCGGCGGTTTTGCATTGGCTAATATTCTCACTGTTTCTATACGGATTTCTTCAGCTGTTACAGAATCTACACTGCGATTTACTGCTTCTACATTGGCTATAATTTCTTCCGTGGGCACAAAACGCGGACTAACAGCAAAATTTCCTCCCTTGGCAAGCACAGATGTCTCATCGTCAGATAACGAACGTTTGGACAAATTGATAACGGTCCGGGAAACGTCTAAATGCCGAACAGTCTGATTAGGTAGCAAATTATCAAACTTCTTCTTCTGTCTACTAGACGTCGTCAACATACGCTTCCCCATAGTATCATGCAGTAGTCTATCAATTTTATCCCAGTCACCGCTGCTGTAAGTTAATGTCTCTCCATATTACGATCAGCTTTTGCCCTCTACAGCTGTCTTTACTACCATGGAGGTAATTCAATGCTGTAATAACACATGTCCCCTCATGCTGTCTCTTTTTCTTGTCAGTGCTTTCCATATGTTTCTTTCTTCACCGATTCTGCGAAGAGCTTCCTCATTCATTATGTTTAAACACTCTACCTAATTTTCAACATTCTTCTGGAGCACCACATCTCAAACGCCTTGATTCTCTTCTGTTCCCGTTTTCCCACTGTCCATGATTCGCTGCCATACAAACATTGTTGGCAACCGGAATAAAATAATAATTGGATCCTTTTGCCGACCTCCCAATTCAGATGATACAGCTGCTGAAAAGTTCAAAGAAAACTTGAGTTTGATTTCAAACACGTATCCGACTCAAACGATAATAGTTGGTGGTGACTTTAATTTACCCTCGATATGCTGGCGAAAATACATGTTTAATTCCGGAGGTACGCATAAAATATCATCCGAAAATGTGCTAAACGCAATCCCTGAAAATTATTTCGAGCAGTTAGTTCATGAGCTCACGCGAATAGTAAACAGTTGTGAAAACACACTTGACCTCTTAGCAGCTAATAATCCTGAGTTAATTAGTGAACACAGGGTTGCCGTAGCGAGACTGAATATTGTAATCCCCAAATCCTCGAAAAATAAGCGAAAATATACCTATTCAAAAAAACAGATAAAAATTCAATTGACGCCTTCCTGAGAGACAATCTCCACTCATTCCAAATTAATAAAATAAGTGTAGACCAGATGTGGCTTAAATTCAAAGAAATAGTATCGGCAGCAATTGAGAGATTTATACCAAATAAATTAACAAACGGCGGAGGTGATCCTCCTTGGTATTCAAAACGGGTTAGAACACTGTTGCAGAAACAACTAAACTAACACGCCAAATTTGAAGAGACGCAAAATCCCCAAGATTGGCGATCTTTTACAGAAGCTCGAAATTTAGCCCGGACTTCAATGCGAGGGGCTTATAACAGTTTCCACAACGAAACTTTGTCTCGAAACCCGGCAGAATATCCAAAGAGATTCTGGTCGTATGAGAAGTATGTTAGCGGCAAGAAACAGTCAATGCCTTCTCTGCGCGGTGGCAATGGAGATGCTATCGAAGACAGTGCTGCAAAAGCAGAGTTACTAAACACAGCCTTCCGAAATGCCTTCACAAAAGAAGACGAAGTAAATATTCCAGAATTCGAATCGAGAACAGCTGCCAACACGAGTAACGTAGAAGTAAACATCCTCGGAGTAGTGAAGCAACTTAATAAAAGCAAGTCTTCTGGTCCAGTATGCATACCCATCAGGTTCCTTTCGGAGTATGCTTATGCATTAGCTCCATACTTAACCATCATATACAACCGTTCGCTCGACGAAAGACCGTACCCAAAGACTGGAAAGTTGCACAGGTCACACAAATATTCAAGAAAGGTAGGAGTAATCCACTAAATTACCGGCCCATATCGTTAACGTCGATATGCAGCAGGATTTTGGAACATATATTGTGTTCGAACACTATGTTCCTTATCTATATAAACGATTTGAGAGACAATCTTAGCAGCCGTCTGAGGTTGGTTGCAGATGACGCTGTCGTTTATCGACTAATAAAGTCATCAGAAGATCAAAACAAACTGCAAAACGATTTAGAAAAGATATCTGAATGGTGCGAAAAGTGGCAGTTGACCCTCAATAACGAAAAGTGAGAGGTCACACACATGAGTGCTAAAAGGAACTCGTTAAACGTCGGTTACGCGATAAATCAGTCTAATCTAAAAGCCGTAAATTCAACTAAATACCTAGATATTACAATTACGAACAACTTAATTTGGAAGGAACACATATAAAATGTTGTGGGGAAGGCTAACCAAAGACTGCGTTTTATTGGCAGGACACTTAGAAAATGAAACAGACCTACTAAGGAGACTTCCTACACTACGCTTGTCCGTCCTCTTTTAGAATACTGCTGCGCGGAGTGGGATCCTTACCAGATAGGACTGACGGAGTACATCGAAAAAGTTCAAAGAAGGGGAGCACGTTTTGTATTATCGCGAAATATGGGAAAGAGTGTTATTGAAATGATATGGGTTTTGGGCAAGACATCGTTAAAAGAAAGATTTTTTCATTGCGACGGAATCTTCTCGCGAAATTCCAATCACAAACTTCCTCCTCCGAATGCGAAAATATTTTGTTGACACTGACCTACATAGGGAGGAACGATCACCACGATAAAACAGGGAAATCAGACCTCGTACGGAAAGATATAGGTGTTCATTCTTTCCGCGTGCTATACGAGATTGGAATAATAGAGAATTGTGAAGGTGGTTCAATGAACCCTCTGCCAGGCACTTAAATGTGATTTGCAGAGCATCCATGTAGATGTAGATGCTGTGCTCCAAACGTAATTCTCAGAAATTCCTTTTTCAAATTAAGGCCTCTGTTTGATACTAATAGACTTCTCTTGGCCTGGAATGCCCTTTTTGACAGTGCTAGTCCTCTTTGCTTCGTTCAGCATGGGTTATTTTGCTTCCAAGGAAGCAGAATTCTTTAACTTCGTCTACTTCGTGATCACTAGTTTTGTTGTTAAGTTTCTCGCTACTGTCATTTCTGCTGCTTCTCATTACTTTGGTCGTTTTTAGTTTATTCTCAAACCATGTTCTGTGCTCATTAGGCTCTTTTTTTCCATTCAACAGACGCTGTAATCCTTCTTCACTTTCACTGGGATAACAATGTCATCATCATCGAATGCTGTCATTGATGTCCTTTCGCACTTTCTAATCGCAAACTTGAAACTTCCTTTTATTTCCTTCATTGCTTCTTCGATGTACGGATTGAACAGTAGGGGCGAAAGACTACATCCCTGTCTTACATGCATTGTAATCCAAGAACATCGTTCTTTCCCATCCATATTGATTGTTCCCGCTTGGATCTTGTACAATTGTATATCACCAGTTTTCTTGTAACCCGCTCCTATTTTAGTTTCAGAATTTGGAACGTCCTGCACTATTTCATACCGTCGAACGCAGTTTCTAGGTCGACAAATTCTATGAATGTGTCTTGATTTTTCTTCAGTCTTGCTTCCATCAGTCACAATGTCCGTACTGCCTGTCAGGAGCCTTTAGCTTTCCTAAAACCAAACTGATCGTCATCTGACACAACCTGAATTTTCTTTTCCATTCTTATGAATACTATTCCCATCAGCAACTCGGATGCTCAGTTTTAAGCTGACTGTGGGATAGTTCTCGCACTTAGCTGCCCTCGCTGTCTTCCTAATTGTGTGGACGATATTTTTTCTACACAACAACTTGAACAGTCATTTAGTTGTCACTTCCCCAATGATTTTAGAAATTACACTAGAACGTTATCCATCCCTTCTGCCTTATTTCATCTCAAGTCTTCCAAAACTGTTTGAAATTCTGAATTTAATATTGGACACCATATGTCTTTCTTATTGACTTCAATGCCTTCTTCTGCCACGTCGTCAGGCGAATCCCCACCTTCAATAGAGGCCTTCAACGTACTCTTTCCACCTATCAGCTATCTCTCCTGCGTTTTACAGTAGAATTCCCAGTGCACTCTTAATATTACCATACTTGCTTTCAATTTCACCGAAAGTTGTTTAGACTTTCCTGTATGCTGAGTCAGTCCTCCCAACAATCACTTCTTCCTCGATTTCTTCAAGTGATTTATATTGCTGTATTCCTGTCTTTCCCTGAACATTTTTGTTCTTCCTTCATTCGTCGATTAATAGAAATATTCTCCTGATACCCAAAGTTTCTTCGCAGTTCCGTTCCTCGTACCTATGTTTCTCTGTCCAAGATTTGTCACTGCCCTTCTTATAGACGTCCACTCTTGTTGAACTGAACTGCCTACTCTGGTATTCATTATAGCACCATCCTCATCCTTAACGAATTTCAAACGTGTCTTGCAATTCTTCAGTATTTCAGTGCCCCGCTTCCTTCCACACTAATTGTTCCGTACGATTCTCTTCAACTTTTGTCTGCTCCTCACCATTACTAAATTGTGATTTGAGTCTATATCTGCTCCTGCGAACGTCTTGTAATCCAATATCAGACTTCGAAATATCTAATTTTTTACTAACGTATATTAATTTCTAGGGGGGAGGGGGGCGGCGGTGCATTATGCTCATCACAAATTAACTGTTGTTGAATTTTATGAAGACTATACTTTGTTAATTGTTGTTGACTTTTATTAACAACATACTCCGACTCATGTCTAACTAGGGCCCAATACCTGAACATACTGAATATGACATTCGGTGTGAGAAGTCACGTCTGCTACTAGACTACAGTTTTTTGATTAAATTTAACCTAAAAAAATAGTTAAAAATCTACAGAATTGTTAAGGCTTTTGTGGGAACTTGTTAACAGACCGCCCGTTGGCTTCTCTCTCGAGTTCTTCGGCCGACGTTTGTTGATGATTTTTCTGACGTTTCGCCAGTACGAGTGGCTCGCATTGTCAAAGCCTCACCCTCGATTCCTGGTGGTGGACAGGAGTCGAGCTCGCGGCCGCAGGTGAACGGATCCTGAATTGCCGTGCTGCAGCGAACAACCGTTCCAGGCACCTAGAGAACCGCACCGGAAATGACCAGACGTTGGCGCGCCAGGTATGTATAATATGCGGCCGCGAGCTCGACTTCAGTTCACCACCAGCAATGGTAGGTGAAGTTCTGACAATGACAGGCACTCGTGCTGGTGAAACGTCACAAAAATCATCAAACAAACGTCGGCCGAAGAACCAGAGACAGAAGCGAACAGGCAGTTTGTCAGTTAAGAATCTGGTAGAAAATTTCATTGAAAACAACAAAACTTTTTTTCAAAATTTTAAAATATAAAGTACATGAGTAGATTACAGTATTTACGAAAGGTGGGCATGAATTACCTCCCCCCCCCCCTCCCCAACACACCCACTGGTCCACTGGTATTACTAACATGGACGCAAGAACCATACACGAAGCATGGAAACAAGGCGCCTAGTTTCAGCGAGCTGTGGTACACATTGGTACAATCTGACGCGCGTGGTACCCTTGAGCAGACAGAAGGTCGGTATTGGTCTTCATGATGAAGCTAATCTGCTCGCTCGTTCATTTCTCAAAATAAAAACTTTGAGATTTTACACGTTAAATTAAAATTTACTTCAAGTTTCTATCATGATTTTTGACAAATGCCTTAGAGGTGACGAAGCCCCAAAGGAGTGGAAAAAGGTAACAATTACATCAATATTTAAGAAGGGCAACAGGAGAAATTGTGCAAACTATCGTCGTATTAGTGTGAAACCATCCATGGCGTGAGTCTATGACCTTTCTGCGCATATTTTTCTGTGAACCTGCACTAGAGGTCTTTCTTTTTTTCTTCCGCTCGAATACAACAGTTTCTATTACACTTGCTGTACTGTAAATGCAAAGTTTAAGGTGGGGAAACATTAATATCCTATGGTAAAATAGTTTTTCAGTAATTTCTCGCTCCTTTGTCAGCTCTCTTATGATGCATGTGCAGTTGCTACAAAATTATTGAATTCGTCAACCCAAATGTTCCCTGCGTATAGTAGGTAGCGGAATCATCCCTTCGTATGCATTCATTAAGATAAAGCTGTAATCTACCCGCAGAATGACTTGAACACCACAGTGCTTCAGCAGGCATGGTCCTGATGTAGGAAGCGTGTCGTCGCGTTCCTCCAACTTAACGTGCACTCCGAACCACAGTTCATCTCTGCATTTTTCACATCAGTAAACATTTCCAGAAGTGAAAAAGGTGGTAAGAGACAGATAAAAATCTAGAATGAAATTTTCACTCTGCAGCGGAGTGCGCGCTGATACGAAACTTCCTGGCAGATTAAAACTATGAGCATTTTTCACATCAGTAAACATTTCCAGAAGTGAAAAAGGTGGTAAGAGACAGATAAAAATCTAGAAAGAAATTTTCACTCTGCAGCGGAGTGCGCGCTGATACGAAACTTCCTGGCAGATTAAAACTATGAGCCGGACCGAGACTCGAACTCGGGACCTTTGCCTTTCGGGGGCAAGTGGTCTACCGACTGAGCTGCCCAAGCCCAACTCACGACCCGTTCTCATTCCTTTCTTCTAGGAGTGCTGGTCCAGCAAGTTTGGCAGAAGAGCTTCTGTGAAGTTTGGAAGGTAAGCGATGAGGTACTGGCGAAAGTAAAGCTGTGCAGACGGGTCGTGAGTCGTGCTTGGGTAGCTCAGTCGGTTTCGAGTCCCACATTATTAACCAGCCAGGAATTCACAGTCTCCAATCAGAGTGCAACCGCTGAAAACGCGTTTCTAGGCGATGCCGAGTCTGAAACGGGGGCTTCACGGAGTGGCTCTCTTCGATTTCCTCTTTGAAGGTTTTGAAGAAGGAAGGAATATTGGGTTTAAAGTCCCGATGACGTCGAGGTCTTTAGGGATGGAGCACAAGCTCGGATGGTGTCAAGGATGGGTACCAAAATCGGCCGTGCCCTGTCAAAGTAAATATCCCAGCATTCGTCTGGAGCGATTTAGGGAAACAGGGAAAACCATGGCCAGACGCGGGTCTGAACCGTCGCCCTCCCGAATGCGAGTCCAGTGGGTCAAAATACTGCGCCACCCCACTCGGTTTGAAGGACTCGCAAGTAAATACGGTTAGCATGTACCTAAAAATATTTTGTTTCGATCAGGTACTATAAGCTAATATTTTGCTAATTGTGTCCTTGCTTAGCTACAGTGACCGTACTATTTTAACTCGTTGGAAACTTTTGTAACCTGTATTATTAGATGGACTTGCCGTTAGTAACCACGGCACATGCCGCAGTGAATGACCGTTCTTACGTTCTTGTGTCTTGTATTTGTTTCAAGTAAACCATTGAGGACTGGTTAATTTTGATGTAAACTATATGTGCGGATAATGATTGACTGTTGAGCTGAATATCTGATGTCACCAGTCCGCATGTGGAGCAAAATCAGGTGGAAGTTTAATGGGAGCCAAGTCTGAGCAAGACTGTCTGGAATCCAACTCCTGAACCGTCGAAGCTCTTTCCCGATAGGATGCTATCACTCTTGGATGCTTGATTTTTGTCAGCTCCCTTAATGAGTTTGAAGCTCTGTTCCAAATATTCATTTCACCACCACTGACTTGCATTTTAAAAATATTCTGGTTTCTGACATTTGTTCTTAAGACCAGGAATTAAATCGCTCGTGAGCTTTGTCTTTGCAGTTATTGATGAGTTAGTTTTGTAGCATAACTGTAAGTATTTAAGCTATTTGTTACTTGAGCACAAGTAAATTTTAAGACAAAAATTGTCGAGCTTCTCATTAAAAAAATGTATCGATTATTACAATTTGTAACTCAATCAGCAGGTCCCAGCCCTCCATCCAACTGTCCAGCACGGCCACATCCCTAATTCCAAGCAGTACGCTTTAGGAGCGGAGCATATCTCCCCGACGCCGGGACAGGTTCAACGAACTCAGCGTGCGGCAGCAGCGGCGTGCGCGAGGCGCTTCCGTCGCCCACAACCCCTCGCGGCGGATGCGGACGCGCGCGCTGCGTGTTTTTTGGGGAGGAAGCACGGTCCCCCGCGAAAGTGTCGGGTGAGGACCGGCGAAGGCGACGTAGAAGCACAAGCAGAAGCAGCCGCCAGCCGCTGCGCGCCCCCTCTGCCGCCCCTCGTCTGGCTGCGACGCGCAGACTGGAATCAGCTGAGAGCAGAGTGGGGAGACACGGTACACGTGGCCGCTGGCGCTGGAGCTGGAGCCAGCTGACGGCGGCGAGGGGAGCCCAGATCCGACCGGAAGTAACGGGGGAGCGCGCGCCCAGCCGCCCACCAAAAACTCGAGGCGTTGAACCGCCGGGGCGCGGCAGCCCTTCCTCTGCCACCTACTCCGAGGACGCATCGCTCGCACTCCGAGCTGTGCGGCGTGTTTCCTGGTGGCCTTTCGCTAACACACAGCTTTCTACCATTTACTCACATAAGACTATACAGTTCTCAAACTCTAAACAACAACTCTGTGGCAGAACCACACTGTCACATCCTGACATCCACGCCAGGTATGAGTAGAAAAAGGAATGGGGTTGGGTTGCGGAGTGGCGGGAATAATTTCTTTTAAGAGTTAAAAGTTTTACATATATAAATTTCCAAATTGTACGGCTAGCTTTCGGAATGTAAATTACCATCAAAACTAAGAGTCTCGAAAATGGCAAGGTATTCTGAAAAATGAAAGGTACTTTTCAGTTTCCTGCCCGTGTGGATGTGGTTACGTGCTGAGGTCCTGCAGACAACGTTCCAGCCACGTAAAGGCGTCCAGTTCTTGAGACCGAGCAGCTTATGTCCACGAAAGCTTTTAGAAAGCATCACTCGCGTGAAACTCAGTTTGCCCTTATCTCAACGATATACTGCGACCTATGGATGAGGGCAAGAGACAGATTCCGTATTTCTAGGTTTCCGGAAATCACTTCACACGGTACCCCATCGCAGGCTGTTAACGAAGGTACGAGCACGAGTGGCTCGAAGACCTTTTAAGTTATAAAACACAGTATGTTGTCCTCGACGGCAAGTGTTCATCAGAGACAACCGTATCGTCAGGAGTGCCCTAGGGATGTGATGGGACCGCTGATGTTATATATATATATCATAAATGATTTGGCGGACAAGTTAGGCAGTTAACTGCTATTGTTTTCTCAGGATGCTATGGTGTACAGGAACGTAAGACAAGTGACTGTAACTCGATACAAGATGATCTAGACAAAATTTCTAATTGGTGCGATGAATGGCGGATAGCTCTAAATGTGGAAAAATGTAAGTTAATAAAGATAAGAAGGGGAAAAAAATCCCGTAATGTTTGGACAGAGCATTAGTAGTGTCCTGCTTGACGTAGTCATGTCGTTTAAATATCAGGGCGTAACGTTGCAAACCGATATGAAATGTAAGAGCATGTGAGGTTTCTGGTAGGGAAGGCGTATGGTCGACTTCGGTTCGTTGGGAGAATTTTGGAATAGTGTCGTTCATCTGTAAAGAAGACCGAATACAGGACGCTGGACCGAACTATTCTTGAGTGTTCCTCTGCAGTACGTAGGACTGAAGGAAGGCATCGAAGCAATTCAGAGGCAGGCTGCTAGATGTGCTACCGGTAGGTTGGAACAACACGCTAATATTACAGATACACATCGGGAACTCAAATGGGAATCTGTGAATGAAAAACGAAGTTCTTTTTGAGGAATACTATTGAGAAAATTTAGAGAACAACTGAAGCTAACTGCAGAAATGTTTTAATGCCGCCAACATACACTTCGCGTAAGGACCACGAAGATAAGATACGAGAAATTATGGCTCGCTCATACGGAGACATATAGACAGTCGTTTTTCCTTCGCTCTATCTGCGAGTGGAACAGAAAAGAAAATGACCAGTAGAGTTAGATGGTACCGTCCGCCACGCACCGTACGGTGATTTGCGGAGTATGGATGTAGCTGTAGATGTAGACCCAAAGACCTTGTAAACATAACTACATTCTCCGAGGCCGCGGCACGCAGGGGATATTTTGAATCTTCGGCTCGGCGTCATTGTGGTGGTAGGAGTCTGGAAACTTAAAGAGTATAGTGTCTTGTATGGCCAAACATCAAACATCATGTATTCACTGATGCATTGTTAATTGCACGAATAAATTCCGGAAAGGAACCGATATTATCTTTCACATGTATCTGAGATATGTTTAGAAAAAATCGTTTAGATGTTTTACATTAGGGACTTTCAGTCATCTTCGCTGACTGTACATTCTTATTTTAACAACTGCTACTAATTTTGACAGTACGGGTGGACAGGAGGCTGAAAACGTTTCATTTTGTGATGCTGTGAAATAGCTGTAAGGACACCACACAGTTAGGTATCAGGGTTCACCTGTATACAGCAGGAATCGGTAATAAAGTAGTGTACCAGACACAGGAAAAATCACGTGATGGTAAATACGTTTTACTTAAAAAATTTGGAGCTACAATTCGCAGTCATGCTTACGTAATCCAGCTGCATTTAGCTGTGAACAAAAAGTTATGGCAAAACTCTTGTAGTACCATGCGCTAAAAGAAATACGTAAACAGTGGGTAGTTGTCGTTTGTTCATCGATTAAATTGCTATCTTGTAGTTACATACTTAATTGAGACGATATGTTTGTGACATAACTCCAAAGAAAGATGTTTTACAACCAAAGGCGCGTTAGTTCACCACGACAATGGCCGCCGAGGAGACTAAAATTGTCTGCTGTTCACAGGAGACCACTTACGGGATTGTGGGGCCTTGGGCTTACCCTATGTGTTACCGACAACAAATCCGACTCAAATCGACAGTTCACGGGTACGAAGAGTAAATTACAGGACATTAAGTGAGCCGAGACATGAAGGACAAGAACTCTCCTCCCCTCTCCTCCCCTCCCCTCCCCTCCCCCTCCCCTCCCCTCCCGCCGGACACACATATGTACATATATCCTTACTATGGGAAAAAACACTAACTTCTTTGCACGTAGTCAGAAATGACTGAGCAAAACAACAAACTCATCACTCACACCTCACACAGCCACAGTGTACAGACCTGCGTCCACAATCGTACTGCTAAGCCAAATATTGATAAAGATGAATGCACACTTCAGTTTTATACCTTGCAAATTTTGATGTTGGCTAAGTTATGAGAGTATGAAGCTGTTATCGTTCTGAAATTAATTACATGATACATATACTTCTAATATGTTCGGACGAACACTTCCCAGAAGCCATATTTCTCTGAACTGCAGTTCCTTGGAAGTTGCGCTAAAGCGATATACAAAGCACTAATTCAAACTAGTTATTATAATTTTAAAACGTTTTATATATTTTATTATAATTATTTTTATAATATAAGCCATGTGGCACATTAAAAGTGGGACTATGGCAAGTTAAATTTGGAGGGGAGGGGGGGGAGGGTGGTTGGCCTGGAAAAGACTGCGACTTTCCTCTCCCCCCCCCCCCTCCCCGCCCCAACCCGACTCCACAGTCGGCGCCTACTCTGCGCTGATGATGCTGACTCTTGTATGCGGGCCAACAGGAATACTGATAGGGTTGTCTATCGCTCTACGCCTTTGATATCAGCTGTCTACTGCTCGTTGCACTACAGTCTGTTCAGAAAGAGCATGGTCGGCATTATACATGGATGGTAAAAGATATCGCCTTAGTTCTTTCACAGCCAAATAGAGGGAACCTTTGTCCTTCATGGAATGCCCATAAAGCATTAGTTTACTTTGAATTCTTAACTGAGATACACAAGACGAGACATGAGTGCAGCTTACGCGTCGCGTGTCGGGGCTGTGTTTCTCTGCAGCCACCCCAAAGATCCGAAAATGAGTCATGCCGCGGCGTCTGAATATTTGGGGAAATGAAAGTCATTTGTACAAAATGCGTGTGACATGCTACAAATTGATTAAAAACGGCAATGACTTTGACAATGCGCTCCACTCATGTCTCTTCTTGTGTATCTCAGTCAAGAATTAAAAGTAAATTAATGGTTTGTGGACACTGCATGAAGCACAAAGGTTCCCTCTATTGGGCTGAGAAAGAACTAAGGCGATATCTTGTACCATCTGTGTGTAATGCCGACCACGCTCTTACTTAACAGACTGTACATGCTGGCTAAACCTCCAAACAGATAGATCGGGTAAGGACTAAAGGAAGTAAACTGTTTCCTGAGCTCTCAGCCTGATGGTAGTGTCATATAATTATTCTGTCGCATCTGAGGAAATATTCTGGTAATTCTAACCAGGATATGGGCAAACTGCTTAACGTCAAGCAACCGTTGCGTGGCGCGTTTGACTTTTAAACATAGCATCCGCCACTCGTGTTAAAAAAACGTTCCTGATCATTCGCGAGTCACATCTATTAAAATGATGCAGCGCCAGCGCCCCTACGTTATAATTTCTGCAAACTTAAATAAAATTCTGCTGTGTAAGTCTGTGTGACAACCTGCGCGATCGCAAACCGACCGACCACTTGGTTGCAGCAAAGAATCCTCAAACAAGTACACCTAATAACCATTACATTAAACGCACTGAAATTAAATTAATACATTAATTAAATGAATATACCGATGGAGATAAAAATAATGAAAATACAATGACATAAATGATATCAGCGCAAAGAGTTTATCTACGTTGAACCTACACACTAATGAATATGTAATTACAGTGTGTTACAATTTCATGTCATCGAATCTTGTTTGATTTCATAGCTAGCGATCCCTTTGTTTCATTCCATTTCATGTAGTACGAGCATACCCCCCGTGTGACAGGGTAAGCCACGGACCTCCGTCGCGTCCTTTTCCCGAGCGGTGTTATGCCGCCACGCTCCGTGGCCCAAACTCAGGTAATAATCCTCCTAAATCGTAGGTGGACACGTGACCTGCAACGAAAGTTTGAGTCGGGCCTGAAGGCATGCTCAGATGGCCTACTGTTTTAGGGCAACTGCTCGGGATAAGAAAGGAAAACGGGTCAGAGTTCCGGTTGGGCACGAAATTTTCATCTGTCACTGCATATTCTAACAATCATTCCCTAGCGCTGTCTCTCCCTCTTTTCTAATTAAAAACTATCGATACGAATTTTGTTTCGTGCTACTTATAACTCTCAGCCGGCCGCGGTGGTCTAGCGGTTCTAGGCGCTCAGTCCGGAACCGCGCGACTGCTACGGTCGCAGGTTCGAATCCTGCCTCGGGCATGGATGTATGTGATGTCCTTAGGTTAGTTAGGTTTAACTAGTTCTAAGCTCTATGGGACTAATGACCTCAGAAGTTGAGTCCCATAGTGCTCAGAGCCATTTAGCCATAACTCTCAGTCTACATATACAGACGCCATACAAAGCAACTCACTGTCGTCCTTTTCTTCCTTCTCTGTTGATTTGATAGAAAATTTACGCTCCTGAACCCTTCGACAATTTATTACTCGAGCGGCCAACATTAAATGGCTCTGAGCACTATGGGACTCAACTGCTGTGGTCATAAGTCCCCTAGAACTTAGAACTACTTAAACCTAACTAACCTAAGGACAGCACACAACACCCAGCCATCACGAGGCAGAGAAAATCCCTGACCCCGCCGGGAATCGAACCCGGGAACCCGGGCGTGGGAAGCGAGAACGCTACCGCACGACCACGAGATGCGGGCGCCAACATTAAAACAAACACCTTCATTCTTTCACTTGCTGCTGACGGCACTACTGCAAGCTGCAGAAACCTGACAAGCTCAAAAACATAAACGTTACGTGAGATTCGTTTTACCATTGCATCAGTGTTTTCTGAAGTGTGATCCAAAGAACATCAAGGTTTTTAAATTTTATTTACTGGTTTCATGCAAAGCCCATTTCCCCAGATTTGTATCTACGTCACACAGTGGAAAAACAGGGCATTTATTTCACTTCATCACAAAATATAAGACAATATGCAACACAATCAAACTGAAGGGGTCGGTGGAAGAAAGTGCTAACACACAAGAATGTAGTTTGCGTTCTGTATGTTATACGTTTAGTTAAAGTCGTAGATAACAGCACATATACACTTTTGTTGTAATTTATATACTAGACAGCATTTTCTTGCGGTACGTATGAAACTATTGATTACCAGCAATTGGCTCATTCTACCACAACAGATAAGGTGATCAGATTATTTCTTATTAAATTGAGGGTTATCACTTTCCCGACCGACCCCTTCAATTGAATGAAGATAAGCTAGCAATTGCGTGAGATAACAAGTCTACAAAGAGTATTAGTCTGAATGCATCATTATAATAAAAGTGACACGTCTATAAATATAAAGCGTTAGCAGCTCGTTTCGAGTCGATGCATAGCTTATCTTCGGTTCGCTTCCGCGTCGTTTAGCTAGGTGGCGCTCCGGGGTCAGGAGGTAAGCGAAGCGAGGGAGAGTTGGGTAGCATCAGTGAGGCGAGCGCACCGAGCTTCGGCAAGACTACGAGGAAGCGAGCGCCACTGGGGGTGGCTTCTGTGAAATTCTTGTGCTGCTTAGTCAGCAGATTAATTGCATTTTATCGTGTTTGTAAGCTTGTTCATATTATTCAGGTTTCAAGGTAGTAAGACCCAGGTATTTAGGGCAGGTGTTTAAATTTCTGTCAGCCCCAAGCTTAGTGGCGTGGTGCAGGGTTCTTCTAGAGAAAATTTAATATTCATGCTGTAGTTCAAATTTGGCCTCCCGCTCTGTGTTGTTACCGCGAGTTTTCCCTCTTCTATCTCAACTAACGAGTTTTTGTGTCCTATGTCTGCCTCGAATCCTAGCTGTAATATACTTGCTTGCGTCGGGATTTGTCTGTATATTGTACCTGTTACAACTAGTTCACTCAACTAATTGGCACAGTTAAGTTGCTGTTCATTGAGGTGGAAAATATCTCATGTAATAACTGAAACTTATTTCTTTTTAATGCACCAAGAAGTTCATTACTGTACTGTTTGATGTTCTTGCATTTGATCTGTTATTGTATTGATCAACAGTTTTTGTAGGCCTAGTCTTCATTTAATTATATATTATTCTCACTTTGATTTCACTAAGGCAATATTACTGATAAAATGTTAATTATTCCTGTAATTGTGATGGAGTTAGTTTTCTTAAGTGGTTAAGGGGCTGGTTACCTATGGCAATGAATCTGATTTGCCTTTTTTTAAAAAAATAAAATTCTACTGTACAGTTTTATTCTGAGCACCAGTGAACCTGTGAACCTTGAATTTGATGTTATCAATTAGAGTCACAGTACATAGTCTTGGGATTGGTAAGGCAAATTCTGGATCAATGAATGGTTTAAAGTGAACTTCTTTTAACTGCTTAATTGTTTAATTAAACTGTTCTTTTCTGAATCGTTATGACAAATATATATACTGGTTTGAAATTAAACGATGAATGCTGTTGAACAGCCTTGGGATCAAGTCGTTCCATGTGAGTGTTTTCCTAGAAATTGCTTGGGGCGTAATTTGCCCATTCCACATATTATAAATTAAAGCCCCCCCCCCCCCCCCCCACCGTGTCTATCTTTCTACATATTATGGTTGATGTCAGCAAATACTCTACGGTTCTCACTAATGGACAGATTCAGGAAGCAGGTCTATGTATATCTCAACATTTTACAAACGAGTCGTCCAGCCGTAGGTACCTAGTGCTACCCTGCGAATCCGGGGCGGGTCGCTAGTTTTGGTATGCAAAACTTAAGGATGAAAGTAGCTTTCGCATAATGTGTCACTGCCAAGGAACACAGCTCTATCAAACTAGGACAATACATAGAAGGAACTGAACTAAACTCCTGTACCACCTGTACCACCAATCCGACCACGCTCGATAGTGTTCCTGGCTGCATTGCGTACCCTCGTACGGCGAGAGGTGGGAACGAGTTCTTCGGTTCCGGAAGACACATTCTACTGCGCACGTTCATACTTGGCCACGAACAACAGCACACCGCCCGAGACTGCGGTGGAGACTGGATTAACCGGAGACGGGCACACCCAGCAGGAGCTGAGAGGCGCTGGAGGCTGCGAGCGCAGGTGCGGGAGCCGGCGCGCCAAGGGGACGGGCCGGGCCGGGCCGCGCTGCGCGCGCGCCGCGATGACCTCGGACACGGCTTTCGCAGCGGAGCGGGCCATTGGCCGCTATGCCGGAATCTGGTTTGGCAACGCCACACGCAGCCGAGTACCGTTGGCCGCCCAAGGCGCGCTGCGTCACGGAAGTTGCCGCACACTGCACCAAATCCACACGTCGCGCACTTTTCTCCAAAAGCCGTGGCTCGCGTGCGTGCATCAGTGTCGTAAAAACGTATTTTTCCTCGGGGTCCACATCGGAGAGTAGCCCGGCACGATTTCTTAGGAGCAGCAAGTGATGAAATTAAGCAGCAGTACGACTGGAAGCGTCAACTAGACGGGCAACATTGACGACGAAATAATTTGTGACTCCATTTAATTCCTACTTTCCAACACTGATTACCCTAAAAAGTCACGAATACAGCACAAATGTGTGAATTTCTGCAGCAGCAAGTATATCAACGACTATAAAGGATACATATGTTCCATTTTTACCACTTGCTTGGGCAAGGTGTGGTCACTGGACAACTATCAACTAAACTAAAGCTGTTCTCAGTTGGAACGCTAATTTGTAACCCCACAGTGCTTTATTGGAGATGCTCTTGTTGCAGGTTGTACGTCTTGCTATACTTCGAACTGTTGCAGGTGCACCTAAAGGAACAATGATGGTACTTAGGATTTTCGAACATATAAATCATTCCTAGCTATGAAAGACGCAGGAAGCCAAAGAAAAAGAAGTCCTAGATAGTGAGGATCGAGCCCCGAATCTTTAAGTTTGTGGTCTGGCTTTTACCCACCTAGCCCCAGTTACAACGGATAGTAATTAATTATTGTACAAACTGTGCAACAACTGAGCTCATCTTGCTTCTAAGCTACAATACATTAAGTTGTACACAGAAAAATAATTTCGAACCAAACCGTACAACGGAAAAGGAGACAAAATGAACGTAAATGTTAAAACAATCTATCGGATCATTACCACCTAATTTGCGACAAAGGAGCGTTTTTTAGTCTCAAAACATGCATCAAGCTCTTCATACACTTTATATACATTCAAGACCCAAGAACGTCCACCATGGATCAAGAAACACCTCAAGGAACCTGGTCCCACCCTCATTCGTAACGGCTCAATCGTCTCTATCGTAAACGCAGCGAGAGGAGTCTACGAAGAAGAAAAGGGGGATTTGGGGACATACGGAGGCAGGCAGACGCCATAATCATTCTTGTCTCTCTCCTATATCCAATAGGGCGGTGTAGGGAGAAAAAAGCTATGAAATACCCTCGACTGGAAACTATGCAATGGCTTGCAGTATATTTGTGAAGACGTTAACAGAAATGTCTGTGTAAGGGAACTAAGATAATAAACGACTTCAGACTACTACTGTAAACGATCAGACGCCAAAGCGGAGGCTGGTCTTCGATGCAGCAGAGCCAAACATTCTTCGCGGCCCAGTAACTTACGGCAAACAGACATCCCTGGCGTCGCCGTGAAGTGCGAAGGCACGGCCAAATATTTGGCGTGTAACTTGCCACGAACATGTCGAAGAACGCGAGTCGGGCTGCACTAGCTCTTACCGCAACTAAATCCGATGCCAACACTCCCACAAGAGCTTGGAGTTGTCCTACGATAGAACCTGCTGCGATTCGTTCGCGAAAATGCAGCAGTAGCCTGGGCAAAGCGGACCATATACAGAATGACCGCCTGCGTAGAGTGCAAAATCGAGATCTCATACTCGCTTTACACCTCCCTCGGTGGCACTTGTTAGCGTACTGCCCACATTAGCCAGGGAGGTGCACTCTTTCTTCCGCTGTCGGTTCGCTCTGAACTGCAGTACGCCTAGTATGGATCAAAGGAACGTTACAGTCAACTGCGCGGAGTCTGAAATCGGACTGTGTGGTCGCATTAAAGACATGACAGTGGATGTATCACAGTTAGTTACCAGGAGAGAGACGAAATTATATCACAAGTGATTTACACATATGTATCTTACTGTGAGTACTACAAAAAACTGAAAGATTTATCGCTGGTAATCGGTTCTAGGCGCTCAGTCCGGAACCGCGCGACTGCTACGGTCGCAGGTTCGAATCCTGCCTCGGGCATGGATGTGTGTGATGTCCTTAGGTTAGTTAGGTTTAAGTAGTTCTAAGTTCTAGGGGACTGATGACCACAGATGTTAAGTCCCATAGTGCTCAGAGCCATTTATCGCTGGTAATGGATTTACGTGTATGAAAGGTAGAACTGTGATTTCAACAGTGAGAGTGTAAGAGCTAGAAATCATAGTTATTCATATTTCATAATGAATTCCAAAGTGTCGTGAAACTTGAAAAGTTATTTTTCAATATTCGTCCAATAGTTAATAGTTCGTACTCGCAATAACAACTTTGACTGGGGTCGTATTACTAAGCCAACGCGGTCATTGTTAAAAGCGAATACAACCAACGGATCTGAGCTGTACTACTGATTAAACAGTCCGCTTGCCAAAAATTACTTGAATCGTGATAGTTTAGCGGTAGAGAGCTTGCAGATTCCACCAGACAGACGGAATGCATTACCACAGCAAACTTTAAGGTGATCGGCCATTGAGTAAGAAAATCTAGACGGTCACAGAACCGACACATCCGCAGCCTCGGTACGAGAGTGCATTTCCGAAACGCGATCAGGTGGCCACATCTGCTGGCGGACATCGGTTATTCCTCCAATATAGTCATGCAACTTTCTTTTCTTTGTTTCAGACCGCCGCTGGAGAAGACTACACGGAGAAATGACGCTTGAATGAGCCAAAAACAACTTTTGAGGTAATAACGCGGAGGAACCAAAATTTCACGCTGAGTATATCTTGAGCTAGAGATATGCATGGATGCAGATACCGCAGCATATTAACATTTCTGACGATAGCGCTGTCGATACGGTTATCCGCCGGTGTACCTGCAGACATCCTCAACAATAATTAATCACTCTGGTGTTAAAACACGAAGTACACAATATTACACCCAGGACATGATCTGGATGATCATTGATCTGGATGGGGCGGAAACTCATGTTAGTTTCATGATGAGTGGCGAAATAGTTTTGAGATTCACGACAAATGGTTCTGGATACGCTTTGTACTAACTCTGTATCCATCTCACGTTGCGTCTTTCTTCGCAATATGCTGTCTATATACGTCTGTCTGTGCGCTGTCGCAGTATTCGAGTTTGATTTGTGAAGAGCTCCGTCAAACCGAACGGGTTGAAGAGATACGCTATATTTTAATATCCACGGATGCAAATGAAAGACTTTCGGGTGCAGTGCGGACAGCAGTTTTGTTTCTCAAGCTGCGACATAGTCGCGAATAAAACAGGGATCCACAAAGTGTAGAATAAATTTCTTTTCGTCTATGATCACAAAACTTCCGGTCCTCAGACTACGGGTTTCGGTCAGCGATGACCGTCTTCAGATCTCAGTACTTATTTGCTTCTCCAGTCTGCAGACCCTTTTGACTCCGTCGTTCTGTCATTATAAGAAATTTATTCTTCGTATCCCTGCAGACCTATAACCATAGTGTACCTAAGAAATTTCGAGCTTGCAGTCGGTCTTCGTATAGTGCGCTGCACGATATTTCGACTGGGACCTGTCAGTCATATTCAGGTGAGCACTCGAAGGCCGACGTAAACTGCCCCTCATTCCACAATTCAGTTGGTTGGTTGGCTTGGGGGAGCGGACCATACAGCGAGGTCATCGATCCACAATTTAGTGAGTATGCAATTCCGTGCATGAGTGAAGATCGTGGTGACAGGCGGGCAGTGCCCTCACTGCCGGAATTTCGGAACTCAGCTATCCTCTGGGTTGAGGCGCACTCTGTCGTCCCCGTTTAGAGCAAATTGCGGAAGTGATGGGGTTCCATGTATTATCCAATTGGCACCCGCTACCACGATTCATCAGACTTTCCGCCATGCGTATTCCACGGTCTCATTACTGATGGAGCCCGGAAAAGATGTTGCTGTGACGAAAATTCTTGTTTTGTCATGCACCAATGAATGTCCTGTGGAGATATATGTTCAGCAATAGCAGACTTGGTTCACTGCAAGAGGCGAATGCAGTTTTGATGTTCAGTGTAGCGTCCTTGCACGGTGCGTGTGTTTTGGTTCATGTAAGCCATACAATAATGACGAGGCACATTGCAAACAACAGACTTCCACAATAAAAAATTGTCCTTCATTGATACCACAATGTCTGGAATCCAAGATATTGGAGGAAAAACCACTTTCACCTGAAATTTCCGGAGAACTCTAGCTACCTTGAAAGAAACCAAGGGAATGAAAGCTAGCGATTTTTTTTCACCTCCTGGTGTTGGTTTTAACGGATAGTGCCCCGTTAATTTGGTCGGTAGAACATTCATTTTCCGTGAATACTGTCTTTAGTTGGCGAATTGTTTAGGCATGCTACACTGGCGGGGGAAAATCGCAACACCAAAAATAATTAATGTATTGTAACGAAATTTCAAGAACGCATTTGTCTAGGTAACAAATTTAAGTGATTAACATAGCAAGATGACACGTTACAGTAAGCGCGAGATAAGCCATTGCACATGTGAAATGCTGGTACATTAATAACCGGTGTGACTGCCAGAATGTTGAATGCAAGCATGCGAACGTAAATGCATTGTGTTGTACAGGTGCAGGATGTCAGTTTGGGGATGGAGTTCCATGCGAATTGCACCTCGTCGGTCAATACAGGACGGTCAACACTGTTTACGGATGAAGAAAATGGTTCAAATGGCTCTGAGCATTATGGGACTTAACATCTGTGGTCATCAGTCCCGTAGATACATTCGAATCCTGCATCGGGCGTGGATGTGTGTGATGTCCTTAGGTTAGTTAGGTTTAAGTAGTTCTAAGTTCTAGGGGACTAATGACCTCAGATGTTAAGTCCCATAGTGCTCAGAGCCATTTGAGCCATTTTGAACTTGTCTGATTTTAGATGGGGTTGCAGTGTGCACGTCAAACAACTGTCTCAATGGAGAGGAGTAATGCAGGGGGAACATGTTTTGTAGCAAGTGTGTACCCCCACTCCGGCTATTTAGCTTTCTTTTCTGAGAAGTAGTTTTGGGCAGCACTTGCGTAGCAGCACGAATTCTTCGTCGTTCAGTCTAACACACACACACACGCATACACACAAACACAGACACACACAGACAGACACACACACACACACACACACACACACACACACACACAAACTAAATATCATTCCTCCTTCATCATTTTAAAAATAAAAGTGTTTGTCTCATTGCACTAAGGGGTAATGTTCTAAGAAATATAGGGAACCACTGCTATAGAACATGTCGGGTTACAATAGTGTATACGGGCGAGCGTTATGCTATTGGTAAACACCCCTTGGAACGCTGTTCATGAATGTTAGCGCAACAGGTCAAATCACCAGACAGAGGTACAAATTTGCAGTCAGGGTGCGTCTGCCTCCAATGAGCTCTCGCTTGACACTACTGAAGTCGCAAATGTCGGGGGTTCGGGGTCAGTGGAATGCACATTACAGGTAGTATGGCTAGAGCTGTTCTTGAAGTAACCGATTTGTAACAGTTCTTTGTGTCACTGTGGTGCCAACTGCTGCTCAGATTGCTGCTGCCGACGCAGTACGATGCGCCACAGTCATACGCCAGACATGATGGTGATCCTTCCCGGTAGTGCCACGTGGCGGTCCGGAGGTCGCTCTTCTTCCGATCGAACATTCTCGTGACCACCGCTGCCAGCAGTCGTGAACAATGGCTATATTCCTGCCAAGTTTTTCTGCAGTATCGCAGAAAAGAACATCCAGCTCCTTGTAGACATATTACACGACCCTATTCAAACTCAGTGAGGTGCTGATAACGGCGACTTTGTCACCTTTAAGGCATTATTGACTAACATCAACTCACAACGTCCAATCTGACAGGCAACTAACGCTCTCGACCGTTACATTGTGCATTTAAAGCAAACCTGATTCGCATCCTCGTTGTGGTGCTACTAGCGCCACTCTTATGCGTCTGGCGCGAAATTTGAATAGACATAATCTTTCATTTGTAGAAACACCTCTACCAGCTTTCAACTATGTCGCACAACTCCTTCTTCGTGCTGCGATTTTTTTTTTCAGCGTTTCTGCATCCGAGACTCGCTCATAGTTTGCGACGGCTGATGACAACACGACAATTGTAAATACATCTCGGTGTGTGTGGGCTTACGATAAACTGAACACCCGAGAGAGCTGTCATTCATCCGTCTGACCAAAACGTCCAGCAAAGCACACAAAATGGTTCAAATGGCTCTGAGCACTATGGGACTCAACTGCTGAGGTCATTAGTCCCCTAGAACTTAGAACTAGTTAAACCTAACTAACCTAAGGACATCACAAACATCCATGCCCGAGGCAGGATTCGAACCTGCGACCGTAGCGGTCTTGCGGTTCCAGACTGCAGCGCCTTTAACCGCACGGCCACTTCGGCCGGCAAAGCACACAACCAACTTTATCTATTTCCATATTGAACTGGATGTTCTTATGGAGTCGACGTGGAGTAAAAACTCCATTAATTTAGCTTCTCCGTAAGGCCACATTACGACATTATCGTTCACATACCTACAGTTGGTGTAAGCGTCGGTGATTGCAGCGCCCTCTCCCCAAAGTCCTTCGTAGTGTTTTCTGACTTTAGCATCGGCCATTATTTTAATGTTGATTAGAGATACACAAAGAATAAAACAATATACACGTGACAGGGGACAGAGGACCGGAGTGGGTTGGCTGCGGCGTGCAGCAGAAGGCGCGAGGCGCCAGCAGGGGCAGTTGAAGAGCGCAGCCAGCCGGCTAGGCAGCTAGGGGCGGTGGGCGGCCGCGGCGAGCGGCCTCCATATTTAATGCGGAAGCCGCGCCACCGGTAGCAGCCCACCCCCTGCCGGCACACTACCACTGCTGCTGCTGCTGCTACTGCCGCTACCTATGCTACTGTGCCGTCTCCTCTGCCCTATCCTACGTCGCCCTCTGCCTGCGTGGCACGCAACAGCCGCGCCGCAGTCCTCTCTTCAGCACACATCACAGATCCGCCACGTGCAAGAATTTTTTATATCTACTGTCCACAGTTGGAAATAAAGCGACAAGAAAGATCGGAACTGTCTGTGAAAGAAAGAGACGCAGTGTGGAGTACTATTGCGACCTCCACTACAATACCGGTCAAGTACGTGAGCTCCCTAACACGTAGTAGTAACGGAACAAGGAGAATAGATGAAGAAGGCAAGCGCTTGTGATCACAGCCTTGTGATCTCTCGCGTTTTCTTGGCGTGACTGACTAATGGTTTACTTCGCGCGTTCAGTCACGTGTTCGATCAAAACCTGCAAACTCTTAACTCGCAGATATTACATCACGGCTGTAGCCAGTGGCGTTCTACCTGCAGGTCAAAAGACAGTGACGTTGACTACATACCTCTTTCAGATAGAAAACTCTTCGGCATTGTGTAGATGTACCACATTAAAAAAAGCGGCGTAAATAAACCTACACTCCACAAACCACTATCAGAAGCCTAAATGTGGGTACTTTTTTCGTTCCGTTTATCAAGGTTTACTAGCAGTACTTCCAGGAAAGAGCCTTAAAAATGACTGTATATTGCACGCCTCTTTTTTTCGAATCTGATACTATCTTCATAGACTTTTTGAGAGCGGCGTGTACAGCGATGACGAACATTCGCAATTTTTACGTGAAAGCTAGTTCGAATTTCCTTCGTACGTTTACGCGCATAATCCCCGCGAACACCCAGGCGAAAGATGAAGTAGTCTTTCGCCGCCGAATCTGCAGGCATTACTTCCTTCAACATCGGGTCCTGCTTCTGCCGTATCAATGGACATTTGAAATAATTCTTTCCTAGTTACGTACTGTGGGAAACATTTTCAAATTCTTCTGTACCAGCTACCGTCCGGGAGAGTTTAATGTAGACCACGAGTGCAATTCAGTGGTAGTCATTATTTCTCTTCAGTGTTGGTTTAGAAAATGTTATATGATTAATCTTCCTTATTTCAAGTTTCTGCTGCCATTACTGTGTATATCTTATTCTGTGCTGTGAATGTGTAAGTGCTTTCTCTGGTGACAACGTAGCCGCTTAGCGAGTGTAGCAGGGTTCAAAAATCCACTTCTTGATTGTAGTATCTGCCACTCCAGGTTGCTACAATCCTTTATTGGGAACTTAGAAAATGTAACAGACCTACGAGGTAGACTGCCTACACAACTCTTGTCCGTCCACTTTTAGAATACTGCTGCGCGGTGTGGGATCCTTACTAGATAGGACTGACGGAGTACATCGAAAAAGTTCAAAGAAGGGCAGCACGTTTCGTTTTATCGCGAAATATGGGAAAGAGTGTTACTGAAATGATACGGGATTTGGGCTAGACATCGTTAAAAGAAAGGCGTTTTTCGTTGCGACGGTATCTACTCACGAAATTCCAATCACCAACTTTCTCCTCCAATGCGAAAATACTTTGTTGACACCGACCTACATAGGGAGAAACGATCACCACGATAAAATAAGGAAAATCAGAGCTCGGACAGAGAGATATAGGTGTTCGTTCTTTCTGCGCGCTATACGAGATTGGAATAATAGAGAATTGTGAAGGTGGTTCGATGAACCCTCTGCCAGGCACTTAAATGTGATTTGCAGAGTATCCATGTAGATGTAGATGTATGGAGAGTCTGTGTCACGCTGTGGGCAGAGAGAGGACACAGTAGCCTGAGTCTTGAAAGAATATGGAAGTATTTGTTGGGCGCCCCCCCCCAGGCGCGGTGCTCATTTACGATGGCGCCAATGTAGGCGCACCTACTTTATTAAAAAGCGAGTATTGAGAGCACTGTAGGAGTGGAAGGCGGAGGAAGCTGCAATTCTACCTGTTGCCCGTCCCATAATCATCCGCGGCTCTGGAGACGACTCGGGGTTCTCAACCAGCAGCAGAAACAGCAGCTCAGCATTGACGTCGGCTACATTCTTCGTCGTCTGCACAGCTACAGTATCGTAAGACTGTTAACTGACAAGAGTATAACTAATATTGAACAGGCACTGCCGAGTGGCACTTGTTCAACAAACTGTAATGGGCTGCCTCAGTAACTGTTCATTCTTTTATTGAATAATAGAAGCTTAACTAATTTGTAGTTTTGAGAATCAACTCCACTTACTTAAAGTAACGTAAAATTTCACTCGCTAAACTAGTAACTAAAGCTACATCATAAATTAAGAATTCCCAATTTCATTTATTCTGTATTTCGCTTAAAGTGTGACTTCTGCTGGCTTGGTACGTATTTTATTGCTCCTATGTTAAAAGTAAATTAGTTGCTAATTTGCTTAAAGTAAATTCAGTTCCATCTTTCAATAACTATCTTTCATAATTCAAAGTAAATTCCTTGGTTTTCTCCAAATTTTGCAACGTTGCGCTGACGTTACTGGAAGTCATCTTTTAAGAAACAAAGATTCAGCTGCAGTCACTTATTTAACCAGCAACTTCATTTAACTTTGCTTTCAAAATTTAGTATTTCAGAATATGTAACTGCAAACTCAGTGCTTTCTGATTCATTTATTTTCTCGTGGATTATTGCGGTGTGGAAAAAATGGCTCTGAGCACTACGGGACTTAACATCTTAGGTCATCAGTCCCCTAGAACTTAGAACTAGTTAAACCTAACTAACCTAAGGACATCACACACATCCATGCCCGAGGCAGGATTCGAACCTGCGACCGTAGCAGTCGCGCGGTTCCGGACTGCGCGCCTAGAACCGCGAGACCGCCGCGGCCGGCTGGTGTGGAAAAGCGTGACGCCTTTTGTTGCCACGCCAGTGATTGTTTGCTTAATTTTCTTTGCCATTACCTTTCTTAGGGTTTTTAATATTCATTGCCCTAGTGGGCTGGCGACTGTTTAATTATCCCTTTTTTTTACTGATCAGTATTTTTTGTATTAAATATTTCGTGGTTCTCTTCCCCCCCCCCCCCCCCCCCCCCCCCGAATGCACTACATTCCACCCATTATAAAATTGCTATTAGTATTCATATTAGGTTTAGAATAGATTCTTCCTTCAGAAAGGTCTGTTGTACACTTTCCTCCAGCAAACCGGTAATATTTTCCTTCGGTAACAATAGCATTACTCATTGTAAAATTTCATTAGGCGTACACGGTCATTTATACTGCAATCCAAAAGACCGATTAGGAAGGGGAAGGTTACAGCGGCACTCCCCTCCCATTTGTGCTTTCTTCTGTCATGTCATTTTCAATCTGTACTCGAATTTTCTCGAGAGGTTATAGGTTTTTAATCAGCTTCAATCCCTCTACTCGAGTGCATTCTTTCTTATGAAGTCCATTAATTTATTCCACTTTACTCTATCAAAGGCTTTCTTCATGTCAATGAAAAGTGTATAAACTTCCCCTTCTCTTTCAATGTATCTCTTAACTACAGTTTGCGGCAGTCCAACAGCATCTCCTGTACCTTTCAGTCTTCTAAATACACACATCGAAAAAAAGTTGTGCATCACCTCGGTTCCCAGAGTTCCAGAACCTGTACAGGAAATTTGAATAGAGATAAACATAAACATCATTTCCCCCCCCCCCTTTTTATTGCTCATGAAAACCTCACATTGCATGTTGTATAATCATACAGCGAGACCTTCAGAGGCCGTGGTCCAGACTGATGTACATACCGGTACCTCTAATACCCAGTAGCACGTCCTCTTGCATTGATGCATGCCTGTATTCGTCGTGGCATTCTGTCCACAAGTTCACCAAGGCACTGTGCTCCAGATTGTCCCACTCCTCGACGGCGATTCGGCGTAGAACCCTCAGAGTGGTTGCTGGATCACGTCGTCCATAAACAGCCCTTTTCAATCTATCCCAGGCATGTTCGATAGGGTTCATACGTGGAGAACTTGCCGTCTACTCTACTGCAGCGATGTCGTTATCCTAAAGGAAGTTATTCACAAGATATGCACGATGGGGGCGCGAATTGTCGTCCACGAAGACGAATGCCTCGCCAATACGCTGCCGATATGGTTACACTGTCGGCCGGAGTATAGCATTCATGTATCAAACACCCGTTACGGCGCCTTCCATGACCACCAGCGGCGTACGTGGGCCCCACATAATGCCACTTCAAAACATCAGGGAACCTCCACCTTTCAGCACTCGCTGGGCAGTGTGTCTAAGGCCTGACCGGGTTGCCTCCAAACACGTCTCCGACGACTGTCTGGTTTGAAGGCATATGCGACACTCATCGGTGAAAAGAACGTGATGCCAATCCTGAGCGGTCCATTCGGCATGTTGTTGGGCCCATCTATACCACGCTGCATGGTGTCGTGGTTGCAAAGATGGACCTCGCAATGGACGTCGAGAATGAAGTTGCGAATCATGCAGCCTATTGCGCACAGTTTTAGTCGTAACATGACGTCATGAGGCTGCACGAAAAGCATTTTTCAACATGGTGGCGTTGCTGCCTGGGTTCCTCCGAGCCATAATTCGTAGGTAGCGGTCATCCACTGCAGTAGTAGCCCATGGGCGGCCTGAGCGAGGGATGTCAGTTCCTGTCTCTCTGTATCTCCTCCATGTCCGAACAACATCGCTTTGGTTCACTCCGAGACGCCTGGACACTTCCCGCGGTGTTGACCGTCTAGGCATGGTTGAACTACAGACAACACGAGCCGTGTACCTCCTCCTGATTGAATGACGAACTGATCGGCTGTCGGACCCCCTCCGTCTAATAGGCGCTCTTGATGCATAGTTGTTTACATTTTTGGGCAGGTTTAGTGACATCTCTAAACACACAAAGGGACTGTGTCTGTGATGCAATATCCACAGTCAACATCTATCTTCAGGAGTTCTGGGAACCGGGGTGATGCAAAACTTTGTTTTTATGTGTGTACGTACTGTTCCAAAAAAAGTTGTTCAAATGGCTCTAAGTTATATGGGACTTAACATATGAGGCCATCAGTCCCCTAGACTTAGAACTACTTAAACCTAACTAATCTAAGGACATCACACACATCCTTGCCCGAAGCAGGATTCGAACCTGCGACCGCAGCAGCAGCTCGGTTACGGACTGAAGCGCCTAGAACGGCTAGACCACAGAGGCCGGCCCGTACTGTTCCACTGCAATACTGTATTTCCCGTTTTCCGTAAACTCTTCTGTTTATCACGCTTAACAAAACTTTTGCTGCATGAGGAATCAAATCATAGTTTTAAAATCCTTTCATTTCTTGGCATTCCTTCTCTTCTAAGTCGGTATCATTATTGCCAAGAGAAAGTCATCGGCCATTCACCTTCTTCATACATCTTATTACATAGATATGTTAACTCTTACACACCACCACTCCTCTAATACTCTTGAACAACTCTGCTAGCAATCCATCAATTCCATTTGTTTTGAAATTTTTTATCTCTCTTAAATCGCTTTCTACTTCTCTTTCCAGGATGCAGCATCTCCTCTTCTAATTCAGTATCGTTTGGTTTTTGATCAGCCTATATAGGCACTCTACATATTCTTGCAACCTTCCCAGCAGTTCCTCCAGTCTATGAATAATAGTACCACAACTACTTTCCTACTTTTCTTTGCTTCGAAGACTAGGTCAATAACTAATCTATACATTATTTCATATTTTCCTTCATTTTCTAGTTTCTATTTTTCTTTACACCTCTCTTTCATCCATGTCTTTCTTGCCTGTTCTATTTCTCTCCTTAATTCATACTTCAGCTTTCTCTAAATCCTTTTTCTTTCTTCAGTTCCCACTGTCTTCCTTCTTTCTTCCATCTTACCCTGCACTGTCTTCACCCATACTTCTTCTGCAGATTCCTTAAGGTTATGTCGCATCCTCTCCGATTTCACGTTTGCACTCTCTTCTTTGGGCCCTCCATTCCATTTTGACGTAAACGTGTTTTCCAACTCAGCATCCTTTCCTTCTTCCTTTAGTCTCTCTATCTCAAATATCTCTCTTGGTTCTCTGCCTCTCACTCTCTTCAATCTTATTTGCAAGTCCGTCACCATCCACTTGTCTTCTGAATCTATGTCTCCTCGGGGGTATACTCTGGCATTCTTCATGCAGTTTTTGTACCTACTCTCGGTTCTAGGCGCTTCAGTCTGGAACCGCCCGACCGCTACGGTCGCAGGTTCGAATCCTGCCTCGGGCATGGATGTGTGTGATGTCCTTAGGTTAGTTAGGTTTAAGTAGTTCTAAGTTCTAGGGGACTGATGACCTCAGCTGTTAAGTCCCATAGTGCTCAGTGCCATTTGATCCATTTGCACCTACTCTGATATGATACAATCAATTTGATATCTGTCATCATTCAACCTAGATATCCATGTTATCTTCGGCTTCTGTGGTGTTCAAACAATGTGTTTTCAATCACAAGTGTATTTTCTCTGCAGAAATTAACCAGCCTTTAACCCTTACCGTTCCCATTTCCCAATCCAAATCTTCCAAGCACTCGGTCATCTTTCCCCTCTCCTATTCTGCATTCAAAGCCCCGATTAGACGATGCAGGTGTTTCTTTTTTCTTTATCCATAATTTCTTCAATCTTTTCATAATATTCCTCTACTTCCTCATCATTGTGTTGACTTGTTGGCATGTATGGTTCAAATGGCTCTGAGCACTATGGGACTTAACATCTGAGGTCATCAGTCCCCTAGAACTTAGAACTACTTAAACCTAACTAACCTAATGACATCACACACATCCGTGCCTGAGGCAGGATTCGATCCTGCGACCGTAGCAGTCGCGCAGTTGCGGCTGAAGCACCTAGAACCGCTCGTCCACAGCGGCCGGCTGGCATGTATAAACTAACAAATTTATCAGTTGCATTTCTTGTACTACTGCAGCTGCAGCCACTAATAATGGTGATGATAATAACAATAATAATAATTGCTGCGTTGATAAAAGTAATGACAGTGGTAGTAAAGAACTTGTAGTATGTAGATGCAGGTATAGTATGTTGTTCCTATTAATAAATTCTGCGATCATATTATGTGTAAAGTACCATACATGCTGTACGCAAATTCATGACTTATATAAATTAAGATGTCGTTCCTGAAATTCATGCAAGGTACAGAGCTCCACGATTCCAAAGCTTTTTCGAAATATTTAGATTTGCATCTTGTTTACCTCTCTTCAAAAGCAGAGATTTGTTTATATCCCATTTCAGTGTAATTTTTGTTCTTCGTTATGTGCTAACTGAAGCGATGCATAAACACATTCCATCTCGCTACTTCCATGTCAATAAAACATACGTTTTGAAAACGTCCACTCACCTCAGATGTGGCCGCTGACTCGGCTCATCCTTTTGTCAGAGACCTGCGAAATGCGAGAAAATGACGTCAGTACTAATTAACAGAACTCAGTAACAGCAACACTGAAGAATAAAATGAAATAACGTTAGTTTCCTCAAGTAAAACGAAAAAACAAATATCTGTGGTGACACATTAGTATGATTACTTCATGAGTGTCAAGTCTACATCGATAGGATCGTCAGCGACTGCCTTAATTATCTTACATGTATATGCAATGATACAATGATACTTTCGTTATTTAAAAACCTGTTAGGTCTGTTACGGTTATTCACCTTATTGCCTACTACTTGCGCGTTTTCGTGGGAAGTGCTGTAATAAACATATTAAAGGCATGCTTTGTGATTACAGCATTCTTAACAAATATTTCGAATGGCTCTGAGCACTATGGGACTTAACATCTGAGGTCATCAGTCCCCTAGAACTTAGAACTACTTAAACCTAACTAACCTAAGGACTTCACACACATCCATGCCCGAGGCAGGATTCGAACCTGCGACATTAGCGGTCGCACGGTTCCGGACTGAAGCGCCTAGAACCGTTCGGCCACAACGGCCGGCCATTATTAACAGAATTTAGTTTTACCAGCAAGACTGACAGCTCCTCTAATCACAACGGAGAAGAGCAAAACACTTTCAGAGTAGCTGTAGTGAAAAGGGAGTAGGTAATTGTTGTGACTTGCTGTAGCCGCTAGAAGGATAACGTCGTCGAGTACTGTGTCCGGGGAGCTCCATCTGCATGTCAGTACCGCTCACTTTACATGGCAGGGAGGAGAGTTAGCAAAAGGGCTCCAGGTCAATGGACGGATCAGTGTCTTCCCTGGATGCGACATCAGCAATGATTTGTTTTGGCAAGTTACCATGCCTCTGAATGAACAAGAGTATGCGGGTCGGGTGGTACTTTGTGTGTGTGTGTGTGTGTGTGTGCGTGTGTGTGCGAGTATCAAAGATGACAACGTTAACTGTTACGGTGTGTATGAGTGTGTGTATGTGTGTGTGCGTGCGAGTATCAAAGAGGACAACGTTAACTGTTACGGTGTGTGTGAGTGTGTGTGTGTGTGTGCGTGCGAGTATCAAAGATGACAACGTTAACTGTTACGGTGTGTGTGAGTGTGTGTGTGTGTGTGCGTCCGAGTATCAAAGATGACAACGTTAACTGTTACGAAAAAAATGTTGGGGTTGAACGTCCCATTGATCTCGAGGTCATTCGAGACGGAGCACATGCGGGGATTGTAAGAGGATGAGGAAGGAAATCGGCTGTGCCCTTTCAAAGGAAGCATCCCGGCATCTGCCTGGTGCGATTTTAGGCAAATTATGAAAAAATGCGGACGTAGGTTTGGACCATTGTCGTCCCGAATGCGAGTCCAGTGTGCTAGACACTGCGCCACCTAGCTCAGTAATTGTTACGGACGTCCATAATGTTCAAAACAGTGGACGATGATTCCGTTCTGCATTACTTGTTGACTTATCAGCGCATGGCGGAAGAGCTGGTTCCCCCTGCATCTTGTTTGGGAGGGCGACTGCCAGTAAGCTGGTCACACTTGCCCTACAACGACTTCAACCTCTTCTCCTATGCCTTGTCGCGCCCAGAGCCGCTCAGCAGGAAGACTGTGCTGTGGAGCTCACAGACACGTCTGACTCAATCACACGCTGTTTTGTTTTCTTTTTTCTTTTTTTTCAACGTTACAGCGTCATATGTCCATTATACATAAGAGTTATAGTTACTTTTAATTTTTCTTGGGCTATGAAAGCCACTGTCCTTTTCAGGTAGTAAGACAATATCGCTCGTTGGCTCTTACAGAGAGGAACGTTTCGGAAAGTGACCAGCCCTTGACTGCGAAGGTGGCTGGGAGGTTAGGGCAGCCCCGGACGGGCAGGTGAGCGGTGGCAGCGGCGGCGGCGGTGGCGGAGGGCGGAAGGTGTGGGTTTGTTTAAATTTAGCGGCCCCGCTGCCGCCGCGGCACACGTGCGCGGCGCGTGCTGCAGAAGGCTGGAGACACGTGCCGTGTCGTGGCCAGCATCTGCCGCCGCCTGCCCCCGTGAGCGACATCACACTCCTCATTATCGCCACGCGTCTGTTGCCACGCATCTGTCCGGGAATCACCTCCGACGTTCCCAAGGTGGGTCACACTGGCACGTTCTCATGTACCCCTTCCAATGGAGCTGCGTCCTTTCTGGAGCGTCAAGAACAGCCAGAAAAACTTCGTCACATTCTGAGCTACAAATACCTCCTGTGCATGTGCAAAGTGAGCCTGGTCAGGAAAGGCAAGGTGGGGATGGGGGTTAAACGAGAATATTTCTCACGTTACACAAGGAAGTTTATTTCTTATATGGAGTACAGCTGATCGTGCCTAAGCTGCTTAGCAAGACGGCGGCCCGCCTGCATTGGCGAGGTCGAAATGTGATTTTTTTAGAAATGAAACTTTGTCATATGGGACCCAGGTCGACGAGGAATTAGGAAGGAAACGCGTCCTTGCTAGCTGCATGCCGGTGCAAGAGGGACCTTGTGGTTTCAGCCGCCGGTATTCTACGGCAGCCAACAGGGAACTCACGATTCCCTATATGCAGTGCATGTCGACTGCTTATGACCTAGGTTCGTAAGTCATCAGCTCGGGTAAACAAACGAGCTCTGCTGAGGCGACGATCTCACCTGACACATACGCCACAATACATTTCAACTGAACAAAAAATAAAATATTTTTAATGACGAATTCGGCACAATAATTGGATTGGCTGGGAGGTCTCTACACTCCAGTGCACTGTGTCTCTCCTCCTCAGTAAGAAAGCAAACGGAACTATGGCTTCGACTCTTCTAGCAAGAGTGGAGGTGCAACCTGATATCGAGATGTTTAGCTATCAAAATGACAGTACTTATCTGGACGTCTTACAACGATCTACTATCTCTTTCGAACAAATGTTCTTTAAGGTATACACTATTCCCTTCAAAATGATCCATATAGATTCCCAAGACAGTGTAGATGGGTCACAAGTCAACGAAACCAGGTTTTCGACAAGAGTCTACTATGGGAAATAGCACCAGTAACTTGCTTTATAGTTAGTATTCGTAACTTTTTTCCTCACCAAGGTACTGACACAACTGCAGTTCCCATAAATAGAGCGATATCACTTTCATTCAACAACGTTCGAAAAGAGAAGCGCAATACATTCGCAAATTGCTGCAGATTTCAATGCTGGGCCATCAACAAGTGTCAGCGTGCGATCCATTCAACGAAATATCGTCGATATGGGCTTTCAGAACCGAAAGCCCACTCGTGTACTCTTGATCACTGCACGACACAAAGCTTTACGCCTCCCCTGGGCCCGTCAATACCGACATTGGACCGTTGATGACTGGAAACATGTTACCTGGTCGGACGATTCTGGTTTAAAATTGTATCGAGCGGATGGATGTGTACGGGTATGGAGGCAACCTCATGAATCCATAGACCCTTATGTCAGCAGGGGACTGTTCAAGCTGGTGGTGGCTCTGTAATGGTATGGAGCGTGAGCAGTTGGAGTGATATGGGACCCCTTATACGTCTAGATACGACTCTGTCAGGTGACACGTACGTAAGCATCCTATCTGATCATCTGCATCCATTCATGTCCATTGTGCATTCCGACGGACTTGGGCAAATCCAGCAGGACACTGCAACACCTCACACGTCCAGAATTGCTACAGAGTGGCTCCATGAACACTCTTCTGAACTTAAACAGTTTCGTTGGCAACCAAACTCTTCTGAGTTTACACACTTCCGCTGGCCACCAAACTCCCCAGACATGATCATTATTGAGTATATCTGGGATGCCTTGCAACCTGCTGTTCAGAAGAGATCTCCATTCCCTCGTACTCTTACGGATTTATGGACAGCCCTGCAGGATTAATAGTGTCATTTCCCTCCAGCACTACTTCAGACATTAGTCAAATCCATGCCGTGTCGTATTGCGGAACTTCTGTGTGTGCTCGCGGGGGCCCTAAACGATATTAGGCAGGTGTACCAGTTTCTTTGGTTCTTCAGTGTAATTAGATAAGAGCACTCACAAAATACCTGCGGTTAAGGAAATGGAGTCATATTCGGGAGGAGTCAGGTTCTAAGGCCCATCTGACTATGACAAATAAGTTTTCCGCTACAGGGGTTTTGATAAGGACACGGTCCATTTCGTTCGTTATCCGACTGCGGTCTTTTGAAGCTTGGTTCAAACCGAAGTACATCGACAACGTTATGATTAATCATTTTATTAGCAACCTTGAAATTATGACAGCTCGGCTCGCGCCTCGTCCAGGGGGGCGTGGCCAGCAGGCGGCGCCTTCGCTGCATCATCTGTCGCGGCCGCCCAACGCCGTCGCCCTCGTGGCCGGAAAAAAAACGTCTAAAAGGTCACTATCATTCTCGCACTCCCAGACATAGCGAGACATTTATCTGTGATACCCTACGACACCTCACTGCTCCAGTCTTCCTACTTCCTCCCTACCCCCGTGGCATTTACTGTAAGCTGACGTCGAGGGTGTTGGCAGATGTGCTTTTTAGCAACAGCCGCACCATCCCCGTCAATGGTTTATAGCAAATTATCAAATGGAATAATTTTTTTGTATTTTTATACTACTATTGAAATCTCTTAAAACTAAATACACTACATGTATATATTTTAACATCATTTGTCTGAACGGCAGCAATATGGCAGCTGTCGGCCCGATCATACTAGAGGAGAGAATGAAATTAGCACTAAAAGACTGAAGACAACCCGTTCGTACTTAGTGGCATCAGCATGTCTTGCTTACTCTGACCGTTCGTTATCCTTAGAACTGTGCTTTGTCGCTGGTCCACACTTCTGGGATTATCTTTCCTCCTTTGCATGCGTCTCTTACTATTACGAACTCACGGCCTCATTCGATACCTCTACTAAAGTTTATTCCGACAACTGCTAAACAGCTCTGTTTGTGGATTCTGAGCGCTCTGATAGTTGTTGTTATACTTCCTTGCAAGTTATTCGCATCCTGTTCCACAGATTGCTATTGCTATTTGATTCTTTCACTGAAGGTCGTCTCCTACACCCTGCTCGAATTGCGCCTAACAATGCAAGTTAGTTCTAGTGATTTTTGTTAAATAAACACTGTTCCTTAGACATAGCGAAACCACCAAGAAATTCAAAAAAACGTCATACGAAACGTGGCCACAGTAACGCGCGATATGTACTCATTTGTTAGCAGGGGTGACGGGCGCTGCAACCAACAATTTCCGCAGAACAGCGAATGACCCCACAATTACTTTATTACAGTTTGTACCTAACGCTCTGTACCGAAACTTGACGCTGCCTATTGGTAATTTTATATACAACATACAAATTTACATCACACCATTGTATTGTGTGTCCGACAACAAAAAACACAAGAATAAGCTTCTTCATACATAGTCACTGTATCTGAACTACTTACGTGTCTATTTTAGACAACAAATTCTGATGGCACGCATGTTTTGTCCTGTATATTTTACGAATTGACTATACTGTCAGAGAACACAGAAACATGTGCGTGTTTCGAGTTAATTTTAAGAATCACGTGATGAAAGGATAAACCAACGCCCGTCAACTCCCGAGTTACACACATCTTAAAATGACTGCTTACTCCTCCGTCTTCACCCTCTGTTCCTGTAGGTACGTTTAAATTATTTTTATGTGTAACGTTAGCTTAGTGTGCACATATGCCACAGAAACTACTTTACTTCGTTATACGTCCGCCTCTGTAAAATTAAATTACAAATGTTGAAGCATAACGCTGGTGGTATTTTCGAGATTTGCGCAGTCTAGTAAAAATACCTTTGATATACATTCTATTAAATACTTTCAGCTTATATCAGTGCGGTTTAAAGCATACAAGTGTTCCTCGGAGCACTAGGGAAAGCAACAAGTTTTTCATTAACTCAAGAGCTTTCGCGTTTACGTCTCTTCTTTATTACGAAAGAAGAACAGCGCGCGGCTTCGTGAATCGGTGGTCTAGAGAGAGAGAGAGAGAGAGAATGACATGTAACATATCTACACTTTCGGAAGTGCTGACAGTGTGCAGAGGAAAAACAGTGTGTTTGACACCTGCAAGGTCATCGTATTGGGAGCGGGACGCCGCAAGCTGCATTATTCGCGCATATCGATCCAACTCTCCCGTGAGTTTCAGTCAATAACCCTAATGGCACTGCAGAATGGAATGTTCATGCCGTGGGCGTGAATCATTCCGGCATGCGGCCCGCAGTACTACGCAGTTCCCACATTAGCACTGATTTGCCTGCACGTCACTGGAAGTACTATCTTCCGAGTTGCAATTTCAGTTTCAGTTCAAATGAGGAACTGGAAAACAAGACTCAAACATTTCAGTTCTCCAACACAGGGTTCCACTGGATTTATAATATAGAGGAAATCACGAACTGATGCCACTCCAACTGACTCAAAAGCCTTGAAATGCTCAAGACGAGTTCTGTACCCTTTGCACGCTTGCAGAAGGTTGAAGGCTTAGATTCAAGAGGAGCGGGGAATTAAATGTAAGTCTTTCGAGACTAAAAAAATAACATTACTGTGAAACAAAAGCAAAACAGTAACTGCAATAAACGCAGTATATTCGAAAGTGTATACTGTGTTTCTCCACATATACTGTAACAAGCTTGCATGCTCCTCGGCACAGGCTACTGTCTAAAAGATGATCTACACGTTACTGCTCAAACTGTCCGAATCTTCGAGGATGGCTCGGTTTCCTACGACTAGACGCTGCAAGTTTTAGCTAGTTTGAAGTATGCTCAATACGTTAATATCATTTCTTTAGGTTCATTCCTGCCTCACGGAAGAAGGCTTTAACGAAGCGAGCGCGGTGTGTCCGCGCTACCGTCTCGTCGCCGAAACGTTGACTGCCGGACAGTGATCTGGTGGATGCTGTTCCTATAGTGAGCAGCCCCTCAAATTAGCCTCGACAGTGATAAAATTCGTCCGACATTCGTGGATGATGCCGGTTCCAAACGTGCCTGACCCACTTTCCATCTGAATGCAATTGGCTCGAAAGAAGCAATGCGGAGCTCTGTTGTATTCATCGCCGTCGGGAGCTTGTGTATCGTCGTCGGGAGCTTCCTTGCTGGTAACCCACCTTGGCATAAAATGACAATGTGTGGGCGCGCTGCCTGATGATAGACCTGAAATGAGCCTTCGATACACATTGACAGACGCAGAAGTGTACACAAGCCGTATCGTCCCATTCACAAATGGAGACACAACGTGCTTGCCTGATGATAGACCTGAAATGAGCCTTCGATACACACTGACAGACGCAGAAGTGTACACAAGCCGTATCGTCCCATTCACAAATGGAGACACAACGTGCTGCACTGAACAGTTATCTGGACATAATAGTCTACTGTGGTGAAAAGGGTATTGTGATGTAAAATACAAAAAAAAGCCCCAAGTGACGAACGCGGTCCAAAACTTATTTTGAACAGTTTCGTAAGCGGCTACCGCTGTCATCGGCATGCTGTTGCCCACAGAAGCCCCTCTGGCGGCAGTTGGCTATTCCCGAGTCTAACTCAGGACACCCACTTAAATGTAGCGGTAAGTGGATGGCCCAGTCCAAGCACACACAGGCAGATGGAATGCCCCAGCCATTAGACAGTCGCGATCAAATTAGTTGATTTCGCCGTCTTTCCCATCATGTAGTCGACCGTTACGACGACGGCCAGAGCGAGTTCTGACGAGACTGGAGTCACGCGACACGTAGTGCCGCACAGTCACCGTGGCGACAGAGTCGCACCCTGTGAGGGTGCCGATTTGCACTTCCGCAAAACAAGCAAGTAATTTTGCCAGCCTGTACCTTATGATGAGGCGGCAGGCATCGAAGTGCAGTAAGACTAATAAATAAAACGTAAATATTACTGTGTATGGATTTACTGACTCAAAATATTAGCGTGAGTGAAGTCTTGTAGTTGTACATAATCCTTTCTTTTCAATGAAGGCTCCTCTGTAAAATGTAAAATTAATACTATTTATGTATAAGCTTTTTAATTTATTGATTTATATACTGTGGCAAGATTACGGCTATTAGGCCCTATATTACATCTATATAGGAATTCTAAATGTTTTACATTACGATCGTTACAAGACACACGTTATAAGAAATGTAACATTTAATACTAAATCCAAATGTAGAAATAACCACAGCATATATATTGTAAACTGTAGCAATCGTAGGAAAAGAGTAGTTATAATTATTCGATATAGGTTCCGCCTTTTATGCAAAACACTGTTTTTTCTTGTTACCAAAATATGTTTCGGCACCTCTGCACCATCATCAGGGGGTTTTGTTTACTGAAGAACTATAAAAAGTGAACGTACTTTAGATTGTAACTTATCTAACAAAATGAGGCCTAAAGACAGTTTTTTTCGTTTTTGTTTCTGCCACGATTATATGGTTTTGCAGGACCATTTGTATAGTATCTCGTACTGATAGCTTGTCATCTGCAAAACAAACGATGTAAACGTGAATTATGTCAGCGAGTTAACACATTCACTGATTTTAAAAAATGTGATTTTCGTGTGGCAAAATGTTTTGCGTATATATTTATTGTTACGTTTTGTCGTGATTGATCTTTTTCCTTTCGCGTTCTGAGAGCACTGCACACACGTGTTAAATGCACTTTGCATAATTTCGGCTTTACAAACGCCTTTTCAATTCGCAAAACAAGATAGTAAGAACACCTCAGAGCCCTAAAAAGTACCAGCACCCATAGCACATTTACTGACCACCTAATAGGCCATAACCACCACCCAACAACAATAGCAATAGATTTAAAAACACTGAAATCCAGCAACAGCCTGTATCACAAACTAACAATAGAGCAAAACTTCCACAGACAACAGCAGAAAGCAAAGTGTGTGCTTTCGTGTGTGCAGTGCCCTTACAACGCGAAGGAAGGAGGATCAATCACAACAAAAAGTGAGTAATAACAAATATACACGGAAAACATATTGCAACGCGAAAATCACCTTTTTAAAAATTAATAGATGTGTTAACTTACTGACATAATTCACATTTACATAGTTTGGTTTGCAGATAACAAGCTGTCAGTTCAGTACACCATACATATGGTCCTGCAAAACGATATATCGTAAAATCAAGGTAAGACCAAAAACGAACAAAAACTGCCTTTAGGTCACATTTTGTTAGATCAGTTATAACCTAAAATATGTTCACTTTTTACAGTTTTTCAATAAACAAAACCGACTGATGATGGCACAGAGATGCTGAAACATATTCGGTAACAAGAAGAAATAGTATATTCCATAAAAGGCGTAACCTATATCCAATAATTTTAACTGCAAACACGGGAAAAATACAAGAGCTGCAAATACAAAAGATAAATAGCAGTTATAATCGTCGATGAAAAGTCTACAAATTACAGGCAGTTAGATTTAAACTGAGGGCCCTGGCAACAATGATCGTGAAAGAAGGGATGGAAGAGAGTGACAAAGAGGCATATGACCGAACACAAGTGATGAGGAGGGGAAAAGAAAGTGGCGCGACTTACAGAGAAAAGCGTAAAGGGCAGCTGATGGTGCGATGAGCTCGACTGTTTGACAGAGAGAAACTGGCCACGTACGTTCATTTCTGAGAGGGTAGGTATGAAGCTGAAGAAAGTAACAACACCCGTTTTTTCTTAAACGCAACAAGCTACTCAACTGTGTGCAGAACGCAGAGCAGCTTGTTGCAGAGGTTGACATTAGCAGGAAAGAAAGGAGCTTGCTAATGTTTTCGTTTTATTGGATACGACATGAGTGATACGTGTTGTGATTATGATGAGATGACAGCTACATTATCTTTGACTTGAGGCACTGGGCTGCATATGCATTGAAAAGTCGATGAAGCAGGCATAGCGTATGGTAGACAGGTGACTTGTCTGGGCCGCAATCACCCTAACTGATTGTAGGAAGTGTTGACGGGTCGCACATGTAACGCTCGCATGCATTCATGGTTAGATGTAACCGTCTAGGATTATCGTAGTTTTAAATGCAAATTATGAACTGTTCCGAATGTAGCGCGCTCTATACATAGAATTGCACACGCGTAGATTTACTATCTACTACAGTTGCCATTAGTTTTTTACTACCCTATCGTGTAACTACTTTTCCCTTGGAATTATAAACCTACAGATTATTAACAATATTATTACAGGTGTTGATATTCTGTAGCTACATCTCACAAAATAATAAAGATTTCTGTTTACAAATTGTTTTAATGATATGTAAGAGGATGCACGTCTTCTTTTCAGCAGATTGTCATCGTATACCACCACCAGAACTTGACAGTTTTCATTTAGAATGTATCCTTAGCGTGAACGGAGGCGATCTAGTTGTTAAATTAACAAATCACATCCAGAAATACACATTCCTGATTAGTCTGCGGAAAATTTTTGTGAATTGTGAACCACGGACAAGCATAGAAAGTTATAAAGAAACATTGGTTCCGAAGCACAAACATCATTATCGAACACAGCGTATCCGTTTACTCGACTCGTTTCTCTGTCTTAACAGCAACCCTAAGTTTTGGTTTACCACGGCGTAGAGAATTTTCAGTGAAGCTGTAGGAGATGGTGAACAAAGAGATATTCCTCGCAATGTAAATTACGCTTAAGACGGCGCACTGTGTCGCTGGAGTGATTCAGCGGTTTGGCTGTGGAAGAGGCGCCGCCGCGGACTCGTTAGCGGTGATTATTTGGCGGGAGCAACCAGCGCGGACGCCGCCAATTCTGCCAGTTAGCGCCGCGAGCCGCTAAACGCCTGTAGCAGCTCGCTAAACGGTCGTACGAGACCCCTGCCCTTGCTGTGGTGCAAGTTTCAGAGTCAGGTGGACGCGAATTTCACTGAGACAAACTGGCTGCAACTTCCAACTGCTACGGGACCAGTCTGTCTACAACAGTGCTGCCCACTCGGTTTACTCCTAGTGTAATACTTTTGCAAAGAAGTTATTTAATAAAGTAAAAGGTTAGCGCCGCATTTTTCATTCATTTCTCATTCTCAGTCCTTACAAACGTTATTTCATAACATAGCGATACACACACTATCGGCTGCCGTCAGGGCCATAACGACGATGTTTGATTTCAAATTTGTCTACCGAAATTTCCCATTTGGTAGTCTGCAAAAACCGAGTCAGCATCCCTCTATAATGAGTGAGATACAGAGCATAAGGTGTTAGTAACACATACTGCATGGCTTTGGAAATTAAATTTTCTACAAAAGAAAAAGAAGCGAAAGAATCTGGTGATAAAGTGTAACGCGAAACGATTGGTGTTTTATTATCGTAATTATCATTGATTTATTTGCGTTACTTTTTTTTTACTAAACTTCTACTCTGTATTATCTAAGTAATCCTTCCCTGTACAGTATGTATTCCGTAACAGGTACTTTTTAACTTCCATTGAAATAATTGTGTTTCATTAATGTCTTTCATTTTTTGACCTATTTATTGTTCAGTTTTATTCCTTGGTGGAAAATCTTGTTTGCAGTTTTATGTTTAGTTTTTCTTGGTAAGTATAAGTTCAGTCTAGATCTTGTTCAACGATCAAGGGCAGAGCTGTTGTGCAGTAACTATCAATGTTACTTTTGATGTGTACAATTTATTTGAGTAGCTAAAATCCGCAGTGTTTTGAACAGATCTCTACTACTATTTTTAGTTATTATTCTTACGGCTCTTTCCTGTAACCTGATAACTGTGCATATTTCGCGCATTTGTTCCCCAGAAAAAAAAATCCGTAGCTAAAAACTGAGTATACATATTCGTATGAATAGTAAGTTAGTAAAAGACACTGGATGTTGCCAACAGAATAACAGAATGTCATCAGCATGTTATGCAATTACAGTCCTATCACCAGAGTGTATCATTGTGTATTCACACAATTTCAACTGAGGATCAATATCCATTCCTAGAAATTGTGTGTTTGTTACGCAATCTATAGAGGTGCCATCTACATTTCATTTAACTACCATTTCCCCATTGAAATTCAAAGCATATTGGCGAATTGTAAACTTCGTTCAGGATTTCATGTGCTTCCTCGCGAAGGTGTTCTCTTGTTTTCTCAGTGACTATTGTAATATTGCTGTCATCACCAATGAGATTTTTCCCCCATGACTAACACTATAGCGAAATTCATTGACCTAAATGACGAACAGTATTGGTCTAATATGCTACCCTGGGGAACTCCTATATTAATTTACAAGCGAAAAACCCGGTATTCGTCGGGTATTCATTCTGCCAACTTTCTATTAGAAACGAAAATAAAAAAATGAACTGCGTTTGTAGCGTAACATCCAGGACAATTTCTGTGCGCCGAGCGCAGCTATGTCGGGTGTATACAACGCGATTTTCTAAAAGTCTGTATGGCAATGCCTCTGCATAGCTCTGTAGACTGTGATTGTTCTCCCCTGTAACCATTTGTGATTCGCAGTAGAAGCCGGTCAAAAGTGCTGTCAGGTGTACGGATTTCTTTGAGCTGCCTCGACTGTAGGAATGTCTTAGAAGTAAATAATAAATGTGTTAAAACTTCACGCATGATGTGGCAGTTTTGGCGCATCTCAGTGTTTATTAGGTAATATCTCCTATACTACGTGTCCACAATAATATTTTTGAGTAAGTACATTTAGAGCTATATGTGGATACTGTATACAAAATGTGTTGCGAATAGAACTGGTAGCAAAGAAATAATAAATATAAACGTCATGCACAATGCAAAATTTTTTCACGCTTCTCGGTGTTTATGACGTCATATCTTCTTAACTGCGTATGGTGCCATGGTATCATATAGTCAGTGCATTTAGCTGCATATGGGGATACTCTTCGTGAAATTTATTGCGAATAGATTTAGTAGTACACAAGTAATACACTTAAACATCATGGAATTCGTATGATTTTATAGCAAAATACATAACATTTTTTAAACTTATATGTAAACTTATGTGACTTCCATTGGTTACGTGGCACACTTAACATCTGAAGTCGACTTCTTGGCAAACTCGCTGCAGCATGTCAGACGTGACTTGTTCAGTTGCGAGATAGATTCTAGCACTGAGATCCAGTAGAGAAGTTGATAAGGGTGGAACCGACACGATATTCTAGATGAATTCCCAAAAGAAAAAGTCAAGAGTTCTCAGGTGATGTGAATGTGTGGCCATGCTGTAGGCTCATCTCAGCCCATTCACAAACCTGGAAAGCGGACATTCAGGAAATGCTGGACGTCGAAGAGGTTGTGTGGCGATGCGCCTTCTTGCTAAACTGTACTCTGCGTTCCCGGCATCAACGTCAATACTAGGGGATTAAAAGTTTCCCAATGTTCTTAAATTTCTAACATAGGTGCAAAACGATTTATAAGTATGTGCTCAATGCTGTATAAGGTCATTTGACGATAATATAATACACAATGCAGAGAATAAAAGCAGAACAGTGTGGAATGTCATTAAACAGGAACCAGGAAGAGAGAAACAAAAGGATAACAAAGTACTGATAAGAGAGGACGATAAAGTAATCAATGATCCACACTACTTTGCAAACTGTGTGAATGATTATTTTTCAAGTACTGCGGAGAAATTACAACAAATCTCCCAGGAATAAATATAAAACCTGTAAATAATTAATAACTAAGTACAATAATGTTACTACCAACCACAGAGCTTGAAGCCAGCAAAAGGCACAATATAAAAAAGAAGTCAATATGCTTAGATACAGTACCAATATGTGTTGAAAACAATGCACACAGAGTATGCAATTTCCCTTAACAAGCATAATACATGAGTCATTCACATCACGGAAATTTCCTTGCTATTGAAAACAGGCGAGAGTTGTACCTCCGCTAAAGAAAGGCAATTCAGAAGACATAAAAAGCTACTGGCCCATTTCCCTGGTTTCTTCATTGTCAAAAATGAAAGAATCAGTTATAAAAGACAGAGTAATGAATTACTTGAATAAATACAACCTTCCAAGGAATCACTGTCCCTTGAAGTGGTAGAAGTGGAGATTCAGACATGTGGTTCGGATTGCATCTTATAAACTGTATGTCGCCTTTCCCTGGTTAGGTGAGGGGTTGATTAGGGACACACAAGTCGCCGAAGTGGTGTCCAGTTGAAAGACTTGCACCAGCTGCTGAGCCATGGGGACTCGTATTATGCGCCACAGTAAAATTCACAAGAGTGGTACTTGATGCTCTTGACAGAAATGATGAGTGTGTCACGGGCAAATTTTTAGATTTTTTAAGGTTTTTGAAAATTTTGTCATAACATTCTATCAAATAACCTAGACTCTTTAGGAATAAGAGGCGTATCTAACGACTAGTTTCCGTCTTTCCTAGCGGATAGGATACGACGAATAGAGATAACACTTACCACAGGTAACACATGTCTCAGATAAGGCTAAACTTTTAGTAAAACTATTATCAGAACTAAAATCCATTCATATTATAAAAATGTACTTAAGTGTGTGTGTGTGTGTGTGTGTGTTTGTTTGTTTGTTTTCCCTAAACCACTCACTTAATGTCAACCAAACTCGGTACGTGTCCCTTACTGTCTAGAACCACCTACCTATTATACTTCAGGAGATATGATGTCATAAATAATGAGTTTATGATTACACAGTTATCTGGACATAACAGTCTACAGTGGTGAAAAGGGTATTGTGATGTAAAATACAAAAAAGCCCCAAGTGACGAACGCGGTCCAAAACTTATTTTGAACAGTTCAAATGGCTCTGAGCACTATGGGACTTAACTTCTGAGGTCATCAGTCCCCTAGAACTTAGAACTACTTAAACCTAACTAACCTAAGGACATCACATACATCCATGCCCGAGGTAGGATTGGAACCTCCGACCGTAGCGGTCGCGCGGTTACAGACTGTAGCGCCTAGAACCGCTCGGCCACCCCGGCCGGCAGTATGCATTTGTGTACAGAGGTTTAATTGCACCTTGACCAGGAGAGTGGTGTTAATCCGCTGCCCACTGTCTTATTTATGCCTTGAGCGTATATCTAATGACTGGGAACGAGGCATGGCGCCCTGGGCAGACGCCATGCAGGCGGCGATCCTGCCGCGAGTTCTCCTTGACATTTGGACGGCCAGACGCGTTGTGCAGCTGGCCGGTCAACTGGCAGGTGGTCCTGCTGTCCCCTGTCGATCTGTACAGTCGGGACCAGCCCAAATATTATCGTATCACAGACCTTGGCGGTAAATGCTTTTTTTTTCCTCCCCAACTAAAAGAGTACAGGTTGTAACATTAACAAGCCCAGAGTGTGTACACAACGAAATAGCATCTACATGATGTGGCAAAAGCACTATTTGTGTGTCACAGAAATATATATTGGGTCGTCTTTCCTTATTGTTAGATGTAAATGGTCCGTCATCGTACATACATGAAGCTGAAATACTTCTGTTTGCTGACGGTGCAAATATTATAAACAAGCCTAATGCAAAAAAGTCAAGACTTGAAAAAGTAAATACGTTTTTTTAAAATTATGAGTTCGATCTCTGCACATGGACTTTCACTTGACTTAAAGATAATTCCTGCAATTCTGTACTGTCCAATACGTGACCACATTTTAGAAAGAATGCATGACGGGATGACAAACAGAAAATTCGAAATATTTAAGTTGACCAGAAAATGAAGTGGAAACCATGGGGAATACGTCACCTTAAACGTCTGAACTCTGATTATTTTGCATCACTGATAATTGCAGACTTTGGTTACGAGAATGCCAAAAAATTGACATATTTATTACACTTTCTTTCCGTAACCTCTAATGGCGTTATATCCTAGGGCAGAACATCACCGAGAAAGAAAGTCTTAGCGGCACAGCTACATATATTAAGGAAAATACATTATGTCCACTATAAAGCGTCTTGTAGACAGCTGTTTGAACAGTCTGGTATTATGGACAACAGCCTCACCGTACGTTCAATTCTTTATGCAGTTTATTGTCAACAGTCAATCTCATTTCGGAATGAGTAACGAACTACAAAATTTGTTACTCTACCTATGGCTACCAAGGACCGAATGAACGCAGCAGCTATGCACCAACGTGCGAAGAACTCGAAGGTTAACTAATTTTGACAGCTAAATTCATAACACACGTCCTTTTCGAGTCCACACAGCGAAACGTGCCCATGCTGGTGTTTCATTAGTTCTGCAGTGTCAGGAATAACATTTCATGCGCGCTAAGCTACTAGCGAACTAGGTCGTCGAAAGTAAAAAACTGCTACGGTCGCAGGTTCGAATCCTGCCTCGGGCATGGATGTGTGTGATGTCCTTAGGTTAGTTAGGTTTAAGTAGTTCTAAGTTCTAGGGGACTGATGACCACAGATGTTAAGTCCCATAGTGCTCAGAGCCATTTGAACCATTTGAACCAAAGTAAAAAATGTGATAGCGAAAGGCAATGGACCTATTTCACAGTAAGTAGTTAAGATTATTTAAATCTAGGTTAAGACGTCCATTTGTGCCGCTGGGAAATAGTGCAATCTAGTCATAGGCAAAACGTCGATGGGGAATCCATTGTCCCTCAGTAGTTTCTACACCTTGGAAGCTCAAGTTACACGTCAGTTCCTGCGGTATTCATCTTGGCTCAATGAAGAGCGTCGCACCACTTACACTCCAGTAGCGGATACGACCAACTCTTATACGAGTTTTCTAGTACTGCTAAACATGCACTTTATTAATCTCACTCTAAAGTAACTTGGGAAGCCAACACTTCCGTTGCCCGAGTATCAACTTGGAACAACAAACCGCGAGCAAAGAGTGTTAACAATTCGTACAGGTGATAGCAAACAAAATGAGATTCCGAGAATCAGCAAGTAGTAACGAAAATCAGTCAAATCTCCAGCGATTTCTAACCTTTTTTTTTTCCTGATTGTCACCAATTTGAGCGCCACCAATCGATAGCTTCCTCTTAGACAAATCTTTATGAAGAAAGGTTTCAATACTGTCTTTGTTAACGACGAATTCTTCCCATTCATTATCAGAGACTGTCGCCGATTTTCTGGCAGAATATGTTACCATATCTCGAAGGTTTCCGTCGCTATGCCTCTCGACGCTAAACCCGAACGTAGCGCAAATCAACAGTTCGTTTCCCGTCCAGCTACCATTTGCATGAGTCGTAAAAATATTTTTCGTTGATTGCTTCTGTTCCGCAAGCTTTCACCAATATCATACTCGTAAGTGCTTTCGGAGCAGTCTTCCGCAGTTTGTAACAAAACATCATGCCGCTAACTGAATTTTCTGTCGGTACTTGGTAGAACACGTCAACAATATTAAATAGTTAACACTTGATGAAAATCCTGCAAAATTTTATTTATTTGGTCACGAACTGGATTTCAACTTCCTATGTCATTGTCAGGTAACAACTAAATGTCGCAAACACAAATATAATAACACGTAACGTACGCCGATGCTCCTTATACACAAGATACAAAAGACATGATTACACACGGGATGTTTACGAAGGACAGCGTTACAGTTTAATCTCACGGAGAAACAGTTACATTTAACCAAAAATGGAAAATAAAGTCGAATTTTGTTTTAATCTAATATTTTTATAACTGAAACTTAATTTTATAGAGAGGAAAAAGGAAACTGCATTTCATCATTTAAAATTAAGCTAGAAATCTGTGTCTTATGTTTATTGATTTCAAGTAGTTCTAGTAGGGTCACCTTTCTGGTTTTCTTAACAGTATGTAAAACTTGACAATCTAGATCGCATGGATAGTTTTCTTTTAACAGTTTTCTGAGAAGCTGAATCTGTCTTTCGTAGTCTCCAGATTCTCTCAAGTTCCGATAACCTAATGGCAACAGCTCTGCTTGATTGATTGACCAACAGTTGCTTTCCCACAGTGCTTGCGCGTGATTTTATACACACCATTGTTATTATAATACTATGAAAGTACATAACGCAAAAGAAACGCCCATGGAATACATAAACACATACGACAGGTGGTCGCCCGTGGCCTTGCTGCCACTTGCCTGGAATGATTAAGGAAAACCGCAGAAAACTTAAATCAAGATGACCGGACTCCATTCTCCCGAATATGAGATCAGTCGCTTAACAAATGCAATCCCCCAATGGAGTGGTAATTCAAATCCGCCAAACATTTCAAATTCATGCGTGAAGCAGGAAGTTTGATATAAACTATGTATACTGAAGTTTAATAACTAAACGCTGCACCAATGACGGGTTCCCGACATCTCTGCAGAAATATAATACCGCAAACCGAGAAAATTAATAGAACAGTAAATATAATTTCCGCGAAAATATTGAATAATGTAAGATACGACAAACAACATTTTACTCAATGGATCTGTTCAATTTGCACACGGAACAAGCAGTAAAGGAAAATAAGAAGATATTTGGAAATTGACTTAAAGTTCAAGAAGAAGAAATAAAAAATTCAGAATTTGCCGATGACGTTGTAAATTCTGTCGGAGACAGAAAAGGACTTGCGAATCATTTGAACGGAATAGATAATATCTTGAAAAGAAATTACAAGATGAAAATCAACAAAAGTAAAACCAAACTAATGGAATGTACCGAATTAAATCAGGTAATTCCGTGGGAACTACGATTAAGGAATGAGACGTTAAAAATAATAAATGAGTTTTGTTATTTGATTATTAAAATAACTGACGATGGCCGAAATAGAGAGGATATAAAATACAGAGTGGTAACAGCAAAAACAGCATTTCAGAAAAAATATGAATTTAACTGTTACGAAGTATTTTCAGAAAATATTTCTCTGGACGGTAGCGTTTCCTGAAAGTATACGTGGATAACAAACATGCAAGAAGAGTCATATGCTTCTGAAATGTGATGCGACAGAAGAGCACTAAAGATTATGTTACGGCTTACCGGGTAACTAATGACAAGGGCCTGAAAGAATTGGGGAGTAAAGAGGTGTCTGGCACAACCCGCGCAAAGGACGGGACAGACTGATGACACACGAATTGCTGGTACAGCTTAACCCACAGAGCGCTGGTTTGCGATACGGGGAGTGAGTGTTGGCGAGCCGGCTTACCGACAGTTGGTCTAGTATACCAGTCAACCTTTGTGTAGTTTTTAGGCAGTTTTCCAAGCCCGTTTACGCAAATGCTGTGCTATTTCCCAGTAAGCGCCTCAAAAAATATGATAAAAACCAGTTAAAAAGCGATAAAACTCGGAATAAAGTATATACAGTTCAGACAGATGGTGCGCACCCCCTTAGGGTAACTATCGGCTGTTACGACAGGAAGAGCATCCGGCCACAAAGTTAAATTCAATTTGCCGACTCACGAAAACAACGGACGTCGTACTATGGGACAAACTGAGGCACCAAGCAAAAGTTAATTTGGTAATGGAAGTGTGTCTGTGTGTGTGCAACGGGGATGGCGGGAGAGGAGACCAAGTCTTAAAATAAAGTAAGTAGTTTCAAGGGAATGCAGGGTGCAAGAGTTAAGAATGTATAAAAAGACCTGTACAGGATATGCAAGCATGGTGAGTTGCATCGAACCAGTCTTTGAGTTGCCCCCAGCAACAAATTTGTTCACTTGATATGAAATAAACAACATATACGGTACTTGTACAGTAACTACTAACAGCTTTATAAACACAAAAAAGTAGAGGACATCACGATTAAATCAGAATACAAGCAAAATTCCTGTTAACTCTTGTCCCACTTCGCGCATAACGGAGTTCGAAGACGCTCAGTGGAATTCTCCGCAGGAGTGGATGCCCGCAGCAGTCCCGAGAAATCGACCTTCAGCTGTTGGCCTTCCACGAACTGGCTGGGAAGCCAGTGTTGTGGTGCAACGGCGTTGCCTCTCAAGTAAGGCGGCACGATTCTGGGGCCCTCCTTCACGGCAGGAGCGCAATGGTCTTCTTAAAAAAGTGTAGCTACGAAGCGCTTCTTCAAAAGCTGTAGCTACGAAACGCTTCTTCAAAAGGTGTAGCTACGAAGCGAACTCCACGCGTGTCCTCAGCGCAGGCGCGACGAGCAGCGAGGGGCCGCTCTGTCCAAAGCTTCCCGTTCTCAGAAGACCCTGCCCCCGGTGGGGTCCTAGGCTTTATCTACACGGGAACGTCAGAGGACTTCCGTCTCTTGTGAGTCAGCTGATATTCAGCATGATGATGTATTATGTGACGCGTCTGAGAAGTTCGGTGACTAGACTCATAAAGCAAAACATCCCAGCAAACTATCTTTTTTCTCACACTGATTAGCCATACGGCTTTACGGGAACAGGACGGCCGTCTTGTAAAGTACATTCAGCGTCTGGTCAACCAGTTTCGACTCCTTAGCTAGTCTTCAGCAGACGACACCAAAAGCGGGGTAAAAAGACGCTCGTCTACAGACGTCATCCGCGAGTGGTAAACTGGTCACCGGCGGTCGTAAGTGTACACATTTGTGCAATCTGAGGTTGATATAATTACGTAATAAAAATTTACCTTTATTTTCATTTGAAGTAATACGCACTTTTAAAGCCGCTCGAAACTGTCAGCAGTGATTCTTTGTATGGTCAACGAAATGCGACGCACGTAGTTGTGCATTGCGAACATGACGGTTGCCTACCTTGCTCCGTATTGAACCGGCAATACTGGGTTCTATTTTCCCTTTACTTTTAAAATTTTTTATTGATGTCATCAAACCCCATTTTCCCAGAGACAATCAATTAGATTCCATTCGTGGAGGAAGTTGAACCTAGTCGCACATTCCAATGAAACCTCCAGTAATTTTCATCTATATCGACACATGTTCAAACGAAGAAAGATATTTTGAGTGTATGATCTATTTTGTTTCTTGTATTATGTAATTCCTCGCATTATTTACTCACACTTTGAATAATAGCGGAGCAGTATAGATGACGCACAGCAGAAGAATTTCGTGGGTCTTCATAATTCACTACTTTCAACGCTACAGGCACTATCGTAAAAACTATTCTCGGTGCAGCTATCACGTTAATTTTCTATGAAAATCCGAGCTTTTGACAACAGCCACAAAAGCAACAGATGGTCGAAAAAGTAACGGAATCATACAGACGTGGAAGCACACATCGCAAACAAAGACGACTGTCAGCCTCTGCTGATTCATCATGGACAGGGGGGGGGGGGGGGAATATCAGCTGGTCGAGTAATTATTATCAATGAAATTCGCCAACATCCGTGTTACTGAGATGTTATTTTATTTTATTTTGACTACCAGTTTCGGCACTCCACTATGCCATCTTCAGGCCCCAAATGCATTCTAAAAGTAATCGATATTGTCGTACAGTCCCATATCCTGCCGGATGTCGTGAATTCAAAACCGTATCCCAAGTGCTTTGTTCGAAGATTTGATTGCAATCAAGTCTTCGAATGAAGCACTTCGGATGCAGTTTTGAACTCACTATGTCCAGGAGTATATGGCACCGTATGACAACATCGTTTATTTTTGAGAGATGCATATGGGATCTGAAGATGGCATAGTGGAGTGCCGAAACTCATAGTGAAAATAAAGTAAAATAACATCTCAATTACACGGCTGTTGGTGAATTTTATTGATAATAAAGAATACTTTGGCAGCAATGATGAAATGCCACTCGCAGCGACTTTGTTTCCACCACAGTCTCTCTCTCTCTTTCTCAGAAATAAAGTGTAATAAGTTCTGATCAAGTTTTGTTGAAGGTGTCCTTTGGTTGCCTTGCTTGTCACGCGTATGCTGTAGTTGGAAACTCCCTCACAAATACTCCCTGTTGAGAACCCTTCTGCCCTACTCTAAGTCTACTGGGATATTTGGCAAAAAAAGCAAGTTCTACAACAGTCCACCCAACTCTCAAGAGTACAGTATGAACGACGTGAAAAATAAAAGAGATTAAAAATTGGTGGCAATTCGTCGCTTTCAAGCACCGACCAGTATGAATCCAACATCCAGAATTAACTGTTGAGACACATTCTCATATCCAAAGACTTTGTGACGATTGAGTGCCAACAGCTTGAAGTGTGAGCTGGAATTCGTGTTTGCTCGAACAAGATTTTGTGCTTATTCGTACGAGAGTACTCGGCAACAAGGTACTTTTTTCTTGATTCGTGTACTCGAAGCGCCGCTTATGTTCGCTACCATGCTCGGCAACGGCTCAAATAGACTTCTCCACGTAGATAGCAGGGATAGGGCCCGCATCTCGTGGTCGTGCGGTAGCGTTCTCGCTTCCCACGCCCGGGTTCCCGGGTTCGATTCCCGGCGGGGTCAGGGATTTTCTCTGCCTCGTGATGGCTGGGTGTTGTGTGCTGTCCTTAGGTTAGTTAGGTTTAAGTAGTTCTAAGTTCTAGGGGACTGATGACCATAGATGTTAAGTCCCATAGTGCTCAGAGCCTTTTGAACCATTTTGAACCAGCAGGGATAGATCAGGCACACTGGGGGAGCAGTTTCCTTGTTATCGGTACCTCCAGAATCAGTAATAGTGGCAACTACGGGCCTCTTTTCGATGCATATATAGACATACAATATCCATGATGTCACAAGCCACGCCCTCGTTCATTGTTATCGCCATACCACGCCCCTTTTCTTGGAAACAGACCAAGTAGAGAGCAATGCCCATTGGCCAGTCAGAGTGCTTTTATGAAAACACACTCGTATTTAATCTAACAATCACAGCCCAGTATTTTGGCGACTAATAGCATTTATTCAACTTCTTCTGAATCTGTGCTTCTTGGCCAATCAGGCAGCTTTTCAGATACATGTTTTGGACTCCTCCAATCACAATCAGTTATTTTACCAGCCGTTAAAAAGAAAAAGTCAATGAGGGAGCTTTCTATGTCAGTGATGATATCATTCTTATAAGCAAAGTGATTAATCAGCACATGGAAACACGCCTTGTCAGCAAGGTGACATTTGTCAATGCTAGCAAGTCACGACTTGTTCCAACAAGCAAAATGCGTACTCAGCAAGTTCATGCTTGTCAATGCCTGCTAAGGAATCGTCATATTTCGCTGAGCTGACTCAAAGACACTGGCGAGAGGTGTCAGCTGCGTAATAAATACGTTCTAATTGAATACCGATTCTGTCCAAAATCTTTTGTAGAAACATGTATCAATTTTTCACTTACCAGGTTCCACCATGAATCGTTAGCAAAATAAGTTGCCGAGAATTCTAGACAATTCTGTTACTATGTAAAATCGCTAAGCGAGTCGAAGGTATCTATTTAATCACTCGTAGATCAGTTTGGTTTCGTAATGTAAGACACAATAAAGAAAGCAGAATTTTTAAATTCAACATTTAAAGAAAATGATTCACGCAGAAGGATCACACACATATACCATCGTTTGACCGTTGCACAGACTCCCGTATGGGGGACATAGAAATACGCATCCCTGGCACTGAGACTGAAAGAGTTGACAACAATTAAGTCGCCAGGCCCGGATGGAATACTAGTTTGGTTTGGCAATTAGCTCCTAATTTAGCTTGCACTTACCGCTAATTTTTAGTCCAGCGCTAAGTCCAAAGTCAGTGAAAAAAAGCACAAGCGTCTACCGGCTATAAGCAGAGTAAAATAATCGACCCGCAAAATTACGGACCAATATTTTAAATTTCGGTTGGCTGCATAATTCTTGAACATATTTTGTGTTCGAATATAATAAATTTCCTTGAGACAGAAATACTTCTTTCCACGAAACAGCACGGATTTAGAAATCATCATTCGTGTGAAACCCAACTTGCTCTTTTCTGACACATTATCATGCTTATCATGGATGAAGGGCATCTGGCAGATTCGATATTCCTAGATTTCCAGAAAGCATTTGACATGGTGCCCCACTGCCGACAGTTAATGAATGTCAAAGCATATGCATTAGTTTCCCAGACATGTTAGTGGCTCGAAGACTTTTTAAGCAGATACCAATACGTTGTCCTGGTCAGCGAGTGTTCTTCAGAGACAAAAGTATCATCATGGAAGTGTTATAGGACCGCACTTATTTTATAAATACGCAAACGATCTGACAGGTAAGATGCGCAACAACCTGCGGCTGTTTGCTGATGATACTGCAGGGTACGGGAAGGTGTCGTCGTTCAGTGATTGTAGGAGAGTAAAGGACGACTTGGACAGATTTTCTATTTGGTGTTATTAACGGTAGCTTGATCTAAATGTAGAAAAATGTGAGATACTTCAAATGAGTACAAATAATAACCCTGTAATGTTCGGGTACAGTATCGGTGTTGTACTGCTTTATAAAGTAACGTCTAGGCATAATGGAATGGGCATGTAAGGTCCACTGTAAGGATAGCTCATATATAAAGGAGTCCACGTATAGCAGTCTTGTGCGACCCAGTCTTGAGTACTGCTCGACTCCAGAATGAAATTTTCACTCTGCAGCGGAGTGTGCGCTGATATGAAACTTCCTCGGTCCTTCACACAGTAATAATCTGCCAGGAAGTTTCAAATCAGCGCAAACTCCGCCGCAGAGTGAAAATTTCATTCTAGAAACATCCCCAAGGCTGTGGCAAAGCCATGTCTCCGCAATATCCTTTCGTCCACAGGACTGCTAGTTCTGCAAGGTTGGCAGGAGAGCTTCTGTGAAGTCTGGAAGGCAGGAGAAGGCGTACTGCCGGAAGTAGAGCTGTGGGGACGGGTCGTCAGTGGTGCTTGGGTAACTCAGATGGCAGAGCACATGTCCGTGAAAAGCAAAGGTCCCGAGTTCGAGACTTGATCCGGCACAAAATTTCAGTCTGCCAGGAAGTTTCATACTGCCCAAGTGTTCTGGATCGCCACCAGTTCAGATTAAAGGAAGTCATCGAAGCAATTCAGAGGCGTGCTGCTAGATTAGGTTCATCCCTTTCGCGAAACGCTATTGAGAAACTTTAGAGAAACAGCATTTGCGAATGACTGCAGAATGATTCTACTGGCACCGCGTAAGGACCACGGAGACAAGATTAGAGAGATTAGGTCTCGTACGGAGGCGTACGGACAGTCGTTCTTAGGTCATTCCATTTGCGAGTGGAACGGGAGTGGGGGTGATTGTCAGTGGCACTGGTTTGCGAAGTATATACGTAGATGCAGACACTGAATGTTGCGGAAAGCTGTCCGATGTGACGCTTTCGATCCACGACAGTGCTCCAACTCATTCTGCGCATGACACAATCAGACTGCCGCTCCTTTGGATTGTCGAACCCCCCCCCCCCCCCCAACACATTCCCCTGACATAGCCTCCAGTGATACCGTGGCATCCACTTCTCTTCCTGGCTAAAGCAATCACTGGTTGGCAGGCATTTCCAGAATGACGACGAGGTGATTTTGTAATATGAAACTTTTCCTGAACAACCGAAACGCATGCTTCTACAACTAAGGCCTCCACTAAGCCGTCCGTCGTTGGGAAAAAAATGTGTCGCACTGAAGGGTGAGTATGTAGAGAAGGACTAACACCATCTCCAAATTTCATGCTCACAGCTTTTTTTTAATTTTTTTTTTTTTTAAGTTGGTGATTAAAATTTTATGTCTAGCACTTATAGTGACGGATGACAAACAAGTTATGGAAGTATTTTAGATCATCATAATGTGCTGTAAGCGGCGCAAAGAATTTTTTTACAATAGATCGTCCTTTATGTTTTATGTGGCGCATATTTATTTGTGGAGTATACAAAGGCGGCCCAAGTGATGGAGTGACTTGAGTCAGTCAGTCGTCAAAGGGCAGGACTCTGTTGTTGAGGGTCTGCTGCCACAGCTCATGTCTGTATGCCGATTAGAGTACGCCGCCTGTTAGTCATCAGGTACGGAATGCAGTTGTGATTATATCAGATAGTGATTTCTAAACGACATCCTACAATCTCTCTCTCTGCCGGCCGCGGTGGCCTCGCGGTTCTAGGCGCGCAGTCCGGAACCGTGCGACCGCTACGGTCGCAGATTCGAATCCTGCCTTGGGCATGGATGTGTGTGATGTCCTTAGGTCAGTTAGGTTTAAGTAGTTCTAAGTTCTAGGGGACTGATGACCACAGCAGTTGAGTCCCATAGTACTCAGAGCCATTTGAACCATTTGAATCTCTCTCTCTCTCTCTCTCTCTCTCTCTCTCTCTGTGTGTGTGTGTGTGTGTGTGTATGTGTGTCAGTCAAAGGGAGGTGTTTGTGGGAGACATTGTTGACCAGTTTACGTGACGAAACGAAACGGCTTCGCAGGACAGAAGGTGTGGTGGCGGTTAATCCAGACTCACGACAAGGGCGTTCCACTAAACATGTCTCTCGTAATGACAATAACGGAAGAATTCCAGAAATAGGGGCCAGTGCGGAAGCGTACGGCGAGGTTTCCTCACGCATCATCCACAAATGAAATAGGAGAGAGGGAAACTCGTATTACGTCGCAATGTACCCTGCGCCGAACAAGGCACGATGTTTCTAAAGAAATCATTTTCCTATGTGAGACTGTTTTTCAAATAATATAAATTCTTCATTGCATTTAATTTACCATGAGGTGAACTGTCCCTCATGTATACGAAGTGATATCGCACCAGCCTTCAAAAACCTGAGACACTGACTTTATTCCTGGCGTACAAGCAACGTCAGTGCAGTACGTATGGTGCCAGTTTGAAATAACAACTGTAAACAACAGATGTGCATTCGACTAGTACACTGCTATATTCACTTTTTGTGGCTGTCACAAACAAATTAATGGTTATTGACATTTGTGTGCATGTACATGAAACTGTGTCTACTCTTTTGGAAGTCAAGCCACTCCAAATCTACAGCAGTTATCACTTCCAAAATGATGACATTTTGTCGAGGGTATAGCAGCGATCTTTTTTAAACTATTTTACTAAGAAACCAGTCTAGATCAACTTTTTATGTAAACTGTTTCGATTGGAATACGCCATCTTCAGATCAAACATAAAATACAGGAGGACGATTGTTACTACCACCGTTAGCTGGTGCGCTATTCCCTACTGAGGTCTAAGACGGGTATGGCAGGAGAATGCAGTAGTGTAGAACGCTTTAACTGACGTGGATAAGATTTTAAGACATTTCTGTGTGAGCATTCCTCTTTATAGCTGCGTTTACACTACTCGTAACAGTTTCTTGAGGCAACTCCGGCGTATTGTAAACTCGCCTTCACTTCTCCTCATTACAAGTTTTATGTGTAATCAAATGAAACAACAATTTACTGTTACCAGTCACTGTTTATTTATCTCCACTACACGTTTCAAAGGTTTAAACCTCCATCATCAGGTGGATTTACATTTGTTAGTATGACTTTCCTTTTTTTTCTTTCTTTTTTCCAGGAACTTAGGACACTGTCCCCAGTGGTCACAGGTCCCTTTCACTGTCGTAACACATTACATGTATACTGTCATATTTTGTAAACAAATATGTTTACAAGGTATGGCAGTGTACATGTGATATATGTTTACAAAATACACTACTGGCCATTAAAATTGCTACACCGCGAAGATGACGTGCTACAGACGCGAAATGTAAGTGACAGGAAGAAGATGCTGTAGTATGCAAATGATTAGTTTTTCAGAGCATTCACACAAGGCTGGCGCCAGTGGCGACACCTACAACGTGCTGACATGAGGAAAGTTTCCAACCGATTTCTCATACACAAACAGCGCTAGACCGGCGTTGCCTGGTGAAACGTTGTTGTGATGCCTCGTGTAAGGAGGAGAAATGCGTAGCATCACGTTTCAGACTTTGATTGTAGCCTATCGCGATTGCGGTTTATCGTATTGCGACACTGCTGCTCGCGTTGGTCGAGATCCAATGTCTGTTAGCAGAACATGGAATCGGTGGGTTCAGGAGGGTAATACGGAACGCCGTGCTGGATCCCAACGGCCTAGTATCACTAGCAGTCGAGATGACAGGCATCTTATCCGCATGGCTAACGGAACGTGCAGCCACGTCTCGATCCCAAAGTCAACAGATGGGGACGTTTGCAAGACAATAACCATCTGCACGAACATTTCGACGACGTTTGCAGCAGCATTGACTATCAGCTCGGAGACCATGGCTGCGGTTACCTTTGACGCTGGTTCAAATGGCTCCGAGCACTATGGGACTTAACATCTGTGGTCATCAGTCGCCTAGAACTTAGAATTACTTAAACCTAACTAACCTAAGGACATCACACACATCCATGCCCGAGACAGGATTCGAACCTGCGACCGTAGCAGTCACGCAGTTCCAGACTGAAGCGCCTAGAACCGCACGGCCACAACGACCGGCCCTTGACGCTGCATCACAGACAGGAGCGCCTGCGATAGTATACTCAACGACGAACCTGGGTGCACGAATGGCAAAACGCAATTTTTTCCGATGAATCCAGGTTCTGTTTACAGCATCATGATGGTCGCATCCGTGTTTGGCGACATCGCGGGGAACGCACATTGGAAGCGTGTATTCGTCATCGCCAAATTGGCGTATCACCCGGCGTGATGGTATGCGGTGCCATTGGTTACACGTCTCGGTCACCTCTTGTTCGCATTGACGGCACTTTGAACAGTGGACGTTACATTTCAGATGTGTTACGACCCGTGGCTCTACCCTTCATTCGATACCTGCAAAACCCTACATTTCAGCAGGATAAAGCACGACCTCATGTTGCAGGTCCTGTACGGGCCTTTCTGGATACAGAAAATGTTCGACCGCTGCCCTGGCCAGCACATTCTCCAGATCTCTCACCGATTGAAAACGTCTGGTCAATGGTGACCGAGCAACTGACTCGTCACAACACGCCAATCAGTACTCTTGATGAACTGTGGTACAGTGTTGAAGCTGCATGGGCAGCTGTACCTGCACACGCCATCCAAGCTCTGTTTGGCTCAATACCCAGGCGTATCAAGGCCGTTACTACGGCCAGAGGTGGTTGTTCTGGGTACTGATTTCTCAGGATCTATGCACCCAAATTGCGTGAAAATGTAATCACATGTCAGTTCTCGTATAATATATTTGTCCAATGAATACCCGTTTATCATCTGCATTTCTTCTTGGTGTAGCAATTTTAATGGCCAGTAGTGTATGACAGTATAATGTGATGTGTTACGACAGTGAAAGGAACCTGTGACCCCTGGAGAAGGTGCTGTAAGTTGCTAAAAAAAATTTAAAGAAAAGTCATATTAAAAAATGTAAATCCACTGATGATGGAGGTTTAAACCTTGGAAACGTGTTGTGGAGATAAATAAACAATGACTGGTAACAGTAAACTTGTTTCATCTTATGTCAATGACAGCCTAACGCGAAATGTTCGCATTTACAGAAGTGTGTAATTCAAATTGAAAAAAAAAAAAAATCTGCATTTGGTCGGGCTAGCAAAATCGATTCAGGCCTTCGTTTCCCGAAAATTGCGCAGCGTGTAAACGCGGTGGCTGTGGCAGAAGACAGAGGGCTCCGGAGAAGCGGGCGACGTCTTGCAGGCCGCGCAACAAAGCCAGCCCGCAGTGGCGCCCGGGCCGGAATGCGGGCAGTGGCACGTGAAGTGCTGGCCGCAGCAAGGCCTCGGCGCCGGCAGCTGGCCGCTGGCAGTGACGCGGCGCCGGGGCAGGGGCAGGCCAGGTGAGGCGAGGCGAGGCGAGCCGAGGCGAGGCGAGGCGGCGCGTGGGCGTGCCGGCCCGCGCCGCGGCGCCTGTGACGGCTAATGGGCGTGAAGTGAAGCCACCTGGCTGGCCGTGGGCAGCGGCCCGCGAGGGCACGGCGCGGCGCCGCCGGCGGCAGCGGCAGCCACAAAGTGCACGGCCGGCCAAAGATCACACGCGACACACCTACGCCCTCACTCCTCCGCGCCCGCCTCCACCCCGTATATTCTATTACGTACCACATGGCGCGCAGCACTTGTACGAATGCCTGCCGACGACATGCGCTTCTACGACATTTCTAGCGTGTTTGGAGAAAAGAGAGCAGCTGTACGAATATAGAGAGCTCGCATTGCAAGCCAACACTAAGCGTATTAGGGAAAGCTGAAAAATCGAAGGAGTACACGATGAACGGAACGTAGCTCTTTATTATGAATAAAGCTAACTTTATATCCACATGTTAATGTGTAGATAGCATTTAAAGTTACCTTTTATAAAAACTAAAGTACGCAACTTTTTCATACTTTTTTTCAGATTCTTTCCAGCATTGACGATACAGCCAACATCACAGCACGACAGGAGGTGTGGCACACTGTAATTCGGGTCCAACGGTGGTGGAGAAGTCAGCATGGAAGACAAGCTGTTCTGCACCCAAACAAGAATTGCCACAGAAAATTAATGACAACCGGATGAGTATTCGACATGAAGAGATCAGGGAGGCACTCGATTTCGATACGCCCTCGACTTCGATATCGTACGAAAAGATTCCAGCAGTGAGGGAGATGTTCGAACGAAGCCATTGAAAATCAATAAGGCAGGCTGCAAGAGAGTGCCAAACGTTGTATCCAGAAGATTGCGAGCGGGGTGTTGAATTATGTGAAAAGATGCTTGCATGACGTGAAGATAACAATTTGAAAAAAAAAATTATAGGGTGACGAGGCTGTGTTTCATGTTGGCGGTTCGTTAATCGCCGTAACAGGCATTACTGGGCAGAAGGCGATCCCAAAGAGACCGATGAAAAATTGCAGGGCAAGCCGAAAGTGACAGTGTGGTGTGTATTAACTTCTTCCCGCTTTATTGGACCCCATCTGTCGGGAGACACTATGAACTCTGGAGATAACTGAAAGTGATAAAAATTTTTGCATGGCCTGAAGTTTCTGAATGGGACAAGTCAAGTGAACCATTATTTGTGATAGATGGAGCTCCCCACATAACGCCTTGCCCGTAAGACAATGGTTCGATGAACGTTTCGCACGACGCTGGATAGGTCGCCGACGCCCCACACAGTGACCATCGCGAAGTAAACACCTCACCCTGTCCGATTTCTTTTTACGGGGAAAGGCTACGGAAGAAGTGTATCGTAGCAAGCCACAAACATGATCTTAAATCATGTTCCTGGTGAGTTCTTCTTCAGGAGGATTATACCAAACGCAACTGTTCGTTCAACACAGAGTAGAAAATGCTGAAGCACACTGTGTTGCAACTTTTGGAAGGATAATCTTGTATAATACACCGCATGTATTCACAAAATTAAATTTATACGCTCAATATTTTAGAAGTGAAAAATATTAAATATGGGATATATAAGAGAAACTAACTTTATATATATAGGCCCTTTTGATTCTCCACTCCATGGAGCAGAGCGGGCTGTTTCAGATCCGCCCATTGTAGAGCCTCGGTTTTTTCAACCAATCACAAGGCAGACTGGTAGTTGGACAGAGTAGTTCCCAATTCAGTTCCGGTATTTATTTGACAGCCTAGGAAGACCTTCCAGTATCCTTGGTTGGAACAGGGTGATTACAACTATCGTAATTGGCCTATTGCCCTAGAAAAAAGAAACGTGTATTGTGAATATACGTTGGACATCTCCGTGTGTGACACTGTACGTGTTGGGTAATATTATATAAAGACAACAGGGAGCAGATGAAGATGAGAATGAGATATGATACTGCGAGAAGAAATTCGCTGATCACTAAAAGAACTAAGTGGAAGTCTTTTGAAGTAGACGATATATCCTCAATTACTTAAATCCTCAAGACAGACACCAGTGACGAAAACTTCCCAACTGAATGTATGATATATGAAACAGGAGAAATACCATCCGACTTCAAGAAGAATGTAATAATCCCTTCGCGAAAGAATGCATGTGCCGTTAGGTGTGAATGTGACCAAACCATAAGTTTAGATATAGTTGCAAAACACTGACGCGAATTATTTACAGAAGAACGGGAAAAGTGACAGAAGCCGATCTCGGAGGAGATCAGTTAGTATTGCAGAGAAATAATAGAACACATCAGCTCATACTGACATTATGATTTTTCCTGGAATATGAACTGAAGAAATGCAAACATTCGTTAATAGCATTTGTAGACTTAGAGAATGTTGACTGGAACATAGACTTTGAGGTTATGAAGGTAGCAGAGATGAAATACAGGGACCGACAGGTTATCTACAACTTGTACAGTAAACCAGCCTGCAATTATAAGGGTGTAAAGGAAACAGTGATTGAGAAGAGAGTGACAGAGAGTTTTAGCTTCTCCCAGATACCAATTAATATACGAATATATAATGAGTAATCAATAAAAGAAATGAAGGAGAAATTCGGAGAGCGAATTTAAGTTCTCGGAAGAGAAATAAGAACTTTGTACTTTGCTGATGAAAGTGTAATTCTGTCAGACGGCTAAAGATCTGGAAGAGCAGTTGTATCGAATGGACAGTCCTGAAAAGAGGTTACAAGATGAACATCAAGAAAAGTAAAACGAGGGTAGTGGAAAGTCCCCGAATTATAGCAGCTGATCCTGATATAATTAATTACGAAATGAGACAAAATCAGTCGATGAGCTGCGATATTCGGACATGAAAATAATTAACGATAGCCAAACTAGAGAGCGTCTCTGAGAAAAAGGAATTTGGTAACATAGAATAAAATTTAAGTGTTAGGATGTCCTTTCTGAAGATATTTGTCTGGAGCGCAGCGTCGTACAGAAGTGAAACGTAGACGATAAGCAGTTCAGTTCAGACAAGATGAGAATCGACGCTTTTGAAAAGTGGCGCTGCACGCAAACGTTGAAAATTAGACGAGTAGATCGAATAACAAATGAAGTAGTGAATAGAACTGGGATGAAAGAAAACAAACAGCCCTGCATAACTTGTCAAAACGAAGGGGTCAGTTGACAGAACACATCCTGAGGCATCAAAGAATAGTATATTGCCGGCCGGGGTGGCCGAGCGGTTCTAGGCGCTTCAGTCTGGAACCGCGCGACCGCTACGGTCGCAGGTTCGAATGCTGCCTCGGGCGTGGATGTGTGTGATGTCCTTAGGTTAGTTAGGTTTAAGTAGTTCTAAGTTCTAGTGGACTGATGACCACAGAAATTAAGTCCCATAGTGCTCAGAGCCATTTGAACCATTTTGAATCGTAAATTTGTTAATGGAGGGAAGTGTAGGGCGTAAAAACTGTAAAGGGAGAGACCAAAGCGATGAATACAGTAAGCAGGTTCAAACGGACGTAAGTTGAAGTAGTTATTCGAGATGAAGAGACTTTCACAGAATAGGGCAGGGTGGAGAGCTGAATCAAATCAGTCTTTGGACTCAAGACAACAACACAACACTGGCCATTTCTTACGGCAATGAGCGACCGCTATAATGTTGTCGTCATCAGCGCGGCTACAAGACACGCCAATACTGGCATATGGCCCGACAATAATGTTGAGGAGCAGGCTGTTTCAGATAGTTGCCCATCTGCCTCTGTCTCTGTGAATGCCTGGCTCTCACTCTCACCCTTGCTTCCTCTTTCGCACGCCAAAAGCCCTGAGGTGCCGTGTAACCTAAGGCTCTGAATAACACGATTTTGGTGATGAAACATACAACATCGCATCATTTCGAAATTTTTTTGTGCGTAGCGCCACTTGATATATTTTTGTATAGAGGGATGGACAAGTGGACAAACGGGAGAACCATAAATTTCAAAATACGATACACCTACGACTGGAGATATAGGATATAGAGAGTGATGTGTATCAAAACCACCATCTCAGAAAGAACATTCTCTCTCTTCTACTACTTTTACTATTTCATTACCCAAGCTAATTCCCTCAGCAACATCTGATTTAAAGTGATTATATTCCATTAGTCCAGTTTTACTGTAACTGATATCCATCTTACAAAACATCTTTAAGACAGTATCCATTCTGTTCAACTGTTCTTCCAAGTCCTTTGGCGTCTCTGACAGAATTACGATATCTGAAGACCTCAAGGTTTTTATTTATGCTCACAGAACTTTAACTCCCTTTCGATAATTATCCTCCGTTTCCTTTACTGCTTGCTCAATGTATAGATTGAATAACATCGGAGACAGGTTACAGCCTTGTCTCACTCCCGTCTCAACTATGGGAACCCTTTCATGCCCTTTAACTCTCATAACCGTAGTCTGGTTTTGTACAAGTTAATTTCTCTGTGCGCTAGCAGAAATAGGCATTCCTGATTACTTTATTGCCCTTATCAGAAATCTCTACTCTAATAGCAAGCCAGTAATGAGAGTAGATAAAACCATTTCTTTTTGAACCATTTTAAGGATTTAGACAAGGGTGCATTTTATCACCGGTTCTATTTAACATCTATAGAGAATATGTTATGAGAAGAAGTCTTCACGGCTGGAGTTGTGGAATCCGAATTAGAGGAAGACGAATCAGAAATTTAAGATTTTCTGAAGATATCACATTGTTCACAGAATCACACGTGAAACTGAAAGAATTATTCGATAAAGTTAAGTGAGAAATTTGGATTGTCAATTAGTAAGAAATCGACCAAGATCATGATAATTAACGGATGTGAGCGACTAGCAGCCACTGAGGGACTATCATAATATGAAGAAGCTGATCACTTTGTCTACCTGGACTCAGTGTTCAGAAAGAGGATGTATCTGTACAGTAAGTACGATGTACAATTGTTCTGAGTAGGGATGCCGCATCGGGGGTGACAGTGACTTGGAAAGATTGAGCCCTAATCACGCATAGCAAATTCGGGGTGCTGAAATCTCTGGTGTTTCCAGTTTTCCTTTATGGCGCTGAAACATGGACGATAACTGAAGAGGACCGCAAAAGAATTGATTCATTTGAGATTTTGACATGTAGGAGGTTGCTGAGAATGTCTTAAATGAACAAACAGACTAACAAATCAATCCTTCAGGAACTCTGGGTACAAAGGGCAGCTAACCCTCTGACCGAACACGCTGAGCTTCCGTGCCGGCATTAAGAAGGACCCGGACGATGGATGGACCAGATATAGGAGAAGACATAGCGGAGATGGGGCCAGCTCCTCCATGATGCAGAAGATAGGAAAAAATGGAAGCATATTGTTAAGAGGATTGTATGCTGGGTCACACCATCTTTCAACTACGAAAGATGGAGTCCTGATGATTATTTAATAGCTACCGCCTCCAGAATTCTACAGTGTATTTCAAGGCAATGTTGTCGAAAACTTTCTGTAACTACAAATGTACTATAAACCTATGCCCGGTTTTCCCTAGTCTAGCTGTTAAGATAAGTCTTAAGGTCAGTTTCGCCTCGCATTTTGTTAGATTATTTGGAAGCTAAACTGATCTTCCTCAAGATCGACTTCTACCAGTCTTTCCATTCCTTGTAAATATACTGAAGAGCCAAAGATACTGGTACACCTGCCGAATATCGTGTAGGGCCCAGGCGAGCAACGCAGGAGTGCCACAACACGGCGTCGCATGGGCACGACTGATGTTTGAAGTACTGCTGGAAGGAACGGACACCATGAATCCTGCAGGGCTGTCCATAAATCCGTAAGAGTACAAGGGTGTGGAGATCTCCTCTGAACAGCACGTTGCAAGCCATACCAGACATGCTCTATAACGCTCATGTCTGGGGAAAAAATGGTTCAAATGTCTCTGAGCACTATGGAACTTAACATCGGAGGTCATCAGTCCCCTAGACTTAGAACTACTTAAACCTAACTAACCTAAGAACATCACACACATCCATGCCCGAGACAGGATTCGAACCTGCGACCGTAGCAGCAGCGCGGTTCCGGACTGAAGCGCCTACAGCCGCTCGGCCACAGAGGCCGGCTCTCGCAGGGGGAAGGGGGCTTTTATTCAGGTAAAGGTGACGGGTCGAGTTTTCCTAACCCTGCTAAACTATGGTGGCTGGAACCTACACTGCGGGTTTGGCGAGAAATTTACCCATATATGAGTTTGCAGAAAAGGTTCATAATGTCCTGCCAGGTGGAAACAAAATGGCTCTGAGCACTATGGGACTTAACATCTATGGTCATCAGTCCCCTAGAACTTAGAACTACTTAAACCTAACTAACCTAAGGACATCACACACATCCATGCCCGAGGCAGGATTCGAACCTGCGACCGTAGCGGTCACGCGGTTCGAGATTGAAGCGCCTAGAACCGCTCGGCCACTCCGGCCGGCTCATGTCTGGGGAGTTTGGTGGCCAGCGGAAGTGTTTAAAACTCAGAAGAGTGTCTCTGGAGACACTGTAGTAATTCTGGACGTGTGGGGTGTCGCACTGTGCTGCTGGAATTGCCCAAGTCCGTCGGTGTGCACAATGGACATGAATGGATGCAGGTGATCAGACAGGATGCTTACGAAAGTGTCACCTGTCAGAAGCGTATCTAGACGTATCAGAGGTCCCATATCACTCCAACTGCACCACGCCCCACATCATTACAGAGCCTCCACCAGCTTGAAGAGTCCCCTGCTGACAAGCAGGGTCCATAGACTCACGAGGTTGTCCCCATGCCCGTACACGTCCATCCGCTCGGTACAATATGAAACGAGACTCGTTCGACCGCGCAACATGTTTCCAGTCATCAAAAGTCCAATGTCGGTGTTGACGGGCTCAGGAAAGGCGTAAAGCTTTGTGTCGCACAGTCATGAAGGGTACAGGAGCGGAACTTCGGCTCCGAAAGCCTATATCAAATGATGTTTCGTTGAATGTTTCGCACGCTGACACTTGGTGATGGCCCAGCACTGAAATCAGCAGCAATTTGCGGAAGTGTTGTACTTCTGTCCCGTTGAACGATTCTCTTCAGTCGTTATTGGTCCGCATGCCTACACCAGTTGCTTTGGTGCTTCAGTGTAATTCGTATCAAGATTTTGCAATCGTGACTGTTAAACTGATTGTTTGGTAAGAATCACAACTTTCAGCATCCGACTTATTTATAACAAGTTTTCACGACCGAACTTTTCAACATCGTGTCGTTCGCCATAAACTACATATTTGACAGCTCACACGTAGGAGGGGGCTACTACAACGCGACTCAGCATCGTAGCCAAAATTACAGTTTTCTACAACTTCCGCAATTGCTCTAAAAGTGCGATTGCATCTACATGCAGTCAAACGCCTGTCGTAATTTTCCTTTTGATAAAAAGTGGAAAAATCTGCCGCTTAATGTACGAGGTCTTCGTTAGTACCTGTGATCTGGAACTTCTCGACATGTCGGTTCTGTGAGGAACGGCACTCATCGACTGGCCCGCCGCAGTGCCGCCGTTGAGAACTGGAGCGCCGCAGCGGAGGTGCGGGAAGGCCGCGGCGCGCGACTGGGCCACGGAATCCGTCAGCGCGGCGGCGCGACGACGTGACGTGCACAGTTTTGCCACTCTGCGGCGTGTATTATTGAGGGGTGCGCCGGGTAACAGGGAGCGCTGTCGGGCCGGTGAATAGTGGATGCGCGGCGCTGTCGGCCGCCCACCCGCCGCCGCCGACACGCGCGCCGCCCCCAAGGCAGCGGCCGCGCGCTGGGGCGCCCGCGCGGGACACGACAGCGGCCGTGTCGCACGACGGCGCGCGGCCCGCCGCTCGCTGTCGCCGGCCTACTGACACCGCGCCCTGTGCTACTCTTACAGGCTCGCGGAAGACTGACAAATCAAGTTCCACCGCGGTACACGCTTCGCACTCACAAATAGAAACGAAATATCGTGCGGTATTATCGCCCGGGAGACCCATCCGGGGTTGTTAGGCCGCCTAGTGCAAGTCTTTTTATTTGGCGCAAATTTGGTGACTCGCGAGTCGACGCTCACGAAACGATGACGAGGACAACATAACGTCCAGTCCCCGAGTGGATAAACTCTCCGACGCGGCCAGAAATCGTAGCCGGACCCCTCGGTAGTTGTCAGGCGCACTGAGCACACAGTTGACGAAAATGGACGGTTACAAATAGAAAGAACAGAGTGACAGTTATTGAACTAGACGAAAAAAATCGTAAATTCGCTACAAACCACGGCGTGCACACACTTTATTCAACATGTAAACGTCACTACAGATATTCGGATTTAGTTTCCATGTTCGATGTGCTATCATTGGCGATGATGTGGCTCAGACGAATAGCGAAATTCTGAATGACCCGCTGAAGTGTCGGAACATCGATGCTGTCGATGACCTCCTGAATGGCTGTTTACACCCGGTCCCGGTAGCTGAGTGGATGCCGGCACGGTAACTCAACGAATTCGGTCAGAGGGTTAGCTGCCCTCTGTAATAAAAAAAACTGAGTTAACGGATCAACGACGAACTGAAACGGGTGTCTTGCGACGTCCGCCCCGAGCAGATACGTAGAACGAAGGCGAACGAAATGAGATTAAAAAAAGTGGTCAGCGTGACAGACTGTCAATCCTAAGGTCTCGGGTTCGATTCCCGGCTGGGTCGGAGATTTTCTCCCCCCCAGGGACTGGGTGTTGTGTTGTCCTAATCATCATCATTTCATCCCCATCGACGCGCAGATCGCCGAAGAGTCGTCAGCTCGAAAGACCTGCACCAGGCGACCGGTCTACCCGACGGGAGGCCCTAGCCACAAGACATTTATTATACCTCAGCAATGGTTTTGGGGTATCGCTGTATATCTTGTCTTTAATAAAGACCCACAAGAAGGAGTCGCATGTGTTCAGATTCGGAGAATATGGTAGCCAATCGAGGTCCATATCAGTGGCCTCTGGGTACCCCAGAGACAGAATGCGGTCCCCAAAGCGCTCCTCTAGGAAATCAAACACTCTTCTGTTTCGATGGGGTCGAAATCAAGGTCACTTTGGATAATGGGAGTGAAATCATCTTCTAAAACCTTCACGTATCGTTCGGTTGTCACTGTGCCATCAAGGAATATCGCACCGTTTATTCCGTGACAGGACACTGCACACCACACAGTCACTCGTTGATGGTGAAGAGACTTCTCGATCGCGAAATGCGGATTCTCAATCCGATAATGCGACAGTTTTGATTATTGAGGAACACTTTCACGTGAAAATGTCCAAAAATAACAAGCCGAGTGCGCATGCGCATACTACTTCTCATCGTGACCCGCGGCTCACCGTGCAGTTTGAACGTCCTAACGCAAAACGTTAGAAGTTATGACGATTTTATTTCATATAGTTCAATAATTGTCACCCTTTATTTTGAATGTGTGGTCTCTGTTCTTTCGGATACGTCAAATGATTGATTCGCCTCGATGGGCACCGAAGCCACCACATTCACTTCGGATGCAACATTACGCTCGACCGGCTGAGGGAATCTCAAAATAGCAAGCATGGAGGACCTCGATGGTGACTGCGGATATGTGGTGCTCGGTGGGAATGTGGGTCGGTCGAGGGGTGTACCGAGATAGTCCGCACAATTTCGGTAAACAGTGTCCGCGTGGCGAAGGAGATCCCACGTTCGCCGTCCCGGTCCGGCACACATTTTCCAGTCGTCGCCGCTGATTCTGCATAAAGTCCTGACATCAACAGACCCTTCCCTTTCCTTCCTCTCTCACCTCCATCTTCAATTTACATAACAAATAGAAAGTTACCAAAAGCAGGTATCAACGATCATGTATTAGATGAAGCTCTGTGTTCCCGGGTGTTCACGTGGATGGTATACTAGGGTGGTACCAGCGTGTGGCTAAGTTGACCAAAAAGCTGTAATGCTTGCTTTGCATTCAGAAATCTCTCTGTAGTGTGCTGCAGACAGGACTGCTAACATACTTAGTGTTTTTTCGCCGTCAGTTTTGTCGCATGGACATTTCAGCTAACGTGAATAAAAGTGTTTATTCTACAGAAGAGTGCAATAAGGTTGATAACTAAACATCCTGCAGAAGCCTGTTCTGGGACCTAGGGACTAATCTCCAAATATTTAAACTCAAAGTAAAAAAAGAAAGGCAGCCCTACACTTATCGGCATACTTCGAAAGTTGGATCCTAGTTCTGGACCAGAGTCGAGGAGAGCAAGTGCAATGCTTGCTGTGGTGTCACCGCCAGACACCACACTTGCTAGGTGGTAGCTTAAATCGGCCGCGGTCCATTAGTACATGTCGGACCCGCGTGTCGCCACTGTCAGGATCGCAGACCGAGCGCCACCACAAGGCAGGTCTCGAGAGACTGACTAGCACTCGCCCCAGTTGTACGACGACGTTGCTAGCGACTACACTGACGAAGCCTTTCTCTCATTTGCCGAGAGACAGTTAGAATAGCCTTCAGCTAAGTCCATGGCTACGACCTAGCAAGGCGCCATTAGTTACTTCATGAATCTAAAGAGTCTCACTTGTATCATCAAGAATGCTGTATACCAAAGGACGATATAAAAGTTAAGTGTTCTAGTAGCTACATTCTTTTCTTTATCACATTCATCACGTATCCTGTTCCAGACTTCGCGCCAGTCGGCGTGTGTGTACGTGTGCCCTTTCGGCTACCCGTCTCTGTGGACTGGCTGCCTTGTCAGTCCACTACACTTGCTATAAAACAAATCCTTTTCACTGAATTCTTAGTATAACTGTTCGGTGAGTATGGCCACCAAGCACGATAACGCCTTCACGGCGAGAACAATAAGCTTACATCTGAACCAGGTTAAATTTGCTATTAGTGGGTCGCCTAACTGTGGAAAAGGTGAAGGGCAATGTAGAGGAACTCGAAATCTAAGTCAAAACTGAGAGTTACAGGTATTTATTTGCTCTAATGATGACAAAAATCACAATAAAAACTAACAGGGAACAAAGTTCTTCAAAACTGAAATCAAATTAAAAAATGACGTTAACATGTTCCGTGTGTGGAAAACTATGAAGAAAGCACAACAAGATCTGCTCATCTGGGCAGCTCAAAAAATTAAAGTTAACAATACAATAAGACGTCACAAATTACAAGCAATACATGTTAAGTGCAAAAGTAAGTGAGTAACGAGCAGCTCATAATATGGGTCACACTGCCGCAATTGTAACTCATAGAGGCTTACATTTCTCAGAAATCAGCAAACTGGGCGCCCGTCAGCTCCTAATGACGATTGGGAGACAAGCGACCCTGACAGAGGGCGGCGACTGAATGACTAGGAACATAGATCTCCCGCCACAACTAGCTTCAAAAAAACTCTATATGGAGAGTACGACTGAATGCTGTTGCCAATGTGACGGGTGAGAATATCCTCATTTCATGAAAAACTTGGGGGACACAGCAAAAGCAGACCTCCTCACACTGGTCGGGCAGCGTGTCGTCCTGTGATGTTCAAACAGAATGGCATACTCAGTTATTTTCTAGAGATGCCAGTTACGGCACAGAGATTTCCGCTCAGAATTAGGAGAGGTGTCGGACAAAAGCAATAAAAAGGTCACAGATTCATTCTGTGAAAACTGCCCAACTTCCAGGTGACTTTCGCCCTTCCTAATGTTATTCACTGACTGCCTCCTGCCGAAAAAGAGGACCCAGAGACTACACCGGGGGAAAACCTTCCCTGCGAGGAAAACACAAGGCTTTCCTCCTAGCAAATGTGCCTTGTACACTCTAAACAAAACTAACCAGGAAGTAGCGAAATGTGACCTAATGTCACAACTTGGACTCAGAAATGTAAATTGTGCCTAAGCCTATCATTGTATCAGAAAGATCTTAATTTTGCCTGTATATAAACAGCTAATAGTGACATGTGTATAGTTAAAATGCTTTGTTTTATATATTAGACAATAATTGTGGCTGCGTGGTATGCAAGGAGAAGCGGTGTCTTTATTCAAAGCAGTTGTTTTTCTCCTAATATAAAAGTAATACCCACAATTATCACGTTGAGTAGATGAACGCTAGTTACAGTTTGCTGTTACAAGTATGCTTCACACAAGTAGACAGCAGTGGACGTGTCCGCCTGTTAAGGTACTCGTTCCGCTTCCCTGCGCGCTCTTCTTCGTGGTAGGGTTTCCGGAACGTGATGTTTGAATGAACGAGTAAATGAATAAAGGATGGAAGGCATAAAAGTCGAGCTTTTCATGGTCAATGCACTGCCACGTCAGCAGCAGACGACTGACTTAGGCCCAGCAGCAATTTATCGATACAACCATGGCCGGTTTATGGCCCAAGCGACATGAGCCGCCACTTGGCTATCACAATTAGTAGCGTAAACTGACATGGGCGAAACTATACGAACAGTCTGTGATATAAATGAGACTGTGTGGTTATAAGCTGCCACCGAGCTGAGTATCAAATACTGTCACAGTTAGTAAAAATGTGTATGAAATGTAAACTTTTCGATTAGGTCCCCATCTGAGCTTAAATTTGGAAAACGTTATCGAACAAGCCCTGCATATAGCATCTCAGAAATTATACTTCGACAGGGTTCCTAGGCACTTTTGTGCAATGCTTCATGAGCCTTCTACTAACTATGAGCCATACTAGAAAAAATGTGTGTGAAATCTTATGGGACTTAACTGCTAAGGTCATCAGTCCCTAAGCTTACACACTACTTAACCTAAATTATCCTAAGGACAAACACACACAACCAAGCCCGAGGGAGGACTCGAACCTCCGCCGGGACCAGCCGCACAGTCTATGACTGCAGCGGCTTAGACCGCTCGGCTAATCCCGCGCAGCCATATTAGACTTCATCATTTCTCATAAGCTGTCTGGCGTGGTGAGGTCTGGGGTTCGTGAACGCCACTTTAATGCGGCTGGGTAAGTCGCTGAATGCAGGGGCTTTGAAGGTTATCATGAAGCCTTCTCACGGTCCGTGCAGATCCCCCCGTCGGGGGTTCGAGTCCTCCCTCGGGCATGGGTGTGTTTGTTGTCGATGGCGTAAGTTAGTTTAAGTTAGATTAAGTAGTATGTAGGCTTAGGGACCGATGACCTCAGCAGTTTGGTGCCATAGGAACTTACCACAAATTTCCAAATTTCCGCATTGTTTTAATTTCATGATGGAGAGATTTACTATTCGAAAAATGCAAGCTAATGCTTAAAATAGTGATATAAAGTTTTAGGAGTTACATTCGATTTTATACAGCAGCAAATTAATTAAAGAAAATGCGAGTACGTAATGCTAGTCAGGGGCCTAGCAGTCCATCGGTGCTACGGGGCCCGCGCTCCTTAAAACCGGCCTTGCACTAGCGTAACAGGGCTAACGAAACAATATTCGAAAATCGGTCTGGCACTTTTCTGTGGTCTTGCGGTAGCGTTCTCGCTTCCCGCGCACGGGATCCCGGGTTCGACTCCCGGCGGGGCCAAGGATTTTCTCCGCCTGGTGATGACTGGGTGTTGTGTGTCCTTCCTAATCATTTCATCATCATTGACTCGCAAGTCACCGCGGAGCGGATCTCCAAGCAGTGGACTTATTGTGGGCAACGCTGCTACCGTCTGTGCTACCCACGGCAACTCGCAACGCTCCCTTACATGTTTACTTCCGCCAGTATACCTCACAGACTTCACACAAGGTCTTCAGTCCAGTGTCTTGTGGGCCTGGCACTCTGAGACGCTCTCCAGGAAGCAGAGGTCGGATTGTAAGCTGTAAAAAGTATGTGTTAACTGAGGAAATTCTTGGATAGCATATATCAATCCTTTTTTTTCCTCAGAACATTTTTTTTGTCTATTTTACGGATGAACAGATTGTCTCCTAAATCGTTTATATAGGGGAGGAACAGCAGAAGGCCTATAGCACTACCTTGGGGAGCGCCAGAAATCACTTCCGTTTCACTCGTTGCCTGTCCGTCAGTTGCTATGAACTGTGACCTCTCTGACTGGAAATCTTAAATCCAGTCCCTTATCTGAGACGATATTCGAGATAAGCACGTAATTTCACTGTAAGCCGCTTGTGTGGTACAGTGTCAAAAGCCTTCTGGAAACCTACAAATACGGAATCAATTTGAAATCCCTGTCGATAGCATTCAACACTTCGTGTGAGTAAGAGCTAGTTGTGTTTCACAAGATCGATGTTTTCTAAATCCGCGTTGACTGTGTGTCAATAGACAGTTCTCTACGACGTAATCCATAATGTTCGAACACAATGTTGTTGTTGTTGTGGTCTTCAGTCCTGAGACTGGTTTGATGCAGCTCTCCATGCTACTCTATCTTGTGCAAGCTTCTTCATCTCCCAGTACCTACTGCAACCTACATCCTTCTGAATCTGCTTAGTGTATTCATCTCTTGGTCTCCCCCTACGATTTTTACCCTCCACGCTGCCCTCCAATACTAAATTGGTGATCCCTTGATGCCTCAGAACATGTCCTACCAACCGATCCCTTCTTCTGGTCAAGTTGTGCCACAAACTCCTCTTCTCCCCAATCCTATTCAGTACCTCCTCATTAGTTATGTGATCTACCCATCTAATCTTCAGCATTCTTCTGTAGCACCACATTTCGAAAGCTTCTATTCTCTTCTTGTCCAAACTATTTACCGTCCATGTTTCACTTCCATACATGGCTACACTCCATACAAATACTTTCAGAAATGACTTCCTGACACTTAAATCTATACTCGATGTTAACAAATTTCTCTTCTTCAGAAACGCTTTCCTTGCCATTGCCAGTCTACATTTTATATCCTCTCTACTTCGACCATCATCAGTTATTTTGCTCCCCAAATAGCAACACTCCTTTACTACTTTAAGTGTCTCATTTCCTAATCCAATACCCTCAACATCACCCGACTTAATTCGACTACATTCCATTATCCTCGTTTTGCTTTTGTTGATGTTCATCTTATATCCTCCCTTCAAGACACCATCCATTCCGTTCAACTGCTCTTCCAAGTCCTTTGCTGTCTCTGACAGAATTACAATGTCATCGGCGAACCTCAAAGTTTTTATTTCTTCTCCATGGATTTTAATACCTACTCAGAATGTTTCTTTTGTTTCCTTTACTGCTTGCTCAATATACAGATTGAATAACATCGGGGAGAGGCTACAACCCTGTCTTACTCCCTTCCCAACCACTGCTTCCCTTTCATGTCCCTCGACTCTTATAACTGCTATCTGGTTTCTGTACAAATTGTAAATAGCCTTTCGCTCCCTGTATTTTACCCCTGCCACCTTTAGAATTTGAAAGAGAGTTTTCCAGTCAACATTGTCAAAAGCTTTCTCTAAGTCTACAAATGCTAGAAACGTAGGTTTGCCTTTCCTTAATCTTTCTTCTAACAAGGGAACCTCCCCATCGCACCGCCCTCAGATTTAGTTATAAATTGGCATAGTGGATAGGCCTTGAAAAACGGAACACAGATCAGTCGAGAAAACAGGAAGAAAAAAATAAGCAAAATATACAAATTGAGTAGTCCATGCGCAAGATAGCCAACATCAAGGAGAGTATGTGCCAAGGAGCGCCGTGGTCCTGTGGTTAGCGTGAGTGGCTGCGGAACGAGAGGTCCTTGGATCAAGTCCTTCCTCTAGGGAAGAGTTTACTTTTTTTTATCTCCGCAAAGTTATGATCTGTCCGTTCGTTCATTGACGTCTCTATTCACTGTAATAAGTTTAGTGTCTGTGTTTTGCGACCGCATCGCAAAACCGTGCGATTAGTAGGCGAAAGGACGTGCCTCTCCAATGGGAACTGAAAACATATGATCGCAAGGTCATAGGTCAACCGATTCCTCCACAAGAAAACACGTCTGATATATTCTATACGACAATGGTGACGGCATGTGCGTCACATGACAGGAATATGTTGTCGACCCACCTAACTTGTACACTTGGCGAATGGGTAAAATGATTCTTCTACCTTGCCCGATTTAGGTTTTCTTGTGGATGTGATAATCACTCGATAAAAGTGATGAACACATAACGGACGGACAGATAATAATTGTCTGAAAATAAAAAATTAAAATTTCCACTCGAGTGAAAACTTGAACCAAGGACCTCTCACTCCGCAGCCGCTTACGCTAACCACGGGACCACGACGCTCCTTACCTCACATTGTCCTTAATGTTGCCTATCTTCCACATGGACTTCTCAGTTTGTATATTTTGCTTATTTTTTTCATAGTTCCACACAACTTCTTCCTGTTTTCTCGATTGATCTGTGTTCCGTTTTTCAAGGCCTATCCACTGTGCCATCTTATAACTAAATCTGAGGGGGGTGCGATGGGGAGGTTCCCTTGTAAGATAAGTCGTAAGGTCAGTATTGCCTCACGTGTTCCAGTATTTCTACGGAATCCAAACTAATCTTCCCCGAGGTCGGCTTCTACTAGTTTTTCCATTCGTCTGTAAAGAATTCGTGTTAGTATTTTGCAGCTGTGGCTTATTAAACTGATTGTTCGGTAATTCTCACATCTGTCAACACCTGCTTTCTTTGGGATTGGAATTATTATATTCTTCTTGAAGTCTGAGGGTATTTCGCCTGTTTCATACATCTTGCTCACCAGATGGTAGAGTTTTGTCAGGACTGGCTCTCCCAAGGCCGTCAGTAGTTCCAATGGAATGTTGTCTACTCCGGGGGCCTTGTTTCGACTCAGGTCTTTCAGTGCTCTGTCAAACTCTTCACGCAGTATCGTATCTCCCATTTCATCTTCTTCTACATCCTCTTCCATTTCCATAATATTGTCCTCAAGTACATCGCCCTTGTATAGACCCTCTATATGCTCCTTCCACCTTTCTGCCTTCCCTTCTTTGCTTAGAACTGGGTTTCCATCTGAGTTCTTGATATTCATACAAGTGGTTCTCTTCTCTCCAAAGGTCTCTTTAATTTTCCTGTAGGCAGTATCTATCTTACCCCTAGTGAGACAAGCCTCTACATCCTTACATTTGTCCTCTAGCCATGCCTGCTTAGCCATTTTGCACTTCCTGTCGATCTCATTTTTGAGACGTTTGTATTCCTTCATTTACTGCATTTTTATATTTTCTCCTTTCATCAATTAAATTCAATATTTCTTCTGTTACCCAAGGATTTCTATTAGCCCTAGTCTTTTTACCTACTTGATCCTCTGCTGCCTTCACTACTTCATCCCTCAAAGCTACCCATTCTTCTTCTACTGTATTTCTTTCCCCCATTCCTGTCAATTGTTCCCTTATGCTCTCCCTGAAACTCTGTACAACCTTTGGTTCTTTCAGTTTATCCAGGTCCCATCTCCTTAAATTCCCACCTTTTTGCAGTTTCTTCAGTTTTAATCTACAGGTCATAACCAATAGATTGTGGTCAGAGTCCACATCTGCCCCTGGAAATGTCTTACAATTTAAAACCTGGTTCCTAAATCTCTGTCTTACCATTATATAATCTATCTGATACCTTTTAGTATCTCCAGGGTTCTTCCATGTATACAACCATCTATCATGATTCTTAAACCAAGTGTTAGCTATGATTAAGTTGTGCTCTGTGCAAAATTCTACCAGGCGGCTTCCTCTTTCATTTCTTAGCCCCAATCCATATTCACCTACTACGTTTCCTTCTCTCCCTTTTCCTACACTCGAATTCCAGTCACCCATGACTATTAAATTTTCGTCTCCCTTCACTATCTGAATAATTTCTTTTATTTCATCATACATTTCTTCAATTTCTTCGTCATCTGCAGAGCTAGTTGGCATATAAACTTGTATTACTGTAGTAGGTGTGGGCTTCGTATCTATCTTGGCCACAATAATGCGTTCACTAAGCTGTTTGTAGTAGCTTACCCGCGTTCCTATTTTCCTATTCATTATTAAACCCACTCCTGCATTACCCCTATTTGACTTTGTGTTTATAACCCTGTGGTCACCTGACCAGAAGTCTTGTTCCTCCTGCCACCGGACTTCACTAATTCCCACTATATCTAACTTTAACCTATCCATTTCCCTTTTCAAATTTTCTAACCTACCTGCCCGATTAAGGGATCTGACATTCCACGCTCCGATCCGTAGAACGCCAGTTTTGTTTCTCCTGATAACGACATCCTCTTGAGTAGTCCCCGCCCGGAGATCCGAATGGGGGACTATTTTACCTCCGGAATATTTTACCCACGAGGACACCATCATCATTTAATCATACAGTAAAGCTGCATGCCCTCGGGAAAAATTACGGCCGTAGTTTCCCCTTGCTTTCAGCCGTTCGCAGTACCAGCACAGCAAGGCCGTTTTGGTTATTGTTACAAGGCCAGATCAGTCAATCATCCAGACTGTTGCCCTTGCAACTACTGAACAGGCTGCTGCCCCTCTTCAGGAACCACACGTTTGTCTGGCCTCTCAACAGATACCCCTCCGTTGTGGTTGTACCTACGGTACGGCTATCTGTATCGCTGAGGCACGCAAGCCTCCCCACCAACGGCAAGGTCCATGGTTCATGGGGGGAAGTCGATATATATGTTCCAAAATCCTGCTGCATCGACGTTATGATATGGGCCTGTAATTTAGTGGATTACTCCTACTACCTTTCTTAAATATTGGTGTGACCTGCGCAACTTTCTACTCTTTGGGTACGAATCTTCCGTCGAGCGGCTGTTGTATATGATTGTTAAGTATGGAGCTATTGCATCAGCATACTCTGAAAGGGACATAGTGGGTATGCAGTCTGGACTGGAAAGCTTGTTCTTATTAAGTGATTTAAGCTGCTTCACTACTCCGAGCATATCTAATTCTAAGTTACTCGCATTGGCAGCTGTTCTTGATTGGAATTCTGGAATATTTACCTCGTCTTCTTACGCGAAGGAACTTCGTAAGGCTGTGTTTAGTAACACTGCTTTAGAAACACTGTCATCAATAGTATTTCCACTGCTATTGCGCAAAGACGGCACTGATTGTGTCTTGCCGCTAGCATGCGTTACATGCGACCAGAATCTCTTTGGATTTTCTGCCAGGTTTCGAGACAAAGTTTCGTTTTGGAAACTATTATAAGCATCATACATCTCTTTAATCAGTTACAATGGTTTTATTCGTCCGTTTCTTGCTTATAGTAGGGACGTGAGGTCTGCGTGCTCGTTTCTCTAGAGTCTTCCCATTTGGCACTAGTGTTATAGATAAAAAATAAGAGAAAGTTGGGAGACCATAAACGACGAACAACGAAAAAGACAACAAGGCCGTCTACGAAGTCTACTACAGCGGCGTGGCGCGTTATGCGGGATGAAGATTACTGTGTGTGTGCCCTCTGCCTGTGTCCTAGCCCTCGCACTCACCAGCCGTTGCTCACCCCGGTAACTGGCAATGCTGGCTTGAGCACCACACAAGCTGTGGTGCTGTTTCTGCCTAGAACAACTAGCTCGAAAATATGTCGCTGTCGACTTTTACCGTAATACTTCCCGTGTCTAACTTATGCTACCTGTAACGAAGACTATAGTGGCTACGTACGCTCAGCACACCTAAAATAACAAGAAAAATCACCAGTTAATGATCTACATAAATTCCGAAAGAGACTCTCATCCAGACACGGCAGAATGGTGCTTTTGGCTGCAACGTCAGTGGTATACCGTCCCTTGCACTCCGCCTTCTTAGGTGCACAGTATTACCGTAAGACACTATTTCTTTGTCGGCCAATAACAAGGACCAAGGGTAGATGGCAGCGAGGAGGAAGGGACAGTGGGATAGGACTGTTACCACTCTACCGCCTCACCCGTAGCAGATATTCATCCGAGCTGCCTACAGCACTTCACTTTCTCGATCATTGCAATGCTCTCGTAATTGTCATTCAATACAATAACCTAACGACATGATATTGCATTTTCAGGAGAATTACACGCGTACGGTTACGTCAGTACTGTGAAGTCTGTAAAGATGTTTGGAATCCTGAATGTGTTCTCTAATGAGCTTGCACTAATCCAACCCAGTCAGTCGGTTGGGACTTTCGGCATCTGCTGACCCGCTCATTCCCCCATCACCGACAGCTCTCCCACACACACACGTGGGGTTCGGCCTTCAGTGCAGCTCAGGCCAGAGTGCGGCCTAGCGCGCGGCCGCTCGTGCCAGCCCGGACCGGCCGAGTAAATAACAAAGTGAGTGCAGGCACGCACGCCACTTGCTTACACAATCGATACTATCAAAGTTTATGCAGGCGGCCCGCCACGGAAGGGCACGGCCCCCGCGCTGAATAAATTAGGCGGTCTGGGGTGCCCCGTCCGCGTCCGCCGGCCGGTCAGCTGTTGCCCGCGGTGCTATCGCCGCCACCATCGACGGCCTCGCTGTGGGTGATACGGCCTGCGCCGACACGGTGACCGCTGCGCCGCTGCCGTGACGCCTTATCTGCTCTGCCGATAACGGCGCCTTCGAACCAAAGTCGTGGCAAACGCTCTGCGGGCAAACGGCAGAAAGCCCGAGGAAATCGCTGAGAATACAGTATTCAAAACAATATACCGAAATCTGCTAGCTTTGACTCAAAGTGGATTCACATCTATTAATCAGATAGAGGACTCTACCTTGGTTTTACTTCACGATATATAGATAAAATTCTTACAGTTAGTTTTCGAACGTATTTAAGTCCCCGAAAATTCATTTAGTGGTGCTGCCTTTTATATTAAATCCACAAAAATGTTCTGAAAAATATTCATCATCATCATCATCATCATCATCTATTGCCTTAACTGGTCTTTGAGGCCTACACCAGAAGAACAATAGGAAAAAAAAACATTACAAACACAAAACCCCAATAAAAGGAATGTCTGTCAATCACAAGAGAGGAGGTCTTTGGTTTAGATGGCACTTCATCTTTCCGGCCTCTAGTATCATCCTCCAAGACCGCCGGATCCATTTCTTGAAGGATCGTCGTCACTCGATCCTTCCATCACGTTCTTGGGCGTCTTCTCTGGCGTTTTCCCTTGGGCTGAGAGTGGAGGACTCTCTCAGGAAGGGATCCGTCCGCTCGTAAGATGTGGCCAAACCATTGTAGACGCCTCTGTCCCAAAATTCGTCCAATGTCTGGCTTTCCAAACCTCTGGTACAGGTCTCCTTTCTTCCTTCTTTCCCATTTACCTTCCATGTTATTGTAGACGAGTCCATAGATCTTTCGAAGTACCTTTCTTTCAAACGCACAAATTGAATCTTCTATCGTTGCTGATGTCGCCCAAGTTTCACAACCGTATAAAAGTACTGGCCTCACCAGTGTCTTTTACAGATGGACTTTGTTCTTCTGAGATATCAGACGAGATTTAAAAAGATTGTTCAGAAAACACGATTAGCACTTGTTATGTGTTGATGTACTTCTTTCGCCACTTCACTTTTATTAGTTAATGTTGAGCCCAGGTACTTGAACTCTTCAACTTGTTCGAAGGTTTTGTCCTTGTTCACCTCCAGCCCAATTTCCTTTGCATTTTGGAGGAATCGGGAACTACCAGCACACATTTGCTTATGAGTGGCGCCAAGGATCACAACATCGTTAGCAAACGCTAGAATTGTGTCTGCTCCCACCATCTCCTTTTCTCTGGTTCGGCAAGTGTCACGGCTTACTTTTTCCAAGGTTAAGTTGAATAATATTGGCGCCAATGGATTTCCTTGTCTCAATCCATTTTTGATAGTGAAAGATGGTGATGGTTGCTTGCCAAACCGTACTTTAGAAGTTGACTGGGAGTGGCAAGCTGCAATTAGACGGATGTATTTCGATGGGATGCCAAGTTCCTCTACATTTCCCATAATGTGACGCAGTCAATGCTGTAATAAGCTTGCCGAAAATCGATGAAGATAAGGTGCAGTTCCCTTCTGAACTCATAGAATTTCTCTATCAGCTGCCTCAAAGTAAATATGTGGTCAATGGTAGACCGTCTGGGGACGAACGCACATTGATATGTGCCTACAATTCCTTCAGCCAGTGGTTTCATTCGGTTTAGAAGCACAGTTGTAAAGACTTCCTATCCAATTTCAAGAAGTGAAATTCCTCGGTAGTTGGAAATTTGGGTAGTATCACCATTCTTGAAGATTGGACATATAATTGATACCTTCCATTCTTCACGAATTATTTCGGCTGCCCAGATGGTGGATATTAATCGTTTCAATGCATCCATCAGTGGTTGTCCTCCCAAGCGAAACATCTCAGCTGTGATATCACTACCTCCTGGGGCCTTGTTGTCCTCGAGTAGTTTTAGGGTAACACTTTTTCTTCCTCTGATGGTTCAGGGACTTCTACTCTATCAAAACAGGCTCCCACCTGAGTTGTCACCGTCAGTGGAACGTCCCGATTCAGTAGGTTCTCAAAATGTTTTTTTTTTAAATTGGTTTGCCTGCTCTTCTGGCCGCACCACTTCACCCGTCTCATTCATTAGAACCAATGTACGTTGTCGATAGACACCCCTGGCAAATCGTGACACCTGGAAAAACGAGAGTGATGACTTTGCTTCTTCTACTGCTTTCAACAGTCTTTTATGGTGTTCCCGTTTCTTCTTTCTCATGAGTTTGTCCGTGTTACGCCTCGCTTCACAGTAGGCTACCCTTGCTTCTTCTGAGAGTTTTTCTAACCATTGTATCTTCGCTGATCTCATTCCAACAGATTCTCGGCCTTCTCCATCGAAAAATATTAATGGAACAATTTATTTTAGACGGCCATCTTCTGCAGTAGCTGTTACACAACAGTTATTATTTAGGTTTTTTATGTAGACTTAACAATACGTAAAGAATAATAAACGGCGTATGTACACCACACATATAAGCAACACCTTTATTCAATTTACAGGAATTAAAGTGTAGAGGTCAACTGTACAATTATAAAAGCTTTAAAAACTTCCTATTAAACTTCTTAAAACTTCCAATTTTTTCTATGATTGTCTCAGTCACATTTAATATTAAAAAATTATTTACAAAGTGATGACCAGTTTCGGTAGCTTAACTACCATCTTCAGATCACATGTAGTATTATAAATGCACTCGTAGGGTACAAGACCGTTTCATCGTCCATAACAATTTTATTTTCAATCTTCAGATTAAATTCGCTATGTATATCCAAGTTATCTACCTGAGGATTTAAAATAACAATGTTATGGACGATGCAACGGTCTTATACACTTGTACACTGCGAGTGTTTTTATAATACTACATGTGATCTGCAGATGGTAGTTAAGTTACCGAAAATGGTTTTCACTTTGTAAATAATTTCTTAATGTGAAATGCGACCGAGACAATATAGTAAAAATTTTGAAAGTTTCAAAAGTCTCATGCAAAGTTTTTAAAATTTGTATAATTTTACAACTGATTATATGCTTATGATCGCTTTCTCCTATTCCGACACTGACAGAGATATTCAAAGTATAAAACATGTTTGTGGTATAATGTATTGATGCCTCTCCACGGCCATCAAAGTTGGCGTCGGAAATGCAAGTTTCCATCAGACGTCATCAGTGGTCACACGGGATCTCGCGGACACAATGGTGCGCGCCCACTGAGCCACGCCTGCAGCGGCTCTGGGCTAAGAGCGCCCTCTGCCACCGCAATATAGGATAGCCGGCGGCAACCACACAAGCCACACGCACTTGGAGCCTCTTCGCTACTTGGTATTATGCAGATGCCACCTAGTCGCAGCTCTGTCACCATCGTTTGTGCTTTAGCAAGAACTGAATATTACTTTGGAGAAACTTGTGAATACAAAAAGGCAACTCCTTTATCCTCCGCGGCAAGCCTCCAGACCTAGCGTTCCACTTACTTCACAATATTGTGAGATGGTACATTCATAAATGATTACTGACCATGTGTTACATCGACTCCTTTCTTCTTCTCCTTCTTCTTCTTCTTCTTCTGCTCCTCATCTGCCTTTTCTCTTTTTTCTAGGAAGTCGGCATCGTTATATGGGTTGAGGCAATCTTTGTGCTATTTGATAGCCGTATACCCTTCCTGGCGCCACCATGTTTAAGTGTGAGAACGTTTTTGTAAACGTCTGCATAGCGTCTACCTGAGGCGGGACGTGGGTACCAGGCTGGTATTCACCTAACTGGATGTGGGAGACCGCCTAAAAGCCACATGCAGGCTGGTCGGCTCACAGGCCCTCACCGTTAATACGCGAGGCGGATCCGATTCGGTGCAACGCCTTACATTGACTTTCGGGGAATTATACCCACAGTGCAATTATCAGAGGCGTTCAAAAACATCAAAAAGTCATCAAACATATGCACATGTCCGGTTCGGCTGTCTATTCAACTTTTCGCCACAACATTTCAATGATTGCCCGAGTCGCTCTCAAAACTCCAGTCACAATGTAGAGTCAACATTGTAGATCTCTAGTGTATCCGCAAATCGGAACGTATGCAACAGCATGCGCTACCAATATATCCCAAAGCGTCGCGCATAAAAATGTGATTTTTCGGGTCTCATATCTTTGGTTAGTGATAGTAAGCTAGGGTTAAGTGTTTTGGATAGCCCTTGGGTTATGGACCATTTGAATACCCAACAGAAGGATTGTCTTACTGTAACTATCCTACAGTAAGCTTACGGAAATGGAGGAAACGGGTTTTCTCTTTTTGCATTAGACGTGGTCTACGGTGCGCTTTCAGGGACTAATGGAAGCACCATTTAGTTCGTGGGCGGTTGCTGAAAAAAACATTATTTCGTCCTAAGCAGTGGAATTCTAAGTAACTAACCACACCAAATTGCTCAAAATTTAACGGTATATTTTCTAGGAATTTATCTAGAAGTGCCATCTTTCCATATTCAAAAATCTTCATCCCTTATCGAGAACACCCCAAAAAGCATGGTTCTGGGACCAAAATTGAGTCATCGATTCCAGGTCGGCTATAAACAGCAAATGGTTGTAGTTTTTACGATATACACTCCTGGAAATTGAAATAAGAACACCGTGAATTCATTGTCCCAGGAAGGGGAAACTTTATTGACACATTCCTGGGGTCAGATACATCACATGATCACACTGACAGAACCACAGGCACATAGACACAGGCAACAGAGCATGCACAATGTCGGCACTAGTACAGTGTATATCCACCTTTCGCAGCAATGCAGGCTGCTATTCTCCCATGGAGACGATCGTAGATATGCTGGATGTAGTCCTGTGGAATGGCTTGCCATGCCATTTCCACCTGGCGCCTCAGTTGGACCAGCGTTCGTGCTGGACGTGCAGACCGCGTGAGACGATGCTTCATCCAGTCCCAAACATGCTCAATGGGGGACAGATCCGGAGATCTTGCTGGCCAGGGTAGTTGACTTACACCTTCTAGAGCACGTTGCGTGGCACGGGATACATGCGGACGTGCATTGTCCTGTTGGAACAGCAAGTTCCCTTGCCGGTCTAGGAATGGTAGAACGATGGGTTCGATGACGGTTTGGATGTACCGTGCACTATTCAGTGTCCCCTCGACGATCACCAGTGGTGTACGGCCAGTGTAGGAGATCGCTCCCCACACCATGATGCCGGGTGTTGGCCCTGTGTGCCTCGGTCGTATGCAGTCCTGATTGTGGCGCTCACCTGCACGGCGCCAAACACGCATACGACCATCATTGGCACCAAGGCAGAAGCGACTCTCATCGCTGAAGACGACACGTCTCCATTCGTCCCTCCATTCACGCCTGTCGCGACACCACTGGAGGCGGGCTGCACGATGTTGGGGCGTGAGCGGAAGACGGCCTAACGGTGTGCGGGACCGTAGCCCAGCTTCATGGAGACGGTTGCGAATGGTCCTCGCCGATACCCCAGGAGCAACAGTGTCCCTAATTTGCTGGGAAGTGGCGGTGCGGTCCCCTACGGCACTGCGTAGGATCCTACGGTCTTGGCGTGCATCTGTGCGTCGCTGCGGTCCGGTCCCAGGTCGACGGGCACGTGCACCTTCCGCCGACCACTGGCGACAACATCGATGTACTGTGGAGACCTCACGCCCCACGTGTTGAGCAATTCGGCGGTACGTCCACCCGGCCTCCCGCATGCCCACTATACGCCCTCGCTCAAAGTCCGTCAACTGCACATACGGTTCACGTCCACGCTGTCGCGGCATGCTACCAGTGTTAAAGACTGCGATGGAGCTCCGTATGCCACGGCAAACTGGCTGACACTGACGGCGGCGGTGCACAAATGCTGCGCAGCTAGCGCCATTCGACGGCCAACACCGCGGTTCCTGGTGTGTCCACTGTGCCGTGCGTGTGATCATTGCTTGTACAGCCCTCTCGCAGTGTCCGGAGCAAGTATGGTGGGTCTGACACACCGGTGTCAATGTGTTCTTTTTTCCATTTCCAGGAGTGTATTTCTAAGACGAGATCTCGAACAGCAGTGGAAATTTTGTTGATATCTTTAGCGATTTACGAGATACATTGATTCAAATTTATCCTACCTGTACACATAAAATAAAATGTGTGACGAAAACGTAATTTATAAAGTGGCGTAGCACGGAGAAATATGCTGTGAAGTGTCTCCTTCATCGTCAGAAGTGTTCTGGGAACAGCAAAAATGGTTCATATGGATCTGATCATTATTGGACTTAACTTCTGAGGTCATCAGCTCCCTAGAACTTAGAACTACTTAAACCTAACTAACCTAAAGACATCACACACATCCATGCCAGAGGCAGGATTCGAACCTGCTACTGTAGCGGTCGCGCGGATCCAGGCTGTAGCGCCAGAACGGCTCGGCCACCCCGGTCGGCCTCTGGGAACAGCACATTGTAGCACTGAAGCACAAGCAAAATTTTTGTGCACATAAAATCCGGTTTTGTACTCTCCTGTTTGAAATCGTCTGAGTGAAAAGTTGGATACCAACAGCCTCTTTTTACCTTCCTCAGAACCTTTAAAAATTTTCCCACAAATTTTGGCATGCTAACATATTCACGCTTTTTTATGCAGAGAAAGAAGGAGACAGTGGCAGTGGGAAAGAGACAGAAAAGTGATAAATACTGGAAGATAGTGGTTGTGGTACAGAATGAGGAAGGAGAGAATGACAGTGTGAGAGAAAGAGAGAAACACGGTGGCAGCGGAACATGGTGACAGTGAGAGAACAGTGCTAAGAAAAGAGTGAAGAAGACCGTGTCAGTGGGAGAAAGTGGAAGTGCGTGAGAGCCAGAGTATGACCACGACAACGAGGAAGAGAGGAATAGTGACAGAGAAAGACACAGCAGCAGTGGAAAGGAATGAATCAGACAGTAGCAGTAGAAAGGAATGAATGAGACAGTAGAAGTAAGACAGAGGAAGAGGGAGGCAGTGAGTTATAGTTAGGGGTGCTTGTGGGAATGAGAGTTAAGTTGTGTTAGAAAGAGCGCGAATACGGTTGCGTGACAAAATTATTGGGAAAATTTTGAAAGGTGCTGAGGAAGATAAAATGAAGCAGCTGGTACCCCAATTTTCAATTAGGACATCCGCCTTTTTTGTATTCCCATAAGAGCATTTTTCAGCTGGTAAATTATACTTTACAATATGTTTTACAAATTCGGTATGATTTCAGTTAGGTGTCATGTCTCAGTTACTTTATTCAAACAGCTTCTCACATCGCACCGTGAGGCCAGTAGCTTCTTGGGATCCAATACTCGGCTTGGTATTGGAAGGTCTCTATATGATCCATTTCATAATTTTTCGTTAAAATTTAACTCTATTTCCCATATTTGCAGCATCTCATACTCTCGATGTGTTTAATAAATCATGCCGAGAGATAGAGACAGCAGCTGAATGTGTCGTTATTAGCTACAACTTGATACATTCTCCCAATTCAAGTTTGTTTTGGATCTGTTTCACACGCATGTATGTCGATCTGTTAAGTATCTGTGCTTCCTCAAACCTTCCGTACATTTGATTATGGTGTCTTATTGCTGTAATCCTATCCCTCCTCCCCGTTCCTCCACTCTTTGAATGACAGAGTGAATTAATGCATCTGTGTATTGGGTTTTCAAGCCGTTTGGTCGTGTGTAAACTTCTCGTCTGTTTTTGTGGCAGTTCAGCCAACTCTTGTATAGGCTCAGAGTGAGGCAAAGGGGTTTGGTTTCTTCTGGTCGAAACACTATTGTGCTTAAGTTGATAAGGTGCGGAAAGGTTTTCTCTGACCATTTCTGCTAGGTGCGTGGACTCAAATTTGGCAACCATGCGTTACACTCGTTCCTGCGTTCTGGTGAGTGATGCTGACAAGTGCGGTAACTGTCTAGTATTTGACACTCCGGACGCAACTGCGCCAATAATCTACGACGAGAAGAATTAAATTTAAACTTACGGCAATCGCCATACACAGACCACGGTCTGTTAACAATTTACCACTGAGCTATACAGTACCGTTTGTCCCCAATGGCTGCGAGTGCAAAATTGCATCAAAGAGAAACGAAGTGGTAGTTTCCTCGGACAAAAAGCCAGACGCACTGCACAAGATGGACGAAGGAGAACTCTTGAATAACATCGATGCTGTATTTGTTCAACCATTTGCACAGATTCTAGGATGCTCAGACACAGTTACTATAGACATACATCACTTGCGAAATAATGACTCTTCTACGGCATGATTTCTGATGAAATCATATGTGTTTATTCATCTGCACATAATGACGACAGTAATGATACATTAGCTGACGGAATTGCTGCTCAATCTGCTGACATTATGACGCATTCAGAGTCAAGACGAAGCTGGACAAACCAGTGGATCATTTGGAACGCCAGACGGAAGAACTTCTGCCGAACTACTGCTGGTGAAACACCTGCGTGAAGGTGTTACACATAAACCACAAACGAAACTGGTTCAGAAGAAACTTACTGATTATTTCAGTGTATGAAACTCACAGTTTTTTCTAATATCTCTTCAACATTTATGAGAAAATAATGTATAATCTGTGTGCGTACTAGAAATTAAATTTAACGTGTATGTTTATGGTATTTAACCGATGTCACTCCATTTATTTTTTTTATTTTTCGGCTTATCCTGATTATCCGGTTGACCTACGATCCCATCTAAACCAGATAAATGAGATTTCACAACAGGTCAAACCTTAAGTACCACACATATTCTCTGGGTACACTTAGCCGCAACGTATCCTTAAGCAGAGATCGAGCAATTCTGCTTAAAAACCAGCTAGTCCTACTTGATTAGAAACAGAGCTGGAAACTTATTCTTCCGACGGCTGGGTGTGCACGTTCGTGAGAACGTAACTTTAGACTGCAAGCTTATTTTATAAGATGGCTACCGTGGCTCTCACAGTGTACTGCTGAGAAGAATGCGCGACATAAACGCAGTAGTCAGGTGGGCGTAACTTGTGTAGTCTACAGCTGTTCTACAAACATTATCGTTAATGCAGTTTTTAAACGCTGTGTGACTTGTTTACATGCAAGCGACACAAATATATTACGTCGGCACAACTATTCAACGCGCTGATACACCTGGGATAGTTTCGGGTCACACTCTTCATTTACGTGGCCATGGTATCGGTAGCTCCTAATTAAATAGTTTACTGCAATGAATTTTTTGTTACGATACACTTTTCGTCTCGTTTGGTAGAACATCGCGTCGGGAGAGGATTGCCTTGTCTGTTCCTTGTTTACAATGAAGATATGGAGTCTCCATGCATGTTTCACGAGAACTTTCACCTCTGGCACAGATGCTGTGATAACTAAAAGAAAACGGTGAAGAAAACCAGAGTTAACCTTAAAATTCGTGTGAAATGTGTAACCAGGCAACATATCTCTTAGTACGCAAGTAACAGTAAATAGAACACGTCCACTGAGAAGTTTCAAACGAATAATATGTGACATGTATGGTGATGGAAAAACGTATTTTTGTTGCTGCATACGCTGTTACAACTACGAATAAAGTTTTCATATCAGTCGATGTGCTCTATGCAGCTCCCTTTTACGCAATAGCAATTGAATGCGGACAACGGATTAAGAGACAGCAGGGTTGGTAATGAAGTCTACTAGACGGCAATATTTTTCGCACGGCCAGTGACCACAGACAACCGTGTCGTGGAAGAGAGGGGCCGAGGCGAATGACTGCTTCACATCTCAGCACCACGGAACTTTCGCAAATCAGCTCCAAGTTGTACTCGGAAATGGGCTAAACCCGAAATCGGGTGTGTCCGCAATAAATCCGTGCAGATAAAGCGGTACAGCCAATGTTTGTTTTCCTCGCTGATTGCTTACAGCTGCTGGACAAACTACCACGAAAGGGATAGTAACAAGCTAGATCTGCAGTGTTTCGAAATAATGAGCTGAAGGACTATGTGTAAGGGTTTCATAATACATTTTTATTTACATCCTCTTAGAGCAATAAATCCGCGCAGATAAGGTGGTACAACCAATGTTTGTTTTCTTCACTGATTGCTTACAGATGCTGGACAAACTACCATCAAAGGGTTAATGAAAAGCTACATCTGAAATGTCAAAAGTGTTTCGACAATAATAAGCTGAAATTTTATGTTTTGTGGATCTCGTAATGCATTTTTATTTATATTATTTTAGCTGACGGTTGTTAATTTTGAGACCCACACATTGAAGTTTAAAGGAGTTTTCCGAATAGACAGCCCAGCTGATATCTACGAAGAGGTTTGCTTCCAGAGGCTGCAGGTCTAAACAGATACCCCAGACGGAGGCGCGCTAAGCAAAAGCAGGAGAGCTTCCAATCAGTATAACTAAGGCGCGGTGGAAGTGGCGGAAGAAGCACCCTCCAGCAGGGAGTTCTGAAGCGGGACGAAGAGGAGAGGGCGGCGATGACGCAGGTGTGGAGTGGGCCAGAAGGAATTAGCGACAGTTCCCGGAAGCGGCGGCCGGCGCCTGGAGGGCCGCGGTGACGCAACGCACCGGCGCCGTGACGCAACCCGCGACGCACTTTGATCTGCGGCCGCGGAAATAGGCAGGCCTACACGCTCGCTGCAGCGCCTGGCCTATTGTCGGAACCGAAGGCGGCTTACGGGCCACGGAGGCTGCAATATAACCAGACAGTAAGCTAAATGTCGACAGAGATCGAGCGCCAAAAACGTGAACCGACCCTCAGGCTGCACTCCGCTGCGTACCTTCTCGTGCTTCAACCGCTACCACGCGCGTGAAACGACGGCGGCATGGCATCTACTAACAACCTTTAACAGTAATGAACGACTAATCTTCAGATGACGGACAATATTATTAGAACAGCCTCATCTCCGCAGCTTGTTTTCTGATTCATCTGTATTGCTCTGAAATAGTCCTTTGCTCTTATATCTCCAAAAATGTTCTGCACCACCAGTGCCACTACCATCTTTCTTATTTTAAAAAATAGCCTTTTAGTATGAATATTTTAAAGTTTTTTCTGAGTATTCTCAGTTAACGTTTTATGCTACAACAAATTCTAGAGAAATGTTAAAAGTACATCTTAAAAATCCATTTCTGTTTCATTGGCTGAGTTTCCTCGAGGTGCAAAGACAAAACATAAGCGTGTTAAAAAGACTACGATAAGCACCTGAAAACGGTAGTGGAACGTGTTTAGGAAAGGGCAAAAACAGTAATAAATTTAGCAACATAAAAGTTAGAAAGAAATAATAATAAACGAGGAACTCAGACTCGGCGATCTTATATCGCCTACATTTTAACATTTACGTACACGAAAACTTGGGACAAGTATAAAATTAAGCGGAGATAAAATTTCGCACTTTTTATTATGTGAAGAAAATTTTGTAATACTGCAAGAATTTGGAGATGAATTGAAACGTTTCGTACGCCAATTTAACCAGTTCTGTGAAAAATATAACATAAAAAAGCCACTGCATAACGAAAGCAATGGGAAGCTGGGGAAAAGAGAAGTAAGATCGAAAGTAGTTGGTGAGAACAATAATAAATAAAAACTCATGCTTCAGTTACTTAGGATATGACAATCGTAAGGATAAAGACAAAGACAATGGAAAAAGCTTACAAAACTCAAAGCAAAGTGTGCAACCATAAATGTTTAAAACTAAAATAAACCACTGCAGGTACCGCTTCCTGTGTGTGTGTTTGTGTGTGTGTTTGTTTGTGTGTGTGTGTGTGTGTGTGTGTGTGTGTGAGAGAGAGAGAGAGAGAGAGAGAGAGAGAGAGAGAGAGAGAGCTATGTACCAACACAGAAAAAAATGGCTTCAGTGCATAGATATGAAATGACATTCCTAAGGAGAATTCAAGATTGAATGTAGGAAGACAAATTTAAGACTTAAAATATAAGACAGGAATTATACGTAGCAATCAATGTCATAAGGGAGAACAAAGATGCAGATGGACGCAGCAAGTATGGCAGGATGGAGGATATCGGGCTTCCAAAGGCAGCTCACTGGTATGCGCTCATAGGAAGACGAAATGTGAAAACGCCCAGGAGATGATGGATATAAACGCTATGAAGATCGAGCAGGCAGCAGCCTCAACCTAAAAGTGAAAAAAAAGCCTTAGGCTTTTAGGTCATACAGCAAGCTCATTAGTTTAAATAATCACCATTGTAATTAGATAGTCTGGGAACAGGTGTTCTGATCTCGCATCTATATAAGACTTACGCAGCAACAACACTTTTAAAACCTACACCAGGCGGAAATCGAAACCGCTATATCTGCTTTACGAGGCTGCGACGATGCTGCCTCAACACCAGGGTTGGGAAGTTATCTTTATCTACCATCACATCGCACCTAACAGACTTGCAACGAAGGGTTAGTGACATGCCTGCTTAGTTGGTGCACCAATTAAAAATTGTTGCAATATAGCTGCAGTGGTTACTGTTAGTATATCTTCTGTTCAGACAGCAAACAGCATTAATTGAAAAAAATCGTCTGCTAAATACAATAACTGTAGAAAAGCTAAACTTACTAATATACACAGAACAGCATCAAAGAGGTTGTTAACTGCGACAAGAAAGCTACTACCACGATTGTTGAGCTTATTACGTGTGTAGAATACACACTGTCAATTATTTTGTGCGTCACGAGCGGCATATACAAAGCTTGGGAGAGATCTTATAAACCAAGAGAATGCGAAGAAGCTATATTGGTACGTGAGCACAAACCATCGACAACCGACCATTAGAAACGTATATCACTACAAAGTTTTTTGTATCGTTTTATCGAGCCACTGTAGCCAGCATTAGGAGAACTAAGGCTTATCAGACTCCTTAAGGAACTCTCAAGGAATATTTACACACGCTTTCAGAGAAATAGTACAAGGTTTAGGAGCCCACGTAATGCGGAGTACTGAGCAGTTGCCTTCAGTCGAATAACCGCCACTATTGTCGATTTAGCGTTTTCAGGTCGTCGGATATCGGAATGTCACCTACCAAACAGCGTGTTAAGATCCCAGTGTAATTGTAGCAAAAAAAAAAAAAAAAAAAAAAAAAAAAAAAAAAAAAATCTCGGCATCTAAGATTGTGTCGATGTTGTTGACGAAAACGAAGAACTGAAGAACCTTCAGTGTTCGAGCGCGCGCTTTCCAGAACGGTCAATGAAGTACTGAAGACAGCGTCAGCTGCGGGCACTTCCGCTTGTGGTGGAAACATCGTCCGTAATATGAGGCACTGAGGTGACAAACATTGCACCTCAGATATGGGAAGCCATCAGACGAAAATGCCCAGAAAAACTAACAAAGTAATTGATATCAGCAAAAGCTGTTCATTTCCATTCTTAACCCATTCTGAAATTTCATACTTCTTCATATGACGTATATCTTGGTTCACTTTCGGGTTTCAGACATTTGTACTTTTAGTCATTATTTATCGATAACTGTTCCCGTAGTCAGAGAGCGTGTTTAACACATTAATATCGCTGTCTGAGTAGCATTTTGATGTTACTGTAAAGCGAAGATAAGAGAAACGAGAGGTCAAAAATTATTCGCTTCTGACAACAGCAAAACGAAGATGGGCTCACGACTGATTCTATTAATCGGTGCTACCAACATGTAATAACCTAAATATTATTATCATCATTCGCATTATTCTTAGTATTATACGAGGACGTACAGGAATACACAACTGATGTTTGTATTTTATTTATGTAGTCGCCGGCCGAAGTGGCCGTGCGGTTAAAGGCGCTGCAGTCTGGAACCGCAAGTCCGCTACGGTCGCAGGTTCGAATCCTGCCTCGGGCATGGATGTTTGTGATGTCCTTAGGTTAGTTAGGTTTAACTAGTTCTAAGTTCTAGGGGACTAATGACCTCAGCAGTTGAGTCCCATAGTGCTCAGAGCCATTTATGTAGTTGGTATTACATTTCTGACGTTAATTTTAATTTCCTTGACGCATTTCAGCAGTAGCTGTTCCCGATTAACAAGGGACGATCTAAAGTAACACTGCTGCCTTAATACTGGTAAAGAAAGGGGTTCAGTTGAAACAGCAGGAGGTATCATAACTCACACGTTCCCCTTTCATATGGTAAGCAATATATTGTACAAGCCTTGTGACTATCATGTGCACTTTGAAGGATAGTTTGAGGCATTCTGTCGCGTAAAATACACGCCTAGGGTAGAGAAACAACGCAAACAGCGGAAACATATCAAAACCATTCCGTTACTGGCCGCAAGCTTCGTTTGAAAAGTGAATGTTATAACTAGTATTTGGTGCAGCAGAGAGAAACAGAGAAGAGAAGGCGCGACTAAGCTCTGATTGTTTACAGGACAGCTACGATTAACAACAACCACACGCCTGTCAGTCACTTCGTTACTCCGGTCGGTTTTACGCTTTAGTGTCCACCCTTGCTGCCCTAAGAGCGGTGTGCTGACCACATGCCCCTCCTATCCGCATCCTCATCTGAGGATGACACGGCGGTCGGATGGTCCCGATGGGCTACTTGTGGCCTGAAGACGGAGTGCTTGCTGCCCTACATTGCACCTTGTGACGTTCGCCTGCTTTACTTCTACGTTGATAGTCCTCGGTGTCGACATACAGCATTTTTATACTGGCTGAAAAATATGGAGGGTGGGGGGTGCAAGTTCGACACTGACTACTGTAAATGATGTAGCCGACAGTAGTACAGTTGCTTCTCACGGTTCTTTGCTTTCATTGTTCACAACCCCACAATATTACATAGTTAAACGGCCAGTTCACTATTGGTTAATTTTTGATAAGCCTCATTAATACTTTTTAGGCAAACGTCAGCATACTGCAACCATAGTTTAGTGTTGTAAAGCTATGAACAGTAAAAACTTAACCGCAAAGTTCACAGTCTTTCAGAATAATACGGTACGTGTGACACTATTGAATAGACACTGTCACTATGTTAACACGCGGCCTATTTGTGTTATACTTATTTCACGGTTAAGTTGATGCATTGTTGTTGATCTAACCAATATAGGGTTTCTTGTCTGAAAATCGACCGTGGACTGTCTGTCTCGGGACCACAAATCGGGCCTTTGTATATCCTCACAATAATAGGCACTGAAACTATGCGTTGTTAGATGTTAAGTTACAGAAATTAGTTAAGACATAACTCATTCAATTAAGTGATTACACTGAAAAATGCTTTCTTTCTAGCAGTTTTTTTTACCTCAAGGGTTAGGCTCAATTATTTGTTTAAATAATGAAATTAGCAGATATTGTTATACAAACAATACTTTTGACAAACCTGGTAATTATTTTGGAAGTAATTAAGGGCCGGCTTTGCTAATATATTTTCGTATGAAGCCACATAAATACTTAAAGAGCCAGCAGTTCATCTTCCAAATGTTCATACACACATCAAAAAAAGTTTTGCATCACCCCAGTTCCCAGAACTCCTGAAGACAGACGTTGACTGTGGATATTGTATCACAGACACAGTCCCTTTGACTGTTCAAAGATGACACTAAACCCGCCCAAAGATATAAACAACGATACATGAGCAGCGCCTATTAGACGGAGGGGATCCCACAGCCGATCAGTTCCAGTCATTCCACCAGGATGGAGGTACACGGCTCGTGTTGTCTGTAGTTTAACCATGCCTAGACGCTCAATACCGTGGTTTGATCGCGTCCTCATTGTTACTTTGTGGCAGGAAGGGCTTTCAGCAAGGGAAGTGTCCAGGCATCTTGGAGTGAACCAAAGCGATGTCGTTCGGACATGGAGGAGAAACAGAGAAAGGCAGGAACTGTCGATGACATGCCCCGCTCAGGCAGCCCAAGGGCTACTACTGCAGTGGATGACCGCTACATATGGATTATGGCTAGGAGGAACCCTGATAGCAACGCCACCATGTTGAATAATGCTTTTCGTGCAGCCACAGGATGTCGTGTTAAGACTCAAAATGTGCACAATAGGCTGCATAATGCGCAACTTCACTCCCGACGTCCATGGCGAGGTCCATCTTTGCAACCACGACACCATGCAGATGGGCCCAACAACATGCCGAAGGGATCGCTCAGGACTGGGATTACGTTCTCTTCACCAATGAGTGTCGCATATGCCTTCAACCACACAATCTTCGGAGACGTGTTTGGAGGCAACCCGGTCAGGTTGAACGCCTTAGACACACTGTCCAGCGAGTGCAGAAAGATGGAGGTTCCCTGCTGTTTTGTGGTGGCATTATATGGGGTCGACCTACGCCGCTGGTGGTCATGGAAGGCGCCGTAAGGGCTGTACGCTACGTGAATGCCATCCTCCGACCGACAGTGCAACTATATCAGCAGCGTATTGGCGAGGCATTCGTCTTCATAGACGACAATTCGCGCCACCATCGTGCACATCTTGTGAATGACTTCCTTCAGGATAACGACATCGCTCGACTAGAGTGGCCAGCATGTTCTCCAGACATGAACCATATCCAACGTGCCTGGGATAGATTGAAAAGGGCTGTTTATGGACGACGTGACCCACCAACCACACTGAAGGATCAACGCCGAATCGTGTTTGTGGTGTGCGACAATCTGGACCAACAGTGTCTCGACGAGCTTGTGGATAATACGCCACGTCAAATACAGGCATGCATCAATGCAAGAGGACGTGCTACTGGGTATTAGAGGTACCGGTGTGAACAGCAATCTGGACCACCACTTCTGAAAGTCTCGCTGTATGGTGGTACAACATGCAATGTGTGGTTTTCATGAGCAATAAAAAGGATGGAAATGATGTTTATGTTGATCTTTATTCCACGTTTCTGTACAGGTTCCGGAACTCTCGGAACCGAGGTTATGCAAAACTTTTATTGATGTGTGTAATGACTATACAATGTATATTTGTTTATAAGTCAACAATAGAATATAATTCACGAAACAATTACTGATTTCACCTTGTAACAAAAGATATTAACTAGGAATAGTCAACATAAATTAGGAAATTGATGACATACACAAAACTAAGCACAAACTTAGATCTGGTGCTAATTCTTTAAGACTGAGGGCCAACCTTTCTCTTGTATGGAAATGCAGATTATACTCAGGTATGTTAATGGTAATTACTCAAAATAGAAAAATTGAATTTAAGGAAGCAGATGGCAAACAAGAGAGGAAGTAAAAAGATCCCAGCTTGGTTCGTCACAACCTGTCCACGTCTGTTGTCTCTTTTTCTCGCTTTAGCATTTCGCATTGTTTGACAGCATCTTCCACCTCATCCATTCATGCGCAAATCTTGTCATATCCACAGGGTGGCGTACGAATAGCTGACATATTTTAAAACAGAATAAAAATTAGAGTTCCATTTATATTTCATTCAAATTTCGCCCCAACGTGTTTTGTTTCATGGAAACGTCGGCAGAGGTCGTCTTGCTGCAACATCGTCCGTCACTTCTGTCGCAGTTAGCGTTTCGACACGGCCGAGCATGGACGTTAACCTGATCAGCGACGTATTACGGCAATTGTGCTTTGTGTTGAATTGAAAAGTGTCACAGCAACACAAAGAAGGTTTAGGGCAATATTCCACACGCGTTAGGCTCTATCGAGGAACACAATTCTCCGACTAACAGGAAATTTGAAGAAGAAGGCAGTTAGTTGGAAGGGAAACGACTTCTGGCACCCACTGTTCTTTCTCTGGAAAAACATCGCAGCGTTACGGGTCGTCATTCAGTGAAGTCGAAACACGTCACCCCGACGGGCAGCAAGGGCAACGGGGATATCTCGTCGTTCTGCCCAAAAAATTTTAGAGTTATCTCAAGTTATTCCCTTGCAAAATGAGCTTGTTGCAGAAGCTGCCTGAGCAGAACAAACGGAGAAGACTCGAATATTCATTATGAGCAGAAGGAAAAAATGAAATAATGTTCAACACATACACAACCTTATTTCTACCTCAATGGAACAGTAAACAAACAAAATGTTCGACTTTATGGTAGAGAAAAATCACAGTATGTTCATGTTCATGAAGAAACGACGCATGGGGAAAAAGTGAGAGTTTGGGGAATTCTAAGTAATCATGGCCTACTCGGACCAGTGTTTTCAACGAAACCGTCAATGCTGACCGACATAAGGCAATGTTGGAAAATGACTGTGTTCAAAAATGGCTCTGAGCACTATGGGACTCAACTGCTGAGGTCATAAGTCCCCTAGAACTTAGAACTACTTAAACCTAACTAACCTAAGGACAACACACACATCCATGCCCGAGGCAGGATTCGAACCTGCGACCGTAGCGGTCGCGCGGTTCCAGACTGCAGCGCCAGAACCGCTCGGCCACCAGCGGCCGGCAATGACTGTGTGCCACATCCTCTCGCCAGCAGGCTTACAATGAACACACAGTGGTTTCTTCAACACCTCATACGGCTAATGCTGTACTGAATTTTCTACAGAAAATATTCGGCAATCGTATGATGTCCCATCCTTACGTGCAGCGCCATCATGTGACCTTTTTTTGTGGGTATGTTCGAAAGAGAAACTATTGTCATTGAGGCCACATATTATTATGGAAATGCGTACCCGATTAGTGTAATTATGCAACGAGATAAATGAAGACTTGTGCCGCAAAGTTATGATTTTTTCTTCTTCCGTATCCGGATGCACCAATTATATCTTCCCTTCCCAGTACTTAGCAACGTAGTTTGCTTTGTCATTGACTTGCAAAATATCATCTATAGTGCATGTTATAGACATATCTGGGCAAATCAATAGGTGGTCCAAGTCCTGTATTGCTCCGCATTCACACCTATCGCTATCACTGTAACCCCATTTAAATAGGTTTGATTTGCACCCAGTTACTCCAGTGCGCAGCCGGTTTAATGACCTCCAAGTTGTAAAAGGTAGTTGAAATCCTGCAGATCCCTCCTCAAGTAGTTCCATTGTGGAGTGTGGCACCATTTCTTCCCAAAGAGATAGCCGCCTTGCGACGGGCTTGGTGGCGAGCTCTTCAGTAGTTTCAATGAAACTCCTGCGGGATTTCAGCCGGACACGTTGTTTTCGGTGCATATGCATTGGGTGTCGAGGATCATTCTTTTGTTTTGATCTTTCGATCTCGGCGGCTATTTGTCTGCGGATAGTGGGTGGTGCTATGCCTATGATGGGATAAATGATGTCTGTGGGAGTTGGTTTGAGGCATCCTGTGGCAATACGTACAGTTTCGTTTACGGCGACGTCAACTTGCTTAGTGTGAGCAGAGTTCCTCCAAACTGGCGCCGTATATTCCGCTGCTGAGATACTCAGCACCAGACCCGTGGTGCGCAAAACATGTGGTTGAGCTCCCCACGATGAACCTGTTAGCTTCCGCAGTATGTTGTTCCTGGCACAGACCTTTTTTTCAGTGTTGTGACAGTGCTGCTTAAAAGTAAGTGCTCTGTCCAGTGTTACTCCCAGGTATTTTGGGCTGTTTGTATGTTTCAGCTCTTCCCCTTGCCACATGACTCGGAGTTTCCGTTTGGCTTGTTTGTTCCTAAAATGGAAGGCGGATACTTGAGATTTACTAGGGTTTGGTTTGAGATTATTGCCGTCGTAATAGGTAGCAAGTTCTGTTAAGGCTCCTGTGAGATTGTTCAAAGGTTTTATCCTGAGTGGCCACTGCTGCATCATCAGCATATATGAACATTCGTGTCTGGTGGCTGATGGGGAGATCATTGGTATAGATGTTAAATAATATTGGAGCCAAGACACTACCCTGTGCGAGTCCATTTTTCTGTGTCTTCCATCGGCTGTTTTTAGATTGTAAGGTTACATAGTAGCGTCTGTTCTGTAGCATGCATTGTACGAACATAGAAAGGTTGTAGTCCTTAGTGGCATTATACACTTTCTGGGCAAGCAACTTATGGTTAACTGTGTCATATGCAGCACTGAGATCCAGGAATGCGACCCCAGTTACTTCTCCTCTCTGATAGCCGTCTTCGATGTACTGTGTGAGATTAAGGATTTGCCCACAGCATGATTTTCCTGGTCAAAATCCAGCTTGTGCGTTAATGAGGGCTTTGTCCACATAATCAGCTATGCGTTTGAGGATCATTCGCTCCAGCACTTTAAATAAATGACAAAGCAGTGAGACACGCCGGAAATTTTTAGCTTCAGCTGGGTCTTCCCCTGGTTTTAATAACGCAATAACCCGAGCTTTCCTCCACATTTTAGGAATTTGCATTGTTGTGATACAGTTATTCATTAGCTCTAGGATCCATGCTTGTACTCCCGGTCCAAAATGTTTAATTTGCTCAGATCTCAGATCGTCGAGGCCAGCGCCCTTATTGTTTTTCAAATCGTTGATGGCATCTTGTAGCTCCTGAATGAAGAACGGGCGAGCTAGGAAGCTAATCTCCTCGTTCGATTTTCTTTTAATTTTGCCATTCCTGATCTTCCTTTTAGTTTTTCCGTTCATGAGTAGTTGGAAAGCTATCTGATCAGGTGTAACTTCACTGTAATTTGGTTGTGGTTCTGTTGGGTCGTTGTTGAGACTTTTGACCAGTTTCCATGCCTTCCTACTGCTGTGCTTCATGTCCGTCTCTTGTAGGAGGTTGCACCACTTTTCCTTTCTCGCTTCGGAGATACCAGACATCAGTACCTCACCTGCCTGTATCGTTTCCTCTGAGAGGGGGTCCTTATTGTACAATTCTTCATACTTTTTCAGAGCTTCCTTGCTGCTACCATTGAGTCCAGCGATATACTGGGTGCGGCACCCTCTAGGTATGCGCCGTCGAGAGATTTTCTTGACAAGGTCTATAAAAGTTTCATATGATTGTATTTCTGGTTTAATTTCCAAGATCTCCTTATCAAGGTCCTCTGTGAAAAGTTCCCAATGAGCTTTTTTGAAATTGAAGCGTCTCTTGAAGGGCATTACATCTGATTTGATTACTGCAGTAATGCAGCAAGTTATTGCTCTGTGTTGCGATCTTGGAATTGGTTCCTCTATTTGCTTTACAGTTTGCAGGGATACCTTTTCGGAGACAAAGATGTTATCTGGATTATATCCTCGTTTCCATCTTCCGCTGTTAAATGATGCAGGCAACTTTGGGTCATGTATCAATTTCAGTTTAGCCTGGTCTGCCCAGATCTCCAGCATTTCGCCATCGTCATTTGTCTCTTTATAACCCCATGCGAGACCGTGACAGTTAAAATCTCCTAGTACAACTTTAATGTTTTTTGAATGGAAATTTCCAGGCTCCGTAAATTTGAACCTCGCACTGGGTGGTTTGTACACGGATGTTACAGTACATGAATGTAGCTCAATAGTTAAAATTTCTATATTTTCTTCGCAGGTCAGAGCACAGGAGCATATGTCTAAGTTCGGTTTCACAAATATAACACTTCCGTACCTTTCGTGTGGTCTCTCAAGAACTAATTTCATGCCCTGTATTTTTGTTCTATGGCTAGTTGGTGCTCTGTGGGTTTCTTGTAACACTAAAACATCACAGTTGTCTCGTTTGCACATGTCAGATAATAAAATTTCTTTATTTACAGATAAGCCTTCAATATTGCAGGAAGTTGTCACTAGTGATGGTCTTGATAAAGGCAAAGTTATGATGAAAATGTGTACTCCCCTTCGCGAAGTTGTCCGCTGCAGCACAGCGCATATCTAACACGTGATGAAGTGAAATGCATTTTCATGAACCATCCGACCTGTGCGTAAAATCTGAAAATTTTTATTTCAGAAGTAAAAGTATTGAGATAGTACTAAATGTGTCAAATATTAGCGCGCCACCCTTTACATATCCACTACATTGGCCGGATGTCAGACTGCAAATCGTTAGTCGGTCTTAGGATTTTTGTTGTCAAGGGAATCGCCTGTTGGTGTGAAAAAGAGACACCTCGGTTCGGAGTGTACGCTGAACTGTTGCTCCTGCTGCAACTGCCTCGGCAGATCAGTTCTTACGTCGAAGCATAGCAAGCACCATGCTGGTTGCAAACTGGCCATCGGTTTGAGAAAAGTTTTAGCTTTGTACCTAATATACGCGACGCTCTAGATAACCTGATTCACATGTCCTGTACTTTGCTTACTCCTATTTCTTGAAATTTCAAACGATTCCTGTTCCTTCTGTTCCAGTTTCTTCGTATTTACGCATCCGAACTTAAAACAATAAGCGGAAATAACGCAACGTGAAGTATACATCTACACTCTGCGAGCCAGCTTATGGTGTATGGCAGAAGATACTGCTTGGCCGCGCGGTATTAGCCGATCGGTCTTAGGCGCTGCAGCCATGAACTGTGTGGCTGGTCCCGACGGAGGTTCAAGTCCTCCCTCGAGCTTGGGGGTGTGTGTGTTGTCCTTAGGATAATTTGGTTTAAGTAGTGTGTAAGCTTACGGACTTATGACCTTAGCAGTTAAGTCCCATAAGATTTCACACACACTGAACTTTTTTTTTATACTTCTTGTACTGCCATCTTTTCTCCACTTCCCTCTCCATTCGGGAATGGTACATGGGAAGAGAGACAGCGCATGAGCTCTGACTTCTCTTATTTCTCGTCGCGGTCATTTCGCGAGACGTAACTGGCAGTAAGAAATATGATGGCCGACTCTTCTTAGAAATACACTGCCGGAATTTCAACAGTAAATCTCTCTGTGATATAGAGAAGGAAGGAAAAACGCAACACGGGGACTCGAGATTCTTTTCATAATGCGTTGCGAGAGAATTTTGAACAATTGGACGCAGGTTGAGGAAACGTGCGAATGCAAGAGTCAAGTACTTAAAAGGAAATGTAATTTGAGAAGAAATCTTTTTCAGTTTTTAACCACCTTCTCCGTACTACGTCTAAGTAACAAACAAAATGGTCCTAGCGCAAGAGCTCTTGGCACTAGCGGGACCGAAGAAGAAACCCGAGTCTGTAAACAATTCCAGCGAGGCACGTCTCGTAAAAAACACCTCTCGCCGAAACGCTGACGAGGGAGGAGGGGGGCGGAGGAGGAGGCGCGGGGAGGAGATGGAGGAGCGGACGGGGCGGACAGAGGGAGCGGCGGAGGCGCGCGGCCGCCCGCCGGGTTGCGCAACGCCGCGTCGTGGCGCTCGGCTCGGCTGCAGTTGGCGTGCAGCGCCGCGCTGACGTCACGCCGCCCACGCCGCGCCGCCACTTAGCATAGCTCACCGCGCGGTATCGCCAGTCGGCCGGACCGCTCGCTTTCGTGGCGCCACTCACTCTGCCACCAGGCAGCGCGATCGCGCCCAATCACACCTGTCACTGCCTCTGACATGCACTGGAACGTCCTTCCCGAGGGTCACATCTTCACCTCTACGTCGGGCACTTTTGAGACCTCGCTATTTTCATGATCACTTCGTTGGTGGTTTCTGCGTATAATTCCTGGTATGAGCGTACATTTATTTCTTCGAACAGAAGCGTCCAGTCGGTGGATCTATTGAAACTACGTATACTATCGGTGTACTTTGACCCATGACGCCATCAAAATAGCGGAATAAGCTACTTATCAAAATCGAACAAGCGTAAAATTAGCGCCGTAGCAAATATAACAGTTGTTCTCATGAATCACATTTGTTGTCTTCGTCAACTCACAATCAGTGAGCATCCGACCTATGCCAGACCTCGATCTACACTGCCGATCAGTCAGCCACCAAAACTTATATTCCAAAAAATAAGAAAAAAGCGTGCTCTGGCGGGCACGTGTGACGTTACGCGACACACCATCATTACGTCACGAACCAAAGCCGACTTTCGGTGTCAGTGGCTTCAACCGATCTGTGGTCGAGGTGTAACTGGAATTTTATTTCCATTTACAAAACTTAAAAAACACCAAGAGAATAAGCTCTTCGATAGTCTTGACATATCCCGCACTGCTCTGAGTTTTCCCTACAAACACCAGGGATATACAGGGTGCTTATAATTGAACCATATGAAATAAAAACGTTATATCTTCTGAACGTTTTGCGTTAGGACGTTCAAACTGCACGGCTGGTCGTGGGGCATGGTGGGAATTAGTATGCCCATGCGCATGCGTCTTGTAGTTGTCTGCCATTTTCATTTCGATGGGTTCGTCAATAAGCAAAATTGGTGCATTTGGCGGACTGAGAATCCGCATTTCGCAATCGAGAAGTCTCTTCACCCTCACAGGGTGACTGTGTGGTGTGCAATATCCTGCCACGGAATTATCGGTGCGATATTCCTTGATGGCACGGTGACTACCGAACGGTACATGAAGGTTCTCGAAGATGATTTCATCCCCATTAGCCAAAGTGACCCTGATTTCGGTAAGATGTGGTTCATGCAAGGCGGAGCTCTACCCCATAGAAGCAGGAGAGTGTTTGTTGTCCTGAAGGAGCACTTTGAGGACCGCATTCTGGTTCTGGGGTACCCTGAGGCCACTGGCATGGGACTCGATTGGCCGCCACATTTTCCAGATCTGAACACATGCGACTCCTTTTTGTGGGGCTATATTAAAGATAAGGTGTACAGCAATAACCCCAAAACCATTCCTGAGCTTTAACAGGCACTGAGGAGGTCGTCGACAGCATCGACGTTCCGACACTTCAGTGAGTCATGCAGAATTTCGCTATTCGTCTGCGCCACATCATCGCCAATGATGGCACGCATATCGAACACGTCATAACGTGAATCTGAATATCTGTGGTTACGTTTACATGTTGAATGAAGTGTGTGCACGCCGTAGTTTGTAGCTAATTTACGTTTTTTTCATATAGTACAATAATTATCACCCTGTGTTATCGGCGCAGACTATGGCTCCATCGCACCACGTCGTCAACCCGACACGCTTCGGGGCTGCCGCTTTCTTGGTTGTCGCCGCACTCTTATACGACCACCACTGTCCCAGTGGCAGAAAGGTGCCCCTATAATATATGGCAAATTTGCGCCGTTCACTGCTGCAATGCGCATCTGGCTTCGCAGTCTGAGGCAAACTACGTACTGATGAAATTTCAGAGGGTGCCAAGCGAACGGAACCCATGCTGTAATGCAGCACCCAGAAAATGACTGATCGTCCAAGTTGATGCTCGGTGGATATTAACAGTCCTCGGATTGCCGTGCAGCCAACAACGGTTGCTCAGCTGATATGGCGATCCAGCCGTGAATCTTCACGTTCATCCCACTCGTAAACGGACGAGTAGGATGTGCTCAAAAGTTGGACCACCTGTTCTAACAAGGACACAGTTCTTCGCAAGGATCATCAAAATTACCAAGCAAACAACACGACTACGCACAATACATTTCCCCACCTCTACAATGTCCACCACGCTTGAAACAGCAGACCGCTCTTTCAGCAACTCACTTACTATGGGCCAAGCTTTTCCATATTCAGTACCTGGTCCAAACCGCGTCCACAAATTGTGATGTAGATTCTATTTACTGCCTTATATCTGATTTCCTTGCGGTTCCTCGTTTTGTTCTTCTACTCTCTTTCTTGTTATATGTATTCAGCTAAACCAGTGTATATGATTAGACAATAGAATTTTTTTGCTTTCGAGAGTACGATATCCATTCTTTTGCAATTTTTCGTGCTAATTTAGCCTTGTATCATAACACCATGATATCGTTTTCACAAACCCGTTTGCTGCATAGCGTAACCTTGTGCAATTATTTTTATTCATTATGTACCATTTTAATCGATAACTGACTTCCTGAGACGAATTGAAAACATGAGTCTTGGTCTTGTTGGTGATGTGCATCCGGGAGTTCTGTCGTCTTGCTGTTTCCATTTTATACAGAATATTACGACAACAGAGCCGGTCGTCTTCTTCAGGTGCTGTGAATTGTGCCATTTCATGTATTCTCTGGGCAGGCAGCGAGTACACACAAAATTTGTCCGTTATAATCATCTCCTCCTACCTCTTTCCGTCCATCTCCTCCCCATCTATATCTCCTCCCTCTCTCTCTCTTTCTCTGTCCATCTCCTCGTCGCCCCCTTCTCTGTCCATCATCTCGTTATCACCTCCAACTATACCCCAATGGGAGATTGGTGGTGTTTAACCCCACAGTATTTCTGTCCAGACAGTAAATAATATGCGTACCAAGTTTGGCTGAAATCGATGCAGGGGCTTAGGAGAAGATGTTGAACGTAGGTCCATGCGCATATATTGCATAAATAATTCTGATTCTGTGCTGTTTTACACCATATGACTCCAGAGGCGACGATAAACTTATTTGTGGTATTCAGCCGTGTGGCTTTAGCTTAGGCCCTGAAACAAGGCGACAAAATTATTGGCTCGTTGCAATGCTCATTTTCGTGATCTGCTTGACGCACGGAACAGCACAAATAAGAGACAAATGGCACTTCATACTTTTAAAGTAGCGTAACTCAACTAAATACAGGAAATAAGTACCAATAGGTCGTCTTCGAATATTTTTACGTCATCCCTTCTCATCCACAGCCCATCCCTCGTGGTAGTGGGCTGTCTTACTCCCAAAGAACTTTTATACAAATAATAAATCATGTACCTAACAAATCTGGTCAAAATTGTTCAAGATGCTCCTGTGTTATGCTTCAATGTCACTCCCTATTCATTCCCAGTCCTACGGGATGTATAGTTGATGAATACAAATACGGAAACACCTCGAGAAATTCGTGCTTGAAGACAAATGCAGATGCTAGCTAAGACTGCAAGTGCTGCCGTCCGTTTTGACAACGAACGGCACCTGTGCAATATTCTCAACACGTAGCAAGTGTCGGTCGTGGTCACAACAGTACTCTGCGTACTTGTGACGGCATTGTGTCGAAGCTACATGAATTAGAACAGGGGAAAATTGTTGGTGCTCGTATGGTGGGTGCTTCCGTAACCAATGCAGCCGAAGTGTTTGGTGCTGCAAGAGGCATCATATAGAAGATTTATACCACATACTGGGTAAGCGGAAAAACATCATCCACTAAGTCACAGCTCGGACGAAAGTCTGTGTTGAGTTACCGTGGTGGTAACCACCGTTGGTGGTATTGCGTGGGCGCAGCATATCATGGTATTCCGTGGGCCCATGGTTACTCTGCAAGGTCGCATTACCGCCAAGGATCTTGTGACCAGTTTAGCTGATCAGGTTCATCCCATGCTACAATGTTTGTTCCCCAATGTTACGGCTGTGTTCCAAGAGGACAGGGCCCCCGATCACACAGCTCGCATCATCCAGGGCTGGTTTCGTCAGCGCGAGGATGAACTGTCGCATATCCCCTGGCCACCACAGTCATCACATCTCAGTATTATTGAGCCTTTGTGATTCTACTTTGGAGACAAGGGTGCGTGATGGATACCTACCTCCATCACCGTTACCTGAACTAGCCAACTATTTTGCAGGAAGGATGGTGTAAGATTCCCTTGAAAATTATGCAGGACCTGTATTTATCCATATCGAAAGAAATGGAAGGTGTTTTGAGGGCCAAAGGTGTTCCTTTGGCATGGTAATATGTTGTGTTGTTGGTGTTTCATATTCTTGCCCACCCCCTGTAGGTTGTTATTAGCATCGCAGTTCTTCTTTCCAGATACTATTAACTAATCAGTAAACCAACGATTCATTAAAGAATCGATCGCGCTTGTATAAAACAACTTCAAAGTTTCATATTACTTTACAAATGAGTTAATATGTTAAATGACAAACTACCTGTTAGTTTTTGGCTCGGTTCTTCGACCGACGGACGTTTGACAATTTTTCTGACGTTTCGCCAGCGCGAGTGACTGTCATTGCCACCAGCAATGGACGATGACTCTTTGACAATGCCAGTTACTCGTGCTGCTGAAACGTCACAAAAATCGTCGAACTTAGGCCGAAGAACTCAAGAGAGACAAGCGATTTGTCAACAAGTGGTCACGAAAGCCTTAACGGTTTTGTAAGGTGTTAAATATTTGACGTTCAGCATCCAAGCGAGAATAAGTTTAGAAAAGGTTTTAAATTATGTTTACTGTTTGTTGGAAGTCGCTAAGTGATCTCATTATCAAACATTGGACGAGTAAAGCCCAGATAATTTGCGCTCCGATTTAAGAAACCCTACTTTTTCAAGCATCTAAATGTTTATGACGTCAGATCTCCAGAACTACGCGTCGTGCAATGGTATAATTTTGCAGGTACAATCAGTGTTATATGTGAATACTGACTGAAAAATGCGTAGCGAATAGAGTTAGTAAGAAAGTAAGAAATTAAAATCTCACATGTTTGATGCAGCAATTTTGCTGGATGTACAGCGAAAATGTAGCAAGCGATGGTTTTTTTTTCCTTTCGTCATTTTGAGGTGAGTGTCAGCGAGAAAAAGTTCCTTAACGATTTGAAATAACGTGTAATGTTTATTACAAATAACCAAGTGTTTTCATTCTCAAATGGTGGATGAATACAGTCTGGGTATTTGTGGGCGGTCAGTTAAGTTTCTATTTAACGCTCACCCCCACCCTTTGAGAGGTAGGTGGTTGTTACCCCACAGTTCTTTTCTCCAGATAGTAAGCGTTATGTGTACCAAGTATGGCTGAAACCGATCCAGTGGTTTACGAGGAGATGTCGAACATACATACATACACACATACAATATATTGAGATTTAACATCATCTAAAGATAATATCAAGCTGTGGACGTGGAACATTGGAGATGTCAACGACCACGAGATAAGTATATTACGGAACCTGTGGAGCTGAGTATCTACAGAGTGCGTTTCGATTATTATGCCAAAATAAATAATATACGTAAATCACAAGCGTAACTTTCTCTTTGCATAACACCAATAAGAATTCACAGGTTGAGCACATGTGGCACGTGGCCAACATCAAACCGAATGTACCAGACATGAGACGCTGGTGTATTTAATAGTGACAGCAGTGATGCTGGATTATTTCTGTTACAAATATAAATCTAAATTGTTTAAAGGAAGACTGAGTAACAAAAACGAGAAATCGGAATGTATGCGACAGCATGTATACCTAATAAGCTCCAAGACGCCGCGAATAAAAACGGGATTTTCCGATGCTCATACCTCGGGTTCTGTTGGTAATAAAAATGTCGGGTCAAATGTTTTGGATAGTTCTCGAGCTAAGGATCATTTGTATACCTAACAGAAGGATCGTTTTAATGTCGCTACTCTACTGTACAGGGTCAAAGTATGAATCTTTTACACTTCTCCCTAGTCAGGCAAATGGAGCAAATCCGTTGCTTCCTTTTTTTATTTTGTGTACTCTACGATGGGCTTGATGGTACTTTTAGAGGCGCCAGTAGTTCATGGGTAGTTCTCCGGAGAACCCAACAAAAATGTTTTTTTTACTATATTTTCACTGTCACCGGCGGATCAAAACCAGCCGGAGATTCCAAAAACGCTATACATAGCAAACGGCTGAAATTTTTACGATACATTCCGAAGGTCCCGATCTCGAACGACATTGAAAATTTTCCTGACATCTTTATCCGTCTCCAAGATTTACCCTAATCCTACACGGACTAAAATCCGGTGTGAGACGAAAATGTAGTTTATAAAGTGACACAGCACGGAGCCGTTATCATCTGGCAACCCTACGTTGAAGTACTGAAGAATATGCAAAAAACTTTTGCACTTAAAATCCGGTCTGACGTGTAAAATTAGTTCTGCGTTATTTCAATTCCACATAAATAAAGTTTCTAAATTTTACTCACGAATACATTTCTTTTCGTATGAGTTACATACCCTGCCGCAACAGGGAAAAGAAGGAAACCAGTAGTAAAATACATCTCTCAGAGCACAAAAAATGTGAATATGTTCCTGTTTATTTAAAAGATTCTGATGGGAAGGTGGGGAACCAGATGACTCTTCCTACCTTCCTCAGTACGTTTAAAAATTTTCCGAAAAATTTTGGCATGCGAACATATTTGCGTTTTTTTTATGCTGAGAGACAAGAAGATAGTGACAGTAGTAAAGAGTCGGGAAAATAATAAATACCGGAAGATCGTAGACAATGGTTATATTACAGAAACAGCGAAGGAGATAATGGCAGTGTGAAAGAAAGAAAGGGACACGGTGGCAGTGGAGCATACCTGCCAGTGACAGAACAGTGTTAGTAGAACAGTGAAGGAGGCAGTCTCAGTGGGAGAGGTAAAGATAAAAAGAAAGTGGAAGTGTGTGAGAGCCAGTGATAATGAGAGACAGAAATGGAAATGAGCGGGTGGCGTCAGTGGCCAGAATTTCCCAGGCGGGAAGTTCGGCCGTCAAGTGCAAGTCTTATTGAGTGCGACGCCAAAAAAGTGGCTCTGAGCACTATGGGACTCAACTGCTGTGGTCATCAGTCCCCTACAACTTAGAACTACTTAAACCTAACTAACCTAAGGACATCACACACATCCATGCCCGAGGAAGGATTCGAACCTGCGACCGTAGCGGTCCCGTGGTTCCAGACTGAAGCGCCTAGAACCGCTCGGCCACTCCGGCCGGCGTGCGACGCCACATTGGGCGACTTGCGCGTCGACAATGGGGATGAAATGATGATGAGGACAGCACATCAGCCAGTCCCTGAGGGGAGAAAATCTCCTTCCCCAGCCGGGAATCGAACCCGGGCCGCTGTGCGGGGTATTCCAACGCGCTGACCGTTCAGTTATTGTGGCGGACATGAGAGACAGAGTCTATGACAATGACAACGAGGAAGAGAGAAATAGTGACACTGACAAGAGACAGCAGCAGAGTGGAGCTTCGGTTTGCAGCAGAATCCTTGAACATATTCTCAGTTCAGCTGCGCGGTCTTTGGCGCCTTGCCACGGTTCGCGCGGCTCCCCCTCGTTGGAGATTCGAGTCCTAACTCGGGCATGGGTGCGTTTGTCGTCCTTAGCGTAAGTTAGTTTAACTACGATTAAGCAGTGTGTAAGCCTAGGGACCGATGACCTCAGCATATTATATTCTCAGTTCGAATATAATACATTTTCTTGAGACTAAGAAGCTTATGTCCATGAATCAGCATGGTTCTAGAAACTCAGTTTGCCTTTTCTCACATGATATACCGAGAACTATGGATGAAGGGCAACAGGCAGATTCCATATTTTTCGGAAAGCATTTGATACGCTGCCCCAATGCAGGCTGTTAACGAAGGTATGAGCGTATGGAATAAGTTCACAGATATATGAATGGCTCGAAGAGTTCTTAAATAATAGAACCCGGTATGTTGTCCTCGACAGCGAGTGTTCATTAGAGACAAGGGTATGATCAGGAGAGCCCCAGTGAAGTGTGATAAGACCGCTCTTGTTCTCTACATACATAAATCATTTGACGGACAGGGTGGGCAGCAATCTGTCGTTGTTTGTTGACGATACCGTGGTGTACGGTAGGGAGTCGAAGATGAGTGACTGCAGGAAGATACGAGGCGACTTAGACAAAATTTCCAGTTGGTGTGATGAATGGCCGGTATCCCTAGAAATGGAAAAATTTAAGTTAATGCGGATGAGTATGAAGAACAAACGTTTAATGTTCGAATACAGTATTGCTGATTTCCTACTTGACACAGTCAGGTCGTTTAAATATCTGGGCGTATCGTTGGAAAAAGATATAAAGTGGAACAAGCATGTGAGAACTTTGGAGGGAAGGCAAACGTTCGAATTGATCTGCAAAGGAAACCGCATATAAGACGCTGGTGCGACCTATTCTTGAGTACTGCTAGAGTGTTTGTGATCCGTAGCAGGGCGGATTGAAGGAAGACATCGAAGCAATTCAGGGGAGGACTGCTAGATTTGCTACCGGTAGGTTCGAACAACACGTGTTACGGAGATGCATGGGGAACTCCAATGGGTATCCCTGGAGGGAAGGCGACGTTCTTTTCGAGAAACACTATTGAGAAAATTTAGAGAACCGGCATTTGAAGCTGACTGCCGAACGATTCTACTGCCGCCCATATACATCGCGCGTAAGGACCACGAAGATAAGATACGAGAAATTAGGGCTCATATGGAGGCGTAGGGGAAATGACAAGTAGTGGTACAGGGTACCCTCCGCCACGCACCATACGCTCTCTTGCGAAGTATCTACGCAGATGTAGATGGAGGAAAGAATGAGATATTAGCAGGAAAAGAGAACAAGACGGAGATATGACAGTGAGAGGAGACTGTAGTAGTAGGACAGAACGAAGGGGCCCGTGGCTGTGAGGCAGGAGACAGTGACAGAGAGGCACAAAGAGATATTGACGATGAGCTGTGCTGAATTAGTGAGTGAGAAAGGCAAGTGGAAGTGGCTAGGTGTGATCAACGTACAGCGATGGACTAATAGGTGTGAGTGAGTTACAGCTAGGGGAGCTTGTAGGAGGGAGAGGTGAGTTGCATATTGAAAAGGGCGTGAATATGTTCACATGCCAAAATTTTTGGAGAAATTTTTGAAGATGTTGATAAAAGTAGGATTAGGCAGCTGGTTTCCCTCTATTCAGTCAAAGTCTTTTAAATAAATAGGAACATACGCACATTTTTTGCGCTCCAATAGGAGCATTTTTCAACTGGCTACAGTTACCATACCTGTACGAGATGCTCTATGTGCTGATTAATATCCAGACGCAGTGTAATGAAGGTATCAAATCGTAGAAATAATTTAGATAACTCTAACGCCATATTTTTATGAGGCAAGTGCTAGATAAATACGGTAAAGTGGGAATGTGCTGCCAATCAATACGTTGAATGTGCACATACCGAGCAACATCCGCGTGAAGATAACGTTTATATATGACAGTCTGAGACATTTTCTTTTTATTATTCAGTTTTGAAAGCAGTGTGGTTACTTTACGGTAGTCACAAAATTCCTACGACATGGCGAATGATTACGCACGATTGATACTGCAGTTTCCTTTAGGATGAGCAAAGACTGAAAGGATTATAAAGGAAAGTAAAAACCGACGAATTTAGTTTCTAAAAATATTTCGAAGTGTAATAAATTGCTAATTTGCTACAAATTAGAAGCTATGAACGTTGTGAAACTGGCACCCTAGAAAGCCATTTCGCAATGCCACAATGCCAATGCACAGTAATTTATTAAAACAGAGATTATTTATGAAAATATTTAATAAATATATTATAAAAAATTTAAATAAATATATTTAAAAATAAATAAGGAATTTATTAAAACCTAATAATAGTAGTGGCTACCCCTTATCTTATAACAAAAAAGGGGGAAAATTGATATTTGAGCTATACCACTTTTTGCAGACCAGCGAAATGATTTTTCATTTGTCTCTTCGAAGCATTAAGCCAACTTCTATGTACACTGGTGTCCAAAATTAAAGCAACAAACTGCTATTTCCTCGTCCTGTGTCGAATTCACGAAATAATCGTACAAACTGTCAACAGATGTCGTTACGATCGTGTTCTGCACGAAAGATGGCATTTCGATCAACGGACGACCAAGCCAGCAATGACGTCAGTGCACCTATCAAGCGGGTTAGTGTTTGCAGGGTAGTCCACACCCAAAACCGCTGTGTACACATTCACAGATGATGCAGTATGGTACAGAGAAGACGCCTACCGACTCTCTGCTGTGGAGGGTCATAGGAAGAACGGAAGCAGGAGAGTCGTGATATGGCCCGATGGCTTGATGTGAATCGTTCAGTTGTTTCTCGGATGAGGCGACAGTTTATAGACATCGAAACTGTATCCCGGAGACCAGGACAGGGTCACATCAGGAAGAGTGGACCGTCATTTGACTGTAAGGGCATGACGGTTCCGTCTTACTACTGAACTGCAACTGGCATCTGACCTCGCAGTATCCCCTGGGCGTGTTGTATCGAGACAAACGGTTTACGGAAAGCTTCAGCAGAATGGCCTTTATTGTTGGAGGCCTGCTGTCTGTTTACCTCTGGCGTTCTTCACAGAAGGGAACGTCTTGCGTGGAGCCGTTAACATGCCACCTGGCCGGTCGAACGGTGGGCCAATGTTCTCTTCACAGATGAGTCCCGATTTGGTCCGGAGAGTGTTTTTCCACGAATTCGTATCTGAAGGGCACGTGGAACACGATTTTGGGACCCAAACATTGCGGAAAGAGGCAGATATCGAGGAGGATCCCTAATACTGTGGGCACGGACTATGTTGACCAGATGAACACCTCTTTATGAAATTGTACGGTTGAATCAGCAAGATTTAATTGGTGTCAGGTATCGCGACGAGATCTTGGGACCTCCTGTGCGGTTGTTGCGAGGTGCTGTGGGCCCAGACTTTGTATTAATGGGCGATAATGCTCGACTACATAGAGCACGGGTGATTGATGTTTTTTTTACAGAAACGGAAGATATTACACGCATGGTGTAGTCTCGTCTTTCTCCCGCTTTGAATCCCGTAGAGCATGTCTGGGATGCACTAGGGAGACGGGTTGCATCACGTCAGCAAGTACGAACAACTCTCGAAGACTTGTGACGAGCTCTGCAGGAAGAATGGGCGTTATTGCCTCAACATGAGATTGATTACATCATTCATAGCATGTCACGTCGTTGTCAGGCCTGTATTGGTGTCAGAGGTAATGACATCCCATGCTGAGCACATTAACCAGTTGTCAGAATGTGTGTGCAAATACGTTAAGCTGAAAAAAAAAAAAACGAAGAATATGTCTGCGGTTATGCATGTCGCAGCTGATTACGTTCTGTATTCTTTACATTGTTTCTACTTTGCTATCACCTGTTTGTACTGTTTTGTGGCAAAATAAACGCAGCCTTGTAAAATTTCCGTTTGTCGCATTAATTTTGGACACCAGTATAGTTTTCGAATGCAAGTTGAGAATGTGCTTGCGAGACGGGTGTGCGAAATGCGCGGTACTTTCGAAAGGGATCTGTCTGTACAGGCGACATAACGACGTTCAGAATATGCAGGGCGCTACGAGCCAAGTACTGCGCACCGTCGGCAACCTTCCTGCCTATTCCCCGCACGAGCCGAGCCCAGTGTCGGCCATTACGGCGATCCCGCAGCCGGGCCGCGCTCACGCCAGCCGAGGTCAGCGAGCCGCTGACGCGGCGCGCTGTGGGCTCGGCCGCGACCGCTGACGTCACGGGGCAGGCTCGCGGACCGCGGCGGCCGCTCACCTGCGGGGCCCGCGGCGCTCGCTCCAGGTTTCTCCCTCCTCCACACGCCGCCTAGACGGCTTGGCGTGCCGTCGAAAGCGGAACGCAGCGCTACGTGCTAGGAAGCGGAGCATTGCGCAGTCGACCCGACAGGTGGCCGCACCGCTCTGGCGGATTACGCGCCCACGTCGAGAAACATCGGGACAATATTCATCTGAAGCCGTATTCTTCTGTTACTTAGAAAGTGCAGGTAACCGCTAGGTCAGAATTACATAGTACTAGATACAAAGACAATAATTAGAACGCAATTAGGAGCACTGCAACTATCAAAATTTCAATACATTAAAATCGCACCGCGCGCGGTACCCGTGCGGTCTAGGGCACCGTGCCACGGTTCGGGCGGATCCCCCAGTCCTAAGTTCGAGTCCTCCCTCGGGCATGGGTGTGTGTGTTGTCCTTAACGTAAGTTAGTTCAAGTTAGGTTAAGCAAAGTGTAAGCCTAAGAGCCATGACCTCGGCAGTTTGGTCCCAGAGGAATTCACTACAAATTTAATTAAAACCGTAAACAAATTTGCTGTGTGACACTAGTCCTACATATCGTCAGTGAAACATAAAAGCATTAGTGATGAAAATGTAGAGAAATGAGTGTTCAAGTTGAAGGAAGACAGATACATATAATTACTCTTAACAGAAGACAAAGGTACTTTTGCGCAATATGCCGTAAATTTATTTAGCAACATAAATCTTAGGTATAATACAATAGACTCTATATACAAGAGCGCAAAATTTAAGGACGAATGTAGCTTGCGCATGATATGTCACTTCCAAATAACATAGCTCGCTGAAACCTGGACCATACATAGAAAGGACTGCAACAACATGTTAAAGAAGGTAACTGAAGGAAACACGCAATGAGACGAAAAGAAATGTCACTTTTATTCAAGTCGTCCCGATTTACGATAGTCCCCTGGACTTCATAAAAGGCACGACATTGTTTTTAATAGGCTGTGTGATCACTACAAGCGGCAATGCACGCTCCGGTACTGGCCACAAGGCTGGTAACGAGTTCTCGTGGTACGGTGTTCCATTCCTACACCAGCGCGGTTGACAACGGCTGGATGGTCATTTGTATATGTAGACGAGCGGCAATACGGCTCCCCAGCGCACCCCACACGTGCTCGACGGGATTTAATAGGGGGAAGCAGGCAAGGTAGGCCAGTCCATTCGCCGAGTATCATCTCGTTCAAAGAGCTCCTCCAACTGCGCAATTCGATGCGATCGCACACTGTCATCCGTAAAACCCAGAATAAGTGCGAACACGACTAACGCAGCGAGGGTTCCGTACAAACTTAATTATGTATATACATAGTTCATCCGACCCAAGAATAGAGAATCTCGAAGATTTTGCCTGTTATCGATATTCCCAAGATATCGGTCCCAGCATTTCCAAGACAAAAAAATATTTTTAAGATAATATAATTACAAATTAACAGTTTTCGATTTTTTTCCTTTGGTTGTACTTTGAAACCTTGGTTCTCGCCACGTTTCATGATTCTAGACCAACGGGAAGTACCCATGTGACATAAATGGTCGCACCTTTTGATTGCACTGAGTTAGAAGCTTCTATTGTTCTCATCGCCAAGGGACGGTAAACTTCAGTATGTGCCAAAATTTCAACTTGATACGTCTACCCTTTACTGAGAAAAGGGTTTTTAACATTGGAATAGACATACAGACAGACGGATAAAAAAAACGATCCTACAAGGGTTCCGTCTGCACCAGCTGAGGTACGGAACCCTGAAAATGAAGTCAGAGCCGAATGCACCCCTGAAAACACGCACTTGGGGAAAGAAAACAGTGCCACAATCACGTTGAGTGTACCGTATTCAAATGTTTGCTTTGCTGCCAAGAGCACAGGGACAGGACCAGCGAGCTTAGAACGAGAGCACATTCGGCGAATGTCCACTTGCGTCAACGCCCGTCCAGCAGTTGCAAGCCCAGCTGGTGGAGGAATGGAACGCCGTCTCACAAGAACTCCTCACGAACCTTGTGGCCAGCATTGGGTCACGATGCCGCGCATGTACTGCTGTCCGTGATGATCCCACAGCATCTGAAGAACCATGCCTCACCTTCTGTATTGTCCAGGGGATCTTGATGAGTCGCGATGACTTCAGTGTAATTATCTGTTCGTCTTGCTTATTTCCTTCAGTTACTTCCTGTATCACATTGCAGCAGTTTTTCCTGTAAGGTCCAAGTTTAATCGAACTATGTTACTTTGCAGTGACACATAATGTGTAAGTTACTTTCGTCCTTGAGTTTTGCACATGAGTGTAGTATATTGCCTTGAGATTGAGGACAATATTTTTAATAGAAAGTGAAAAATTAAATGTATCAAAGAATACGAATACCCGGAATTTCCTAACGATAAAGACAGACAGGATACAATGGACATACTTTATGAAGTTCTTAAGAAAAATCTTTGATTTTGAAAAAGAACAGAGAATGACGTCATATCCTCGCCATCAAATGGCGGCAGGAAGTGCACTGCGAAAACCAAGTGTACATCTGTGAGAGAATGAGTGCGTGACTATCGCATGTGACATCTTGCACTTCCAGGCAGTTCGCAGTTGTAGCACTTTAAAGGAACAACTGGCAGATGCTGCTGCGAACTGCGAAATTAGCCTGGTAAAAAGTTTTATGTACGGGTAGAACGACTTGTCAGGGCAAATTTTGCTAGTAAATGAAGAACGCATCTTCAGCGGGCGTTATTCTAGAAGACAATTGGTCATCTGTACTAAAGTTTCGACCCTGATCCCATCTAGGTGCATCTCTTCTAACTTCTGAAGAAACCCGAATCCTGTCCACATTTCCTCTGCGAGGAAGAGATGCGAAAATTTAATCACTGGTTCCAATCTCCGGCGATATACTCCCACGGTACAAGAACACAGAAGTTGATCCCATGGTGTGTCAAATATGCCCGTCCATGTGAGGAGTAAGTTGAGAAACACCTCAGCTGTTGTATCTGTAAATAAACGTAACTAGATTTCTTTCTGCTTGGGCTCTAGGAAAACTTTACTGGGTAACTTTCGTAGCGAACATTTTTAACATCAGTGCAGTAATACCCTAATGAAGATCCCAGACGGAGAAACAAACGAGCAAGTCCCGTATTCTGAGTATAGACTCATTAAAAATTCTATAACTATTTTGTATGTGTGCAGTTTCATCTACACTGAACATAATGGATGATCTCATCACCATCAGCGGCTAAGTAATATGACCCTCGTTCAAACCGATGAGGAATATACGAGTACTATATTCAATCGCTATCTGGAGATGGTGTATCATTTCCTGCTCATCCTTGAGTGTTAGCCCAGTGTCATTTTACAGCCGCCTCGGCCAGTTTTCCGCACGCAGGGGGTTCAAATGGTTCAAATGGCTCTAAGCACTATGGGACTTAACATCTGAGGTCATCAGTCCCCTAGACTTAGAACTACTTAAACCTAACTAACCTAAGAACATCACACACATCCATGCCCGAGACAGGATTCCAACTTGCGACCGTAGCAGCAGCGCGGTTCCGGACTGAAGCGCCTACAGCCGCTCGGCCACAGAGGCCGGCTCTCGCAGGGGGAAGGGGGCTTTTATTCAGGTAAAGGAGACGGGTCGAGTTTCCCTAACCCTGCTAAACTATGGTGGCTGGAACCTACACTGCGGGTTTGGCGAGAAATTTACCCATATATGAGTTTGCAGAAAAGGTTCCTAATGTCCTGCCAGGTGGAAACAAAATGGCTCTGAGCACTATGGGACTTAACATCTATGGTCATCAGTCCCCTAGAACTTAAAACTACTTAAACCTAACTAACCTAAGGACATCACACACATCCATGCCCGAGGCAGGATTCGAACCTGCGACCGTAGCAGTCGCGCGGCTCCGGACTGAGCGCCTAGAACCAGGTGGAAACACTTGATAGTGCTGTACGCAAGAACAGGGCAATGGCCAGTGGCAAAGACTGCTTTTTGTTTTGGCTGAAAGGTCTATAAATTTAAACAAGGTCGTGAAGTGGTGGGGAACTCACGAAATCGAGGGGGTCGCCAGCCGGCTCGCGTGGGGTGGAGAAGTCGTTTGCTCTCGGGGGCGGAGGTGGTCTTTTCGGAGAGTATTTTGAAAGCTTGGGTTTCGTGACCAGCGAGGGGGCTGAGTGCAGTACGCAAGACAGATTATCGGAGAGCTTTTTCGTGCGGGGCCAGCGATTTTTGCTCAGGCATTTTACGGTTGTGCTTTGTGACAGATGAGCTTGGACACGTAGAGTAACGTAAGCGCTCCCTGGATACGGGGAAACTTTAGCTAGCTGGAAGTGGTAGACAGATAAAAGCGACGGACTCGGCTACGATTATTCGCTACTAATGAGCTTCATTTGTACCAGTGCACATCAGAGTGATGTTCCTCGAGTGACCTGAAACTTGCTGATAGTGAACTGTGTTCCCGTTTGGTTGTCGGGTTACTATCAACGGCAATGGCTAATAGCGCACTGAAGGTGATATATTGCTGAACTTTTAGCTGTGAACCTTTCCAACCCACTAGCCGGATCTGGCAATCTTACATGAAAGTAATTGTGTAGCAATACGGTTTTTTAAGTCTTGACTTGGGGAATTTAACCCTGTCTTATGCGTCAGAACGAGGCTGACGATCCTTATTTCATCTGACTGGACAGTGTGGCGCAGCAGACAGTTAATACGGGTCGGCCAGAAACGTTTCCGATTGAATCCGCGCAGCAGTGCGCCGCGTCAGTCTGTGGTTCTAGCCGCGGCCGCCTGTGCGTCTCCGCACGACGCCAAGCAGGCTTCGAGGACGGATGAAACCATCGTTTCAGTGTACTGGATACAACGTGCTCCGTGTGGACGTGAAAATGGCCTCGTGACGGAACCTAGTCGTTTAGCACGTGTTATATTTTCTAGCAGCTTATAGGGAACAAACGAAAAACTATTCCATTATTTTGAGCTGTGCAAGAATGTGCTAGTAATGTAAGGTTTTGATTTTTTTGCGCCTCAGACACATGCGACGTGAAGGTCCTAGCGGCCGTACGTAATAAGTTCTGTGCGTAGGAACTTCAAATCTCCTTCCTGGATATGGCACGTAGTTCAAAAATGTTCAAATGTGTGTGAAATCTTATGGGACTTAACTGCTAAGGTCATCAGTCCCTAACCTTAGACACTACTTAATCTAAATCATCCTAAGGACAAATACACACACCCATGCCCGAGAGTGGACTCGAACCTCCTCCGGAACCAGTCGCACAGTCCACGACTGCAGCGCCTTAGACTATGGCACGTAGTGTTGGTAAAAATAAAACCTCTTCGATTACTGTGTTCAGCCTCATAGACATCAAATTTATGTTTTTTTTTTTTGGTAATATACGCGAATGTTACATATATGCTGAAATCGAACAAGAACTTCGGAAATCAATGGAAGGAGGCAGTGATTTGAGTTACACAGCGGATTTCTCTGATAAGAGACACATGAAAATCATCTGAAATACAGATTTTTATAGCTAATCAGTTCACATTCTTTTAGATTAATGTTTTGATTTACAGTAGCTACTCTCTTCTGAAATACTTGTTACAGAAGTACTAAAATTAGGAAGTGATTTATTTTTATTTCGTAGTATTACGTGTAGTAATTAGACGTTTTTATCTTACTTCTTCGGCCGGCCGCGGTGGCCGTGCGGTTCTAGGCGCTACAGTCCGGAACCGCGGGACTGCTACGGTCGCAGGTTCGAATCCTGCCTCGGGCATGGATGTGTGTAATGTCCTTAGGTTAGTTAGGTTTAAGTAGTTCTAAGTTCTAGGGGACTCATGACCACAGCAGTTAAGTCCCATAGTGCTCAGAGCCATTTGAACCATCTTACTTCTTCAAGAGATGAAACGCAGGTAGAACTCAATGTCCAAGCATTTCAACATAAGGACTATACTTAGACAAATGAAATGAAAAAACGATCTGCTATCAATCTAACGACCAATATTATCGAGAATGCTATCGAGACACCGTCATTGGTCTCAAAATGATCTTCTGTCACAGATTTCTTTACAAAAGGGAACAGTTAAAAGTCTAAATGACTTCAGATCTGGTGAATATCATGAATGTTTCAAAAAATTGTAATTCAAACCCCTGTGCCACGTTCCTCATAGCTCTTTCTCACGAATTTTTCTGTGAGTGAACTTGCTTCTATTCACCAATTATTGATTGCTCTTTGCAGGGCAATCGGTAACACGGATGCTTTTTGCATCGGAGAAAGGATAAACATAACCTTACCGGCGGCAGTAACTGACTTCGAAATTTTTTATTATTTTAACGTCCATTGGGTCTACCCAGTTTTTAGACTGCTGTTACAAACCAAGCGTGAAGTGGCGGACCCCATGTCAGAAAAGAATTAGCGCATATAATCGATTCTTTTTAAGCTGTCCGGCCATTCGTCTTCGCATTTTCCTTTGCCCAGAGCTTTCAACAAACCGAGCTACTAAAAGTGCTTGATCTACAGTGTGTTCAGCTGACCGTTTACGTGAAGCGTATCACCAGTATTTACATTTTGTTGTTTAAACATGCTGCAGTGTAGTTCATTCATCTTTCTCCCTGAGAGCAAACATTTCTCACACATTTCGTTAGCGAAAAAGCTGCGCAGGTAATGAAAGGAGTTCAAACATTCACCCGGCGTTGATAAATATTGACTCATTTAAAACAACCTTTCTGGTAATAAAAACCAGAGAGCCAATTCACACAAAGAGCACAGCAAAGAGGACCCTGTCCTTTCATGTAAAGGACTTTAATTAACTTGCAAGTAAAATAAAAGGTCAAAGAAGAACGCGGAGGTTTCGCTCACACAAACGACAGCGTACTTCTTGCTTTCACAGATTACGCCTTCAGATCGTTCAAGGAGTAAATTGCAAATTTATATCAAGCTGGTTAGGAGAGTCCTTGAGATTTCCAAGCTATTCAAGACGGAAGAAGAACGCAAACACTTCGGCGGACAACTGAAAAGATAAATTTCTTAGGCAGAACAGTTGGACTAAGGATATTTAGCATTGCTGCTGTGTTAACGACCGGTGTTAATCAGGACTGTGCATAGCAGACGTGTTGTTTGAGGCAATGCTCGCGAGATAAGATTTCGGGAATGCAAGACGAGCAATAAAAACGTGAATAAGAGCACCGGACAAGAAAGGTAATCCCGCCCCACACAGGAAGCACCACGTTAGTATCACATAACACCTACTCTAACCTTGGCAACGGCTTTAATACAGCGAGGAAGAGCGTGCTAAGGTACGCAACATCCGGCAGAAACCACTCGTTGGTTATCAGATCCCGTAGCGCTACCGCACATTCTGCCCGTTAGTTCAAGTAGTCGCAGTCAGTTTCAGCGGGACAGTCAGTAAGGTTGGGTGGTTTTGTGGGCCAGTCGAAGTGCGACAGTATGCCTGTGTATTTTTCAAACCCCAAACGTTGGCGCTCAGCCCTATGGCCACGACCATTGTCATCGTGGAATACAGTATATCCACAGCACACTCATGGTGAAGATGAATAAAAAACGAAAACACTTGGTCACTGAGAAGACTTATAAATAACGATCCTGGTACACGTTCTCGGTAACTCAAGTTACTTTACGACGATTAGTCCAGACGTACCTCTAGGGTGATCTGCACCCTCCATATATTGAGGGTTAAACGCTTCATTAGGCCGTCGCCATACCCGCCGCCTCGCATCAGCTGAAGAGAGCCAAAATAGCGACTCGTCGGACTACGCTATTGTCCAGTCGTGCATTTTTATGTCAATGATGGGCTATGGCCTTTTGCGAGGTACCCGAATTCAAATGCCCATTGCATGCTGTGTTCCTCTTCACAAAGTCCGCCCGTAAACTGGCTGACATGGAACTCCATTGGATGACAGCAGCAGCTCCTGCTAGGTTTGAAACAGATCGTCGCTGACAAAGCGCGACCCTCGTCCCCGGCCCCAGTCAGTTAGGACGTGTCAGCGAGCGGTACACCATTCCTCATAGACTCATTGACGTACCAATATCGGACGACTTCACTCACTCTGGGGTCACAGGCGCGTACGACGGCTCCTTTCTGTCATTCTGTCACGTCTCCATCTTAATACGCTCACACAACTGACGCACATACCACTTTACTGACACGTCTTATGTCAAAGGTTGTGGGTAACATGAACGACTGATACCAGTACTAAACTTGCCACGTCTTACATCAACAGTTGAGGGTTACATGAACGACTGGAGATTAAACGAATGTTTTAATTCTAATGGTAGAAAGTTATTTTGAGCCTACAAAACTAATGTAATCTAAAAAATAATTATTAAATTCTCATAGAGTAAAATTCAGGCCATTTTACGAAATGTAAAATTGTCTGCCGAATACAGCCGAAAAAGGGAAAGAAAGAGGACACGTCGAACCTTATGCAAACGGCCACTTCACGACTAGCGACTACGCTAGATGGGGGGGTGCGAGGTGCTTCCTCAGGGGCCCCCGCTAGCGGACCACTGCTGTCAGCCCGGCCCGCGAGTCACTCACCCCCGGCCCGGCGGATGTTGCGACGGACGCGGACGCTGGATTTACGATTGCCCGCTGGGCGCATACCAATCACCTGGCAAACGCATATTCCAGCCGCGGCCGCTTGCAGTTGGATAGCGCATCCATCTGCACAATGTTAGCGCACAAGTAGCGACGCGGAGATAATATCGCTGCTCCTTCACATCGAGTGCTTTCATTTCCAAAAATGATACCTTTTTACTCGGCACTTTTCCATCCATACTTTTACTCATATTAGTACTCTATAGCAGGTGTCGTAGCGAATGATCCTGGTAACAATTTATTACGTTTCTTTAATAATTTACCCACAATTTGAACTCACCGACTCATTTCCAACGCTCTCAACAACTGAACGGGCGAGCACCATCGGGCCAGCAACTGAGCGAGCGGTGCGCTTGCCAACGACGAAGTGAGTGTATGAAAACATTTGTGACGCTTCGTCACCTTGACACCGTTTCGTTCGCAGTTCGTTCACTTGTAATCCACTTGTTGTCACGATTCGACTTGTTTGTTTTAGTATTCTTGTTTAAAACAGTTCAACTGCAAGACATACCCAATCAGGGGACAGAATGGCACCTAACAAAATTGGAACTTGGCAGTATTTTGATAAACTAGATAATAATGGCGGTTCTAGGCGCTACAGTCTGGAATCGCGCGACCGCTACGGTCGCACGTTCGAATCCTTCCTCGGTCATTGATGTGTGTGATGTCCTTAGGTTAGTTGTCCGCAGCTTGTGGTCGTACGGTAGCGTTCTCGCTTCCCGCGCCCGGGTTCCCGGGTTCGATTCCCGGCGGGGTTAGGGATTTTCTCTGCCTCGTGATGACTGGGTGTTGTGTGATGTCCTTAAGTTAGTTAGGTTTTGTTGTGTCGATTCCCTAAGGTCTCGACACAATGAGTGGCTAGGTGCACGCGAAACTAACGCAGACGGGCGTAAATTCTGAAACAGGAGACTGGATGAAAACTATAAAGAAAAGAAGAGAGATTTTAATATACTTAACTTTAATGTAGTCTTGTTCTTGTTGAAATACATCTCTTGCATAGTAGTAGGCAATTAGCAATGATACACATGGCGCCTTGCTAGGTAGTAGCGATGGACTAGCTGAAGGCTATTTAATCTGTCTCTCGGCAATTGAGAGGAATACTTGGTAGGTCTAGTCGCAAGCTATGTCGTCCGTACAACTGGGGCGAGGTCAAGTCCGTGTCTTCTGACCTGCCATGTGGTGGCGCTAGGATTGCGAGTACACAGTGGCGACACGCGGGTCCGACATGTACTACAGGACCGCGGCCGATTTAAGTTACCACCTAGCAAGTGTGGTGTCTAGCGGTGACACCACAGGTTTAAGTAGTTCTACGTTCTAGGGGACTGATGACCATAGATGTTAAGTCCCATAGTGCTCAGAGCCATTTGAACCATTTTGAACCTTAGGTTAGTTAGGTTTAAGTAGTTCTAATTTTAGGGGACTGATGACCTCATATGTTGAGTCCCATAGTGCTCAGAACCATTTGAACCATTTTTTGGATAATAATGTAGTGAGATGCACACGGGAAGTACTTCAAATCAGACAAACATTTTAGAAAACACCCCACCACAGCAGTAAGTTACAATTGTTTACTTGAGAAGATAGTACGACGGTCGTTTAGTATCTAATTTTTCTCAAAACATATCTATCCTCAATATTTATACCTTGGTGACAATATTAATCAATATTTCTTTAAGACCTACTACTTTCCAAGATACTCCCCGTCAGGTAGTATGGCCTAACGCTAGCGTTATGTAAGAACATGTATTCCCTACTGGTGATACACCCTGGTTTTGCCACCTTTCACTTTTAACGATGCGTGGCCGAAAGACCTTTCTATTGGTCTCAAACTGCCCCATCAGCTCATATGAAATGCCTTTTCTTTTAATCTTGCGGTCTGTTTCGACTATCCGTGGATTTACCGTGAGCACACTTTTCTCAGTCATTGCACATCCACAGGGCCAGTTAACGAGTTGCGAGGCGCGAATACTGGTATCCGCGCGGTGTCGGGAGCAGTGGCTCGGGCAGGAGTTCCTGCAATCCCTGACGCTTTAACTCTCTTTACCCATCGCCCAACAGTACTGCCATCAACTGCATCGTTACCATGCACTGCACACAAAAGTTTACGGATGTTCACCACTATCTCTTTTCCGAAACCAAGAATCACACATAATAACACGTTGCTTGCAACGAATGTCTTGCGTCTACACCATTGGTTCACTACTGCTTTGCAATATGTCGGAATGTTCTAAGCTTTGTACACGTGCAGACTAAACACCAGATTTAAGGGAGGGAAACATTAGGTGTAGGATGTGGGTGTAAGCATAGAGGCCCGTTGATTTGTAACCACAGAGTGGCAGATAGATTGGTGTTCAGGTGTGTTTCGGACGACATAAAGAGAGTAGGAGATTGAGGTGTTGTCAGGGACGTAGTAAGCGGTAGGGCGAAATAGAGTGGGAAGGGGTAGTCTTGATGTAGGAGCGGGATATGTGGTGAAAGGTTACAGTTGATAGGGTGGATAAATATCAGAGCGGCTTTGATTGTCGGGCGGAAGGACTAATTTCAAGTTTAGTTGGGATAGAATGTGGAAAGTTTGTAGCTGTAGGGTTAGTGGGTCGCTGCCAGTGCAGTCGCGGCAGCGTAACCAGAGCGGAAATTAGGGAGGAAAACATAGGATTGTTGGAGATGAGCTTGCGGATAGTGTATGATGTACGGAAGTTTCAAATACAAATGACGAGAGGTGGGAGTAGCCCCATGTGGGGGAAGGTAAACGGATGCGAAAAGGGAGGCGGAGTGCATGGTGTTCAATTATTTCCAGAGATTGGCATAACTTGGGTGGAGCGGATATCACTGTAACATTGGCATAGCAGAGAATGGGTCGCATTAAGTTTTTGCACGTGTGGAGGATAGTGGATGGGTGTATTCCTCATACTCTGTTAGCAGTTTTCCTTTATTGTGGGACGAATAGCAGGTGAGCTTTCCATGTTAGCGTACGATCGAGGGTTAATCCTACTATTTTAGTGTAACGTGAAGTCCATGTGATAGGGGTGGAAGCTACGGGTGGTTCGTAGTATAATTATTGCCTGCATCTTAGAAGGATCGATTTTAAGGAACCTCCAGTTCCAGTAGGAGGTAAACCGACTAAAGTGTAGTTGAAGGAATTGTTGAGATATCTGGAGTATGAGGTATACGACCAGGAAAGCGGTCTCGCTTCATTTTAAAGTATTTCTAATTTTTTCTTTGTTCTTGAAATACGCTGACATTAATTATTATTCGTTTCTCCGTCTTAAGCTTACTGCAATTAATTAAAGAGATTTTCAGACCAGATGCGTTTCGCTTTTATTTACAAAGCCTTTTCTGTGGCCATTCTGCAAATTGATTCATATATTTGTACATTTTTAGTTGTTTACAGAATTTTGTTTATAAAGCTTATGTGCAATTTTCTTACGGTGTTTCTGCCTTTTGTTAACTTATTCTCCAAACCACTGCTTCTTCTCTCTTCATCAGCAGAGGTTGATGTCGAAAGAAACTTCATTATACATATACACTTGGCAGGTTTTCCTTACGCTTTATTTGCGTTATTTACACTTCATTTGACTTCTGGCAGTGGAACTGGAGTTTCTTCAACAACACCAAAAATATTAAAAGTAACCAACACACATTTCACATACGCCGAAAACTGACAACAGACATAATTATACATGAGAGATCACAACACCAGAATTCTCAAAAGCAGGCAGCACTAAGCTATGTGGTCCACAGATTAAACATAGTGACATTAGACATACAACACAAATTAAGAAAGAAACAGAAAACAAAAGATGGTACACAATGGGATGCAACCACAAGTACACACACAGAATATCCAATACATTAAAAAAATGCATAAAAACAGTCAGCCGGCCAGAGTGGCCGAGCGTTTCTAGGCGCTACAGTCTGGAACCGCGCGACCGCTACGATCGCAGGTTCGAATCCTGCCTCGGGCATGGATGTGTGTGATGTCCTTAGGTTATTTAGGTTTAAGTAGTTCTAAGGTCTAGGGGACTGATGACCTCAGAAGTTGAGTCCCATAGTGCTCAGAACCATTTGAACCATTTGAACAGCCCACCAAAACAATAATTCAATTCAGAAAAACTTCCCAAAAACAATGGGGGAAACTGATGTATGTTAAAGATTAGGAATATACCAAATTAAATGCAACACATGCGATGGAACACACATAGGTCATACCAGGAGGACATTTTACACAGATACAAAATACACGTAAGGGCACAGGAGTATAGGACAAATCATTCAACTTTTGCGGAACACTTACACCAACTCCAGTATAAAATTATCACCAGAGATACAGACATGGAAATCGTAAGGATAAACAACAAAAAAACACCTCTTCACTTTACAAGAAAACTACCACATTCAGAAATCCATAACTGAAAAGAAACAACTCATAAACGATCAGACCAACCTGACAAACTACACACTCTTTAAACTGATTGACCACTCAGTATAACATTAAACGTACACATATAACCACAGGAGCCATTTACCACTACCACCTTCTCCCAGATTAGTTTTTGTAATCTCTCCCCCCCCCCCCCCCCCACCTCAAATGAAGAAACAAAATCGAACCATAACTTGCAGTCAGTCCCCCCGCCCTCCTCCTCTCACATCCCTGACGAACATACAAGACATTTTCACTAATTTACACCAAGTCTCACATACACGCAGGTACACCAGTGCGTGTGCGAATTATATTATTAAAACAAGGTTAGTTTCACAGGTTGACAATCCTCACAGCCTACACGAAAACAAACGAAAAGACATAAACACTGTAACACAGTGCTGAGTGGGAACACACAGAACTTCAGTTCGACTTATGAAAGCGAGACGAGGTGTACATAACGCTCAAATGCTGCGTACGAAAAAGTGCAGAAAGGCAAAACTGTCAAGTGTATATGTGTTACGAAGCTTCTTTCGACATTAGCCTCTGCTACCAAAGAGGGAAAAAGCAGTGGTTTGGAGAAGAGGCAGAAACATCGAAAGTAAATTACACACCAACTTTATAAAAAAAGGCTGTTTCTAATCTAAAACCGACAAAAATGTAAAAACAAATGTAAACAATTTGCAGAACGACCACAGAATAGGCTTTGTAAATAAAAGCGAAACGCTTCTGATGTGAAATTCATTTTAATTAAATTGCTGTATGCTTAAGACGGAGAAACCAATAATAATTGATTTTAACAGCTGCTGCGGAAGCCGCCATTTTGAATGCACCTCGTAAAGTTTCAAATGAAAAGGGTGTCATGTGACATACTAGACAGACAGAGAATCGCACGAGAATAACAATGCTACCTTCCATTTGAACGCGACTTTAATCATTATCGAGTTTGAATGTTGTTTCTCCCTTATAGGTGACATAAAAGCTGATAATGTTTACACGAGCCGAACACAGTGAGTTCGTCCTGATGTCGGGAAAGAGAAGCAGCAATGTTATCGGAGAAGCTTTCAAACAACGCCACGCAGGAAGACCATCCGTTTGACGCAGTGCGCTGGTGCATCATCCCGCGGACAAACCGACGAAGTAAAAGGGCTGCGGGTGAAGGGACGCAAACCGCTCCTCTGGCACCGTCCAGTAAGAGATCGGAGCGCAGCTGATATGCTTCATCCTTCGCCGTCTTAGATCGTCCAGCGACAGCGCCAGTTTCACGGAATTTCGCGAGAAGTTTCACCAGCGCACTGTGTTTAATGAATGCTTTCCCTGGGTGGTATTGGTTGAAATCCTCTGCGATAACACGGCTGCCCCTCTTTCCTGGAATCAGCACAGCCTCAATGAGTTCCGCTTATATTAATGCCATCAGCTTTTCACCTGTAAAGAAGAAACATCAGTTGTAGCTCGAGAATGGCTAAAGCTCCACTTGTGTAATTCTCTGTTTGATACGTGACGGGGCACCCTTTGCGTTTGAAAATTATAAGTTGCATCCAAGATGTCATTTTCATAAATGGCTCGCCGTACTGGTAACACAGAATTACACGTTTTCCTCATCTCTCACCTCAAACTACTCTTTTTTAATTTATTTTTATACATCTTTTTTGTTTTACACTCAAGAGCCAAATAAACTGGCACACCTGCCTAATATCACGTAGGGTCCCCGCAAGCACGCAGAAGTGCCGCAACAGGACGCGGCATAGGCTCGACTTATGTCTGAAGTAGTGCTGGACGGAACTGGCACCATGGATCCTGCAGGGCTGTCTATAAATCCGTAAGAGTACGAGGGAATGGAGATCTCTTCTGAACAGCAGGTTGCAAGGCATCCCAGATATACTCAATAATGATTATGTCTGGGGAGTTTGGCGGCGAGTGGAAGTGTTTAAATTCAGAAGAGTGTTCCTGGGGCCACCCTGTAGTAGCAATTCTGGACGTGTTGGGTATCGCATTGTTCTGCTGGAATTACATAAGTCCGCCGGAGTGCATAATGGACATGAATGGATGCAGGTGATCAGACAGGATGCTTACGTACGTGTCACCTGTCAGCGTCGTATCTAGACGTATCATGGGTCCAACATCACTACAACTGCACACGCACCACATCATTACAGAGCCTCCACCAGCTTGAACAGTCCCCTGCTGACATGCAGGATCCATCGATTCATGAGGTTGTCTCCATACACATACACGTCCATCCGCTCGATAAAATATGAAACGAGATTCGTCCGACCAGGCAACACCTTTCCAGTCATCAACAGTCCAATGTCGGTGTTGACGCACCCAGGTGGGACGTAAAGCATGGCGTAGTGCAGTCTTGAAGGGTACACGAGTGGACCTTCGGCTACGAAAGCCCATATCGATGATGTTTCGTTGAATGGCCCAGCTTTGAAATCTGCAGCAATCTGAGGAAGGGTTTCATTTCTGTCACGATGAACGATTCTCTTGAGTCATCGTTGGTGCCATTCTTGCAGGATCTTTTTCCGACCGCAGCGATGTCGGTACGCTCGTGAAATGGTCGTACGTACGTGAAAATCCACACTTCATCGCTACCTCGGAGATGCTCTCCCCCATCACTCGTGCGCCGACTGTAACACTATGTTCAAATTCACTTAAATCTTGAAAACGTGCCATTGTAGCAGCAGTAACCTATCTAACAACTGCGCCAGACACTTGTCGTCATATATAGGCGTTGCCGACTGCAGCGCCGTATTCTGCCTGTTTACACATCTCTGCCATCTCCGTATTTGAATACGCATGCCTATACAATACAGATACGTGCTTGGGTAGCTCAGACGGTAGAGCACTTTCCCGCGAAAGGCAAAGGTCCCGAGTTCGAGTCTCGGACCGGCACACAGTTTTAATCTGCCCGTAAAGTTTCAAAGGGAGAGGTTGGTAGGACACATACTGAGGCATTAAGGAACCGTCAGTTTAGTAATGCAGAGAAGAGTAGAGGGTAATAATTTTTTAGGGAGATCGAGGCGTGAGTAGAGTAAGCAGGCTCGGTTGGATGTAGGCTGCAGTAGTTCCAAAGATGGTCAGGGCTTGCACCGGACGGACCAGCGTGGAGAGCTGCAACTGTCCAGTCTTCGGACTGAAAACCTCAGCAACAGATGTGGAGATCTTAATCTACCAGTAAAAGACACTGGGTGATCATAATTAGGAATACTTGACATGCGTAGTTTTTTAAGCTTAGGAAAAGAAAGCCGGCGGCCGCGTGTGCGTGTAGAGTGGGAAGGCACGCAGCATGGCCCCGGTGCCACGGCGAGCAGCAACAGGGAAATCAGAGCCGCGCTGTGGCTGCGGCGGAGCGCGCGCGGTCGCCCGCCCGCTGCCGGCCGCGAAAGGTGTCTGAGTAACAACTTCCGGCCTGGCAGCCGCCGCATCGATTCCGCGAACCGGCACGCCGCGGCTTGCCTGCCGCATTATCTTCCAGACGCCGTGCGCCGCGCCGCTGTGTGGCCTCGGGGAGGTATTGATCGTAACGCCGCCCGCTGGCCGAGCAGCAATCACAGTTCGCCGCCCAATTATGCTCTCGAGGAGTTGAAAAGCCGCAGGTTTCCCCACCGTCGCCCACTGCGATATGTCCAAAGCATAGAGGGATTCTTACTCGACGCCTCGACAGCGCTTACAGTACAGAAAATTGCACCACAATAAAGGTATTCAATTTTTTTTAGTTGAAACATCTTCCGCGTAAAGTACCACAAATAGTGAAGAAATAAAATGCGATAAAAGCGTATTTGTTGAGGCAGTCAATTGCTGCGTGGGGATTCACCTCAAGCACTGGACGCTACGAATTGGTCGCTGAGGAATGGCGTCGGTATCATTTTTTCACACGCACGAGGTACAGATGAGCGTCATGCATAGGCGACAAGTTTCTTTTACGAGGAGATCAGCCAACGAGCGTTACGTGCCGTCTAAAGAACAAGTTTCCTACTTGTTTTGCGAAGACTGGCGCGTGTCCTAAGCGCCGTTTACGCGGGAGCACGCTTCTGTGAAACATGGAAAAAATGAAGGGCAACAGAAAAGAAGAAAGATAAAGTAGGAGGGAGGAGGAGGAAGAAGAAGGAGAAGAAGAAAAAAGGAAAACCTATGAAGGCGCTAAAGTAGAAAAGGGAAGCACAAGTATGAAAGAAAATCCCACGGATATTTGAATTGACTCTGTTAAGCAACAGTTCCATAGGCCTGCCTCTCCCTGGTACGGAGATGTTAGTGTCTAGTTTACCCCTACCAAATGAAGTCATTCTTGTTTTGCCAAGTAAGTGAGTCAACGCATGGAAATCTAGAGAGTAGATACTGAGTTTGTTGTTTTGATTATTAAGGCGTTGAAACAGCAAAGGCGCCATTTTGTCAGAAATGTGGCTCTGAACTTTATTGTTGTTCCATGTTTTGAATTGTAAGACAGAAAAAAGAGTAATTTGAATGTGTACCTAAAACTTTATCGGAAAGTCGTGCTGATGTCAATAAATCAATAGACGAGTTACGCAGCGATGACAATCAAACAATAACTGGTGAGTTGTCAGCAACGATGGCACGATGAGGCTACGGTGGGGACAGGAGCGGTCCGCGCAAAGTCGAGATTTGGCCTGGGCAGCAGTTCGTCTAGTTACTCCACTGCTTGCGATTCAGTGTCGTACTATTTAACAAAGCTCCAGGGAGAGATGGCTTAGGGATATTCTGATCTGCACTTCGCAGTAACTGGCATCGTTAATGTTGCTGTAGAACGCCCCAAACCACACCCTATGCGGTCGCCCGGTTCGAGGCCGTACAACAGGTGTGGCTCCGGTGACTGAGCTGGTAAATACTGGACAACAGACACAGTGCTTAGACGTACAATTCTCAGTCGGCCTTGGCTATTCTTTTTTTCTCGCTTATCACTTCTTTCACCATTGGCAATGATCTGTATTTGTGAAAAATGTCAAGTTGCACCGCTGTTGGGAATCCGCGTTAGACAGTATCTTCCCATATAATTACAATTTGCTCGGTAATTCTGGCTGAAACAGTATCACGCCTAGTAAAGCATTTTAATCTACAAACCGACCTTCCGCTTGAGGACAGCTTTATTTATTTGTTATGCCTTCACAAAGATAAAGTTCCTTCTCCGTAGTGTCTCAGGAGAACTTGACCATCGCTGTAAACCAAATCAAAACGAGACACATCGGGAGAGACAATCTGTTGTCAACTACTTGCCGTTATCTGATTTACGGACTCTCATGTGCGTTACGACTATCATACAGTACTTATATTGCATGTAGTTTACCGCGCATCAGGCAGTGGTGAACCTTGCTAGCAGGTTATGAGACCTCAACACTCGAGATGCTCTACGGCCGCTGCGTGCCGCCGCCTCATTCCGTGGGCCACTGTGCAGTTAACGACTCATCTTCGTGCACTTCTTCACACAAGCATTGCTGTAGACGCACGCTTTGCTGTGTCGCAATACGACAACTCGAGCGAGGTAGGGCAGTGGTTAGCACACGGAACTCGCATGTGGGAGGACGACGGTTCAAACCCGCGTCCGGCCACTGCGTTCGGTTTTGCGTGATTTTCCTGAATCGCTTAAGGCAAATGCCGAGATGTGTCCTTTGAAAGGTCACGCCCGATTTTCTTCTCCATCCTCCCGTAATCCGAGCTTGTGCTCCCTCTCTAATGACCTAGTTGTCGACGGGACGTTAAACACTAATCTCCTCCTCCATCCGCGATACGACAAATCTTGTTCATTAAGACTGACCAGTAATGTTCCGCGGTACGATAAGCCGCAAAGTCGATCAACCCCCGTAATTAAGTCAAATGTAAAATGCACTGTAGTCCTTCATGTAACTTTTACTGCTGGAAAACTTAGATACAAAATTTTAAAAGGTAATGTGTAGGCTATCCCTTTAACATCCGTGTTTACAGTAAACAATAAAGCACCAAGCGATTGCTTTCAATCCGGCCCCAGGAATAAATTCGTGGCAGGGAGAATTGAAACGGAAGTTTTTAAGACAGCTATTGTAAAACGTCGTAAGTAAACAAATAATGTTAATGATGCGTATATAAATGTAAACATTTGGAGATTGGGTGAAATAAAAAGAATGCACTCTCAACAACAACAAAAAATGGTTCAAATGGCTCTGAGCACTATGGGACTTAACATCTATGGTCATCAGTCCCCTAGAACGTAGAACTACTTAAACCTAACTAACCTAAGGACAGCACACAACACCGAGTCATCACGAGGCAGAGAAAATCCCTGACCCCGCCGGGAATCGAACCCGGGAACCCGGGCGCGGGAAGCGAGAACGCTACCGCACGACCACGAGCTGCGGACTCTCAACAACACGCGCTTTGAGACATAATTTGTTGGTGTGGCATTTCAGGAAAGGGGTGCCGTTCATATCGGTGCGTTACTCCATAAACAAGTAACGGACGCTCTAGTTCTTGACTTCGTGCCGTAATAGCGCTGCCGTCGCGTCAGGTGACGAGGTGAACCGCGAGTGTTAAGTACGTGCGTCAGACCCGCGGGTCACCAAAAGTTGCTCATGCCTTCGTTAAGGAATATCGCGAATGACATGAAACTTATGTCACATTCAGTGCAGCTTATGGCTGGTAAATGGCTAGAATTAAACAGTGATGGAGAATGCGCGGTCTAGGTAGACACCCCTGGTTCAAATGGTTCAAATGGCTCTGAGCACTATGGGACTCAACTGCTGAGGTCATTAGTCCCCTAGAACTTAGAACTAGTTAAACCTAACTAACCTAAGGACATCACAAACATCCATGCCTGAGGCAGGATTCGAACCTGCGACCGTAGCGGTCTTGCGGTGCCAGACTGCAGCGCCTTTAACCGCACGGCCACTTCGGCCGGCTAGACACCCCTGAAATGCTACATACAGGAGCTATGTAAGAGGAAGGCAATGGTCAACCTTAGTTCCTTATTCGAGTAAGAAATAACAGGTTTGTTATGAAAGGTTCATGAATATACATAGAATCGAAACTCATAAATATTTCGGCTTCGTGCACGAACTGTATTATTAACCCAATGTAGTAATTCAAGCATCCAGAACAGTAACAAGATGCATAATAAAAATTGTGAGATACTAGAATTGTGTAATTCATATCTGTTAGGAAATTCAAGTTACAAGAAAGTTCACGCGAAGTGCTATACGTCAATAAGCCAACACACAATAATACACGGGTACGGATGAGATGTCTCCACAGGTGTGGTTAACAGACAAAGCAAAACTACAAAATTATGGACTGAGAAGTAAGATTACACAGCAACAATATGCACGATAAAGAACTAAAGCACAGGATACACGAACGTTAGATCATCAACACGAGTTAGATGGAACAAACTTGCACTGAAAAATCGTTGTAGAAAACAATACGAAGATTTAAGTGTACGAAAGTACTGAAAGAGCGTAACTGAAACACAAACTTTTTCGCCAGTTTAGAAACACATAGGATTTGTTGTCTGCAGCTGTGCTTTAATCATTCCGGTAATCCCATAATACGCAAATGGGGCCACTGTTTCGATATCACTACACACTTAAGCTAGGAATGACGGAAGTTTTAATAGCTTGGCAATCATGGTTAGCGACAACTAGATGCAGACGGAGGGATCGCCCGTCAATAGAAGCCATGAAAAGTATCTTACCCTGTCAATAATGCTATCTGTTCCTAGGCCTTTGTATACATACATTAAAAATTTTTAAAAAAGTGATGACTAAAATATGGTTAAGAAATATGTATCAACAAATTCTTTGTTAATAAGTAATCGAAGTGACCATCTACGAGTCTATAAATTGCTAAATAAGCATTACTCATGTTCGTCATCATATGCAACATATTTTACGCAGCTAGATATAACTGGTGCTGCTGAGCACAAAAAAATGGTTCAAATGGGTCTGAGCACTATGCGACTTAACTTCTGAGGTCATCAGTCGCCTAGAACTTAGAACTAACTAAACCTAACTAACCTAGGGACATCACACACATCCATGCCCGAGGCAGGATTCGAACCTGCGACCGTAGCGGTCACGCGGTTCTAGACTGAAGCGCCTAGAACCGCAGGGCCACACCGGCCGGCTGCTGAGCACAAATAAATAGGAATCACCTTCATTTGTTATCCGCAGTTCTGTATTCCTGATAGCGATTAGCAATATTTGACTTGGTTCTTCTTCAGAACAGTTCCAAACGTGCACTCTTTTAATACAGGCTGGAAGTACCAAATCCTTTTCTATTGTGACTATTATGGTGAAACGCATATTGCGCTATGGTACGTATTTCTAAAAAAATGGAAGGCACACATTAAAGTATAGAATGTGTTAACATTTTCTCATTCGCTTTAGTGTTTGCTCTGGGGGCATCATTCGTTTAAGAAGTCAGTTGAATTGGCTGGCGCACAGTCTTATAGCTATGACACAGAATTCGAAAAAAAACCGAGTCAGTGGAAGACTGATTCATCACCAGAATCGACGAAACAAAACCGATGTAGAACTGGTAGGAAAAAAATATTGATTTTTTTCGACGTTATCAACCATTGTGCTAACCCCTGACTACCACGTTCGAGAGCTAAACGACGCGTAAGGCTCTGCAGTCTCCATTGTGACAAAGTATTCGGTTCTCCGCTACGATACCCCTACAGTCACACAGCATTGTCAGACAAATTTATGATGGTTTGTCCCTCACTGGCTCTGCCTTCCACATTATGGCTTTTTTTCGTTCTCCATAATGAACACGGACCACAGTGAAGAAATGTGAAACATAATTGCTGGTGGCAATAAGGGTTGGAACTTGGGCTCACCTTAAAACTGAAACGTTGTCACAAGTACAGTGTTTGTGGGCACTATTTCGAAGGCGATGCTATTTTGTAAAATGTGCTGCGGATAACAAAATGTATAATTAAATAATGGCCGTTACTTTTGGACTGACTTAAAATATCAGTGACTCTATTCCGCGGCGTCGCGGCCTCAAACCACAGCATAAGTGGCGTTGAGCGGCGCGCCAGACAATTAAGCCGCGTACTGCTCCACTGTTGTAATTGGAAACGTTTGTTCGAGGATGCGAATTAATTCTCTACTCTGATACACTACCATGTAATTAGTCTAAACGAGGGTTTGCCAGCCTCGTTCGACCCGCGAGACATGATTACACTTCTATCTATCCCAAAGCCAGTAATCATAGTCCTGTAGTAACCCACCTACTTTCACAAAGACTCCGGAACACGACGACAGAACTATAATACGTACAACCCTTACGATTTCTGCACCACTTCCAACTAGCTCGTAGCAACTTCGGCCGAAAATGTCCAATTAACAAAACAGAAATATAGTTCATTGTCAATAAATGAAAAAGTTGACTAAACACCGGACTCAGATTTCCACGGAATCAATTTATTGGCTTCTAATAAACATCGTTAAGTCCGCCTCGACCACTGGAACATCGTCATTACGGCTAGCTGCTGTCAACGCGATCCGATGTGAGTGCTCTGCTCAGCGGGCACGTGCATGCTCATAACTCGCCAACAACACACGACAGTGCCTGAGCAGAACTCCACGCTGGTTCACGGGAAAGCTATTTCGCTTCCTGTAACATTTTCCGTACTGGAGAAACGGCTAGATCGATCACTCAGTATCATCAGTTACTGGCTTTAGAAGCACACTTTGGATCACTACTCCTGACCCAGAGATCACACGACACCACTTACAATCGCGAGGGCTGTGGTCGACCGCCGATTTCGCGAGCTGCACACCGCTACACGAAATTATTTAACATTCAGACTTAGTAGCCGCACGCAGACAATTTTACTGGCCACGTCCTGATCGCGCTAATCACTCCACTTCAAAATAAAGCCTACTGCGAATGCTTTTTAAACCTTTATTTCGCAGGCAGGTGCTTGGAAACAGCTGCCATCCTGAGAAAATCACTCGTCCTTAGGTCTCCTCCACAACTCATTTAGGAGGATTAGGCGCATATCGCCCCATCACCTCCAGCCTGCAGAACACTCTCCCGCAGATACCGACTCTTTCGTAGACAGTAGCCACAGAAAGAGCACATGGGAGTCGTAATTGGTGTAGTCGTTTATATGATGTGATTTAGTACCGCGAGGGACGTTACTGGAAAAGGAAAGAGCACCGTTACACCAACAAGGGTTCTTCCTTGGAACTTATGATTATCTACTAGTTGACTGATAGTTTGGAAGACTTCTAAATCTTAGCCTGTCCACTTTAATACGAAAAACGCTCGTCCATGGGGAACAACTGCGACAAGTCGGAACAGCTGCAAGAAACATCCCACCCGATGGTAACTTGCCTGCCGTAGAAGTAATTTTTCCCGTGTCCAGATGCACTTATAACCAAAACTCAAAAAAGTCCGATTGGAAACGGCTACTGTGTGACTATTTAACAAACGCACAAAGCGGTACCAGGGAGAGTTACTGCAAGCCAGGGGTCTGTGAGACATCACTCCACTGGCTGGAGAATATACAACACACGAACCAATTAGTGTGTGGAAAAGAAGATCAAGGGCAGGAGAACACTTTGCGCGACAGTAGATTACGTTGGAGCCTTGGAGGAGAACACTTGGCGACTGGAGCTGTTCCGTTGGCGTCTTGCAGGAAACAAGTAGCTGGATTAACCGCTGCCCCCCCCCCCCCCCCCGTCACCCCGCCCAAATTCTGCCACTGGCGGCTAGTCCACGGCCCGCTGCATGCAGCGTCGCGGATCCGAGGCGCGAGAAGCAATTACGCACCAGTCCAAGCATTCTGTGGCGGCCTAATGTCAAGTTTGAAAAAAAAGAAAGAAAAAGAGCGTATAGGAAATTTAAATTCGAATAGAGTTTGTTTTTCATGAAAATCGTTAAAAGATGGTGAGCATGGCCAAAAAAGTCTGTGAAGTTGGAAAAACAGTGAAGTTGGAAAAACAGTTTTTCATAAAAAAATAAAATCCTCCAATCGAAAAATGTTAAATGTCGATTGCTTTTTATAAGTATCGATTGTTTTCTTATGTTTCAGAGACATCGCACAAAACGTTAAAGACCGGTTTCTCTATAACACGTTAATGTTCACGTTCCCAAACTTGCTGTTTACTGCAAGTATAGCCGCGGTAAGCCAAAAAAGTATTTAATGTTTTTCGAGATACACCCATTTAAAAAAAAAAAAGAGCTGCTCTCGATAAATGGTTGGACCTCGCCAGATGGCCCTACAATAAAGGTTTTAGGCTTATTTTCTTCGCAAAGAGTTGTGATACCATACCATCAAATATTTTTTTACGATTTTATTAATTTTGACGGACAAAAAATTACTTAGGAAAACTTGCACTCTCGTTGAGCGTGATTTTTAACTAACTGCCTCAATTTTTACTTTATGAAAAAAGTTTTAAAGAAAGAAATTGCTGACATTTTTCCACGAATTAAAAAAAAAAGAGAGAGATCTACAGTCTTCTGCAACCGCGATAACTTTTTAACACATCTGGTGGACGCAATTAACATTTTCCAGCGATGCGCTTGATAGAGGTTAGTATTGAATATTTATATTTTTATAAAAATACTAGGATACGTTTCACAGATTTTTACTAGGCCTATTAGAAACTGACCAGTAAAGTGCAGCGTGCAAGTGCTGAGTGCGGCAACTGTAGCGGGCGGCGGGGTGGGGGGAGCCGGCGCGCGCTCACTCTGAAAAGTGGTTATCTGTTCCTTATGCATATCTCGCTTTCTGGACCATGTACGAAAATCCTTTTGCACGTACTCTGGGGTACCTTTACGAGATAAGCCAGAATGTTATGGTCATTTTCGCTGCAGAAGCAAAGTAGCCCAGAAATATTTAATTTTAATTTACATTTTGTTTACGTTTATTTCCATTTTGATAATTTTGTATATTATAACATTATTTTTTCGCGCAATAACGTAAATGATAAGCTTAATTAACATCACGTTACACTTGTTGGTGGTTTCTTTAATATTTACTTCACTACTTCAGTGCTTAATTATTTTTAGTATGAAATTAAATAAATGCAACATATCAGAATAAGTATAAAAAACTGTATTTATTTACACAAATATTTGATAATACAACTATCAGTTTAATATGCATACAATCATTATAATAAAAAATATATTACACACATGTCCTACGTTGATAAAATTCTTTAACTAATGAACTCCTTCTTTTCTTTGTAGAATGAAGGCTTTCACGACCGGGTGACATGGCTGTTGATATACTTTCCAGGATGTGAGGTCGTGGTCCAAGAACTTTTCTGCTCCTTACGTTTCGTCCAGGACTGCGCTGGACTTCATCAGAGGCGCTGCTCCGCTGAGTCTTGCCGACTGACTGGTCGGGAGTCTGAGAGCGACTTATATATTGTGAGAAAGGGGGGCGTGGTTCAGGTGACACGTGATGAGCATTGATAATCCATAGCAAAGATAAGGTTGACTATCGATTACCACCTTGTCAAAGATAAAAATTGTTAGCAATTTTGTAGAGCCACTGTCCATATATCGCTAAGTTTCATAGCCTCCTCTTTCCTATTAAAATTATCGTGATGTTTATAAATTTCAATAGCTTCTCTATATAGCCGTGGATAGTAATTTAACGTTGTAGATAAAACTTCGGTATCCGAAAACTTCACTTGGTGGTTGCCTAGTTGAAGAGCATGTTCCGCTACAGCTGATTTTTTCTGTTTTTCCAAGTCGACAAAGACTTTTATGCTCTTTCAGTCGCTTGTTTACGCTTCTTTTGGTAGTACCAATATAAACTTTACCACAGGTACATGGAATTTTATACACACCACATGTCGACAGGGGAGGGCGTTTATCCTTCACAGATCGTAGTACTTGACTTATTTTCTTTGTTGGTTTAAAGACCGGTTTTATGTCATGTTTTCGTAAAATCTTACCGATCCGATCTGTTACTTTTTTAATAAAAGGGAGAACTACTGTATTTTTCTGTCGTTGTGGTTCATTCTTATCTTTTGGTCTTCTGTTCCTTGGACGCAAAATTCTATTTATCTCTTTTCTTGAGTAGCCGTTTTTTTCAAAAGCCTGCTTCAGATGTTTCACTTCAGCATCCAAATGTTCAGGTGTACATATCCGTTCCGCTCGATCGACAAGACTTTTTATAACACCCCTTTTTTGTTGTGGATGATGATTAGAATATATGGACAGTGGCTCTACAAAATTGCTAACAATTTTTATCTTTGACAAGGTGGTAATCGATAGTCAACCTTATCTTTGCTATGGATTATCACTGCTCATCACGTGTCACCTGAACCACGCCCCCCTTTCTCACAATATATAAGTCGCTCTCAGACACCCGACCAGTCAGTCGGCAAGACTCAGCGGAGCAGCGCCTCTGATGAAGTCCAGCGCAGTCCTGGACGAAACGTAAGGAGCAGAAAAGTTCTTGGACCACGACCTCACATCCCGGAAAGTATATCAACAGCCTTCTTTTCTTTGTCGCACAGGCTCCTGACTTATTGGCTTCTTCTTCCTCTTTCACATTTCCCTGAAGAAGTACGTCGAAACAATCAAGCGACCCTTCGGCAGCATTTTCACATTTTGACTCAACAACATTTTCTTGAGAAGTTTGTCGCAAGCATCAACAGAGTCTTCATCTATTTCGATGTTACGAGGTGTGTCAAATTTCTTTATTTAAAAGTGATTTTCACAAACTAAAATTGATATAGTTAGTTAAAAAAACACGCCCAGCGAAACTGCAAGGTTTTCGAAGTCATTTTTTTATCATTACGATTAATAAAATCGTCAAAATTATTTGATAGTACGCTAGCAAGACTCTTAGCGAAGGAAATAAGCCTAAAACCGTTACTGTAGGAACCCGATTAGATCTATCCATTTATTGAGAGCATCTTTTTTAAAAGAAAATCGATATACCTCCGAAAGCAATTAACATTTTTTAATTTCTCAAGAAAGTACTGTTTGAGTTACCGCGACTATGTTTGCAGTAAATAGCGAGTATGGGAACGCGAATAATAACGAAATATAGAGAATCTTATGTTACCAGAATTTGCAGTATATCTCGAAACGCAAGAATGTAATCGATACTTATTAAAAATCAATCGATAGATCTTTTAAAGCCCTATAACTTCCTCATTTAAATTTTCCGATTGGACCTCTGTGTTTTTACTTATTTGAGAAAAACCTTTTCTTGCAACTTTGCGGATTTGTTTGGCCATATTCGCCATCTTGGATCGTGTTTCATGAAAAAGAAGCTCTATTTAAATTTTTCAGGTTAAAATTTTTGCAATCATTTCTCCATAATGGTCGGACTGCACGGCCTGTCCCCGTAGCTCGCCGACTCCCGACCGCCGACTGCCGCTGCCTGGATCTGCTGAGCGCGCCGTTGTCCAGTTCTGCAGGCATTATCCTCTGCTCTTCTTAAGTCTCGTCCCGTTGAAGTTCTTGATTTCAAACAAGACGAGTCTAGTTGCACAGGCAAAGCGCTCTGGGAGATACTTGCTGTTTGAGCTACCGGTTAGTGAAACTACTAGCCGGCCGAAGTGGCCGTGCGGTTAAAGGCGCTGCAGTCTGGAACCGCAAGACCGCTGCGGTCGCAGGTTCGAGTCCTGCCTCGGGCATGGATGTTTGTGATGTCCTTAGGTTAGTTAGGTTTAACTAGTTCTAAGTTCTAGGGGACTAATGACCTCAGCAGTTAAGTCCCATAGTGCTCAGAGCCATTTTTGAAACTACTATACTAAATAGTGATTAAAGTTCTTCTGGGTATTATGCCGCGTCATTGCTAAAAGCTAACAATAATAAACTAAAACCGACGTTTCGGCCGAACTGCAACGGCCTTCCTCAGGGCACGTTGCAATTCGGCCGAAACGTCGGTTTTAGTTTATTATTGTTAGCTTTTAGCAACGATGCGGCATAATACCCAGAAGAATTTTAATCACTATGACACCGGCCGCGGAAGCCTACGTTCTTATACTATACTAAATGTTTTAATATAAAGAAGTTTTTAGCTATCATTTTATATCTAGTAGCGTAATTGTATATGTGTTACAAATTCAACCTAACGACAAATCTAAGTATGTGTGCCCTAAAATGTGCGCCTCCGTGGCAGAGTGTTCAACGTGACAGCCCCTCCTGCGGGGGATCCTGGGTCGACCCCTGCATTTCCGGGGATTTTTCCTTCGTGTGAGCACTGGAACGAGGTCCCTTCAGCTTCGGGATGCCGGCTGAAGAGCTACGCGATTGGGAGGTAGTGGCTCCATGGTGGAAACGTCGACAACGGCCGAGAGAGCAGTGTGCTGGTCCCATGCCCCTTCTTACGACATCTTACGACATCCGATGATGAATGCTTAGGATGACACGGCTGTCGGCCGACTATCGCGTGGTCTTCAGGGCCGGCTCGCGGGGTTTCGTTTTCATTTCAAAAGGTACGTATGGAGGATATTCAAACGTTATTCCGATATAATATCTTTAATTTGTGACTGCTAAAAAGTATATATGTCTATTCTAGAAGCCAACGTGGGTGGAATGTTACCAGAGAGGCCGCAAGCGCATCCACGTGGGCACGGTACCAAGCGAACAACGGGAAGGTATCCCGTGTTAAACGTACAGTGTCTCTCATAAGCTTTGGGACAAACATTGTGCACGGTATGTCTGAATATGAAAGAATTTATGTTGGTTAATGCGGAATTACAGATGTACGTCTGCAAGTTGTACATGTAATTATGGGCGATGAAAGGTGCAGTCAGGTATGTTAGCTTGTTTACAACAGAACAAGACCCATTTCGTACTGCGCGATATGAAACTCTGCACTTCAGAAGTTTTGGGACAAAATGTTCAAATGTGTGTGAAATCTCGTGGGACTTCACTGCTAAGGTCATCAGTCCCTAAGCTTACACACTACTTAACCTAAATTATTCTAAGGACAAACACTCACACCCATGCCCGAGGGAGGACTCGAACCTCCGCCGGGACCAGCAGTTTTGGGACAGATGTTGGCAACAGTGTCAGTGTGCATATCTCTGTTATTCGTTACTTCCTGCGATGTCAGTCATTACCTGACGAGAGCTCAAAGGAAACACAAGTGTGCTTTTATACAACGGTAAGTAGAGGAAAGAACACCACTTTTGAACAGAGGCAGTTAGTAATATTCCACCATGAAAAGGAAAGAGAAATAGCAACGTTGAAGAATATGAAGACAAGTACTGTAGGGAACATCGTCCGTCGATATAAATATGACGACAGGATAGAAAATTGCCACAGACAGGCCGTCCAAGGGTATTTGTGAGGAGACAAGAGAGGACAATAGTGCAAAAGGTCAAGAAAGATCCACGAATGACAGCTACACGAATTGTCATTGAGGCTGAGGAAGAGTTTGGGAAGAAGGCCAGTCCTAGCACAATCAGACGAGTACTGCACAGGGAAAATTACCATGGGCGAACTGCAAGAAGGAACCCTGCATCAGTCGTGCCAATAGGAAGAAGAGACTGTTATACGCAAGGGAACACATAAACGAGAGCCGGCCGAGGTGGCCGTGCGGTTCTAGGCACTTCAGTCTGGAACCGCACGACCGCTACGGTCGCAGGTTCGAATCCTGCCTCGGGCATGGATGTGTGTGACGTCCTTAGGTTAGTTAGGTTTAAGTAGTTCTAAGTTCTAGGGGACTGATGACCTCAGATGTTGAGTCCCATAGTGCTCAGAGCCATTTGAACCATTTTGAACCATAAACGAGAACATAGAGTGGTGGAATCAAGTAATTTTTTCGGATGAATCAAAATTTAACATATCAGGACCGTATGGACGAATAACGGTGTGCCGGTAGCCCAACAAAGAGCTGGAAGGAAAAAATACGCAAGCTACAGTGAAACATGGCAGGGGCCGTGTTATGGTTTGGGGTTGTATATTGGCCCAGGTGAGCTGGTCTTCATTGACGAAACAATGGATAAAAATGTATACCTACAGATTCTAAGGAACAATTTGAAGAAGAGCGTAGAAAATATGGGGATTGTGTTCTGTGAGTCATTAAATGAAGTAAAATGTTCAATTTATTACTCTGTCTGTTGGAATAACAAACATAATACGTTTAATTGTTCATCTGTTATTTCTCAAAGTAGGTACAAACCTATTCTGTTTGTCCCAAAACTTATCAAAGGCACTGTATCTTGCAAGTCCTACAGTTTCATGCTATTTTCGATAGCGTCTTCATCTTACTTTATTCCCAGAAAATCAGCTGTAAAAACTCGAAATTGATACACGTAAAAACATAAACGCTTGTGGTCAGGACCACCCTGGGATCCGCGCATGCAGTGGGGCCACCTGTGACTGTAGTGGTTTCAGTGCGTAAAAGAACTCGTACACTTGCGTGCGATTCCCGAATTAGGGTATCCGCGACTGTTGCGTGTCTGTGTGACGGACGAGAAAGTTTGTCGCGGGACAGCGTGAATGAGAAGCGGAGTGGTTAGCAGGGGTCGCCAAAGCGCGGGAGGGCGGCGCGGCGTGTGGTGTGGTGTGGGTCTGTGGGTCGCGGCGCGCGGTCGATGCGCCGTCAGCTGTGCCGCCCTCCGGCCGCCGCCTCTCCACGCGACTCGTGCACTGAGCGCTGCCCCACACAGCACGACCGACCGCGTGCGATTCCGGCTGTCTCTTCAAGCAGGCGGGAACTCAGTCACCGGCTGAAAGTAGCGCCGTTAAAGCTGGTCCTGAACGGGTTTTCAGGACGGTGCGGGGAACAGAGGAAGCCAGCTCCTTCTACCAAAGACCGACACACGAACGGCCGCGGGTAGTCTGGCGGTGTGTGGGGCACAATCTCCGTTTCCTTCACACAGTGATGGCACTCCGCATGTGCTTACTGACGCGGGACGGCACTTCGTAAAGGCTGCGGTACCCACGCGTGCTGTACTGTCAAGTCGCCAGTGTTGGCAGCGGCCGGGTGCAAGAAACACGTGGCCCGAAGTCGACCGAGTAGTGAAGCCTATCCAGAACTAGGGAACCCTCGTGCAGACATGTTGTGAACGAACTATACTATAATGTCCAAGAAACTGCAATTCAGGTGTATAGGAACTTGTAATAACACAAATAAAGGCAGTGACACTTACTTAAATACACTCACTTTTAGAAGGTGAGGCGTTTCTGAAGAAGAGAAATTTGTTAACATCGGGTGTAGATTTAAGTGTCAGGAAGTCGTTTCTGAAAGTATTTGTATGGAGTGTAGCCATGTATGCCAGTGAAACATGGACGATAAATAGTTTGGACAAGAACAGAATAGAAGCTTTCGAAATGTGGTGCTACAGAAGAATGCTGAAGATTGGATGGGTAGATCACATAACTAATGAGGAGGTATTGAATAGAATTGGGGAGAAGAGGAGTTTGTGGCACAATTTGACTAGAAGAAGGGATCGGTTGGTAGGACATGTTCTGAGGCATCAGTTTAGTATTGGAGGGCAGCGTGGAGGGTAAAAACCGTAGAGGGAGACCAAGAGATGAATACACTAAGCAGATTCAGAAGGCTGTAGGCTGCAGTACGTAATGGGAGATGAAGCAGCTTGCACAGGATAGAGCCGGCCGAAGTGGCCGTGCGGTTAAAGGCGCTGCAGTCTGGAACCGCAAGACCGCTACGGTCGCAGGTTCGAATCCTGCCTCGGGCATGGATGTTTGTGATGTCCTTAGGTTAGTTAGGTTTAACTAGTTCTAAGTTCTAGGGGACTAATGACCTTAGCAGTTGAGTCCCATAGTGCTCAGAGCCATTTGAACCATTTGCACAGGATAGTGTAGCATGGAGAGCTGCATCAAACCAGTCTCAGGACTGAAGACCACCACAACAACAACAACAACAACATAGAAGGTGAGGACACAGCATACATTTTATTCCTTCATCTGTAAATTCTGGTTCGCAGCGGAGTTTGAGATATTTGGAATTAAGGTAATTCTGTGAAGGTAACAAGTATCGCCATCTGTTAGAAGGCAAAAAACTGTTTACATAAACGTCGTAAATGCTGATATTATTTTCCTGATTAATTAAATCAAAGGTTTAATAATGTAAAAACCATTAAACGTGCAGTGAAAGCAAATGCAGCATGTGTAACAAATTAACATAGATGTAGGAGACTGTATTTTTGTAACAGATTTAAGTACCGTTACAGTCTGTGGCAGCTGGGTACTGTGTGATGTGCTCGGCATACAGCAGCAGCACGTGTTTGTGATGATAAGCGATTGGACAAGGGAAATTTACCTGGAACATGGCAACATACGGTAATATTAGAAGAAGACGAAGGACAGTTTGGAATCATTCATGTGACATTGCCATAAAATGAACGATGAACGACGTGAAGATTACCTGGCACTAAAAACACGACCATGACAACAATCCAGATATGTGACCCTTGTCTCTGTAAAGTGCAGTTTCACAACAAGTAAGAATGTTTTTGCTATCAATGTAGGCAATACCGTTCATTAAACTCAGTAAAGTAGATCCATATGTTACTTGACTGCTTATTTAACCCACTTTCATAAAACATTTGGCACTGAATCAAATCAAACATACTGTTTTGCCATTGCAGTAAACTGTTAGAAACAAACACTCTAGAGTATTCCTAGCACAAATATTTATCTTGCACAAATATTTTGCCGGCCGTGGTGGCCGAGCGGTTCTAGGCGCTACAGTCTGGAACCGCGCGACCGCTGCGGTCGCAGGTTCGAATCCTGCCTCGGGCATGGATGTATGTGACGTCCTTAGGTTAGTTAGGTTTAAGTAGTTCTAAGTTCTAGGGGACTGATGACTTCAGATGTTAAGTCCCATAGTGCTCAGAGCCATTTGAACCATTTGAACCACAAATATTTATCTTGCCTAGTTCATATTTAGTTGTATGTGTGACAGTGTGAGTGATTATTTTGTGTACTATGACTGTAAGTTACTATGTAATCCAAAGCGACGTAAGGAATATCGTTTGGAGACCTCCGCCAACACTCCAATGCTGTCGAAACAGTATTTTTCCGTGCGCTTGAAATTTAGCTATAGCACGTCACTCGGTAGTCCGATGCCCACGGTCACTTTTTTGCATAATCCATACCACTAAATTATAAAATCCCAACAGCCGCATTAGAAACTATAGCAGTAATAAAGTCTCACAGCTTGGACAGCGTCATGGCTTACGGAATATAAAATAGGACTGTGCGCTCACCATTATCCGTAAGCTATCTCAGTAAGCAGTAAGATTATCAACATAGATTTGCGGTTATGCGATTGTGTCAACGAAGGAATACTGTTTCTTCCAGTCTTGAAGAATTTCTTAGCGCTACAGTGGAAAGTTATCGTGGAAAATGCTTTCGTGAGCGGCCGCGATAGCTTGCTGTTAACGCCATTGTATTTATTGACGACGAGAAGGAGAAAGCAGTGACAGTGTAGGCGAAAATGGAAAGGCGACGTGAAAACAAAATGTAGATTGCCGACGGGAGACGCGATTCTGAGCGGAGTGTGATTCAAGTGTCTGCCCCACAGAAGCAGAGGAAAAGTTCGCACATTAAATACCCCACTGACGGTCTGGATAAATGTGTTGTCAGGCATCAATTTCTGCGATATTCTTAACAAAGAAATACCAACCTGCGAAAATACCACAGATTTTACAACAAAAAGTAACATTCAGCGACATTATTGATTATTTTCCTCACTGCACTCAATATTGTCATTAGCCTAGTTCAATGAGTTATATGCGGCTCCCACGATATGTCCGAAATTGGAATTAAAAGATTTCGAAAGGAACGATTATGGACTGGATTCATGTGGTTATACGGTCCGATTACGAGGTCATCAGGTCCTCCATCCTATATCCGTGATGTCGGGAAGAGTCCTCAGAGACTAAGGGGACGCAGAAGACAAATCCTGATGAAACCGATTGTAACTGAGATTCAATAAAACCAAGACACAGAAGCAAGTGGAAGTGAGAGAGGGGTAAAAGGGTGAAGGTGGGTGAGTTGCTCCGGTCAGAAGGCAGACTGCCACATTATATATGATGCGAGATGCACCCTCTCTATCCGGCCAGCGTATTTCACCCCCCCCCCCCACCCCCGCCCCATTACCACAAGAAAAACTAGCAACGCGGAAAAGTTGATAAAATGTCAGGAGAGAGAAGAGCGACGACGAGACAGTAAACCAACGATAGATCTACATCTACATCTAAACGGATACTCTGCAAATCACATTTAAGTGCCTGGCAGAGGGTTCATCGAACCACCTTCACAATTCTCTATTATTCCAATCTCGCATAGCGCGCGGAAAGAATTAACACCTATATCTTTCCATATGAGCTCTGATTTCCCTTATTTTATCGTGGTGATCGTTCCTCCCTGTGTACGTCGGTGTCAACAAAATATTTTCGCATTCGGAGGAGAAAGTTTGTTATTGGAATTTCGTGAGAAGATTCCGTCGCAACGGAAAACGTCTTTCTTTTAATGATGTCCATCCCAAATCCTGTATCATTTGTGTGACACTCTCTCCCATATTTCGCAATAATACAAATCGTGCTGCCTTTCTTTGAACTTTTTCGATGTACTTCGTCAGTCCTATCTGGTAAGGGTCCCACACCGCGCAACGGTATTCTAAAACAGGACGGCCACGCGTAGTTTAGGTAGTCTCCTTAGTAGATCTGTTACATTTTCTAAGTGTCCTGCCAATAAAACGCAGTCTCTGGTTAGCCTTCCCCTTTTCTGTGTGTTCTTTCCAATTTAAGTTGTTCGTAATTGTAATACCTAGGTATTTAGTTGAATTTACGGCTTTTAGATTAGACTGTTTTATCGTGTAACCGAAGTTTAACGAGTTCCTTTTAGCACTCATGTGGATGACCTCACACTTTTCGTTATTTAGGGTCAACTGCCACTTTTCGCACCATTCAGATATTTTTTCTAAATCGTTTCGCTGTTTGTTTTGATCTTCTGATGACTTTATTAGTCGATAAACGACAGCGTCATCTGCAAACCACCGAAGACGGCTGCTCGGATTGTCTCCCAAATCGTTTATAAAGATAAGGAACAGCAAAGGGCCTATAACACTACCTTGGGGAACGCCTGTAATCATTTCTGTTTTACTCGATGACTTTCCGTCAATTACTACGAACTGTGACCTCTCAGACTGGAAATCGCAAATCCAGATGTAAAAGAATAAGAATTAAGAAGGTGCGAAGGGCAGGAACTGGCTGGACAACTAAGCAGGGGCACCCACGGGACGCCTCGGGATGCCTGGGTCGGACCAGCCGACGGGGTACCATGGGACCACCAGTTGCGTCCGAGCAGCGGAGGTGCGCACTTCACTGGTGAAGCGCGCTACCTGTGCTTGGCCAGAAGAAGAGCTGTCTGTGAAGCTGTGCTTGGACTGTGGTGTGACGCTAAGCAAACTGTCGTGCGTCGTTATTACGACACAGCAAAATTGTCGTGTTCTAGCGTCACAGGATGGGCAGAAAGTGGCAGAAGAAGAAGGCAGACACAGAGAAGAAGCCTTCGACACCGCAACCCACCAGGAATGCGGAACGTAGCGCAACGAACGTCATACAACTGTCCCCCCTCTGTACATTCAGTGCAGCAGAGGGTCATGGGCAGAGATGTAAGATATCATAGTCAACTGCTGCAGGGAAGAAGTAGGCGTAGATCCCTGGACTCCGACGCCATCGTCCAGCTGCAGGCAGCGAGCGTGGCCGGACCATCGCGCACTAAGGAGCGCTGTGGCCGCCCACATTGTTCAAAATGGCTCTGAGCACTATGGGACTTAACATCTTAGGTCATCAGTCCCCTAGAACTTAGAACTAGTTAAACCTAACTAACCTAAGGACATCATATACATCCATGCCCGAGGCAGGATTCGAACCTGCGACCGTAGCAGTCGCGCGATTCCGGACTGCGCGCCTAGAACCGCGAGACCACCGCGGCCGGCCCCACATTGTTGATCCACCTACTGTGGAGAAGACGCGAAACAGCGCGAGAAGCACTCCAAGGCCCTGATAAGGGGGCTGCCTTGGATCTGTGACAAGAAGACGGTCCAAGAGAGGCTGTCATGTGCTGGATTCCGGGGTGCAACTACTAAGCTGCACAACCGGACAAATAAGAAGAGGCCGCCGCTGTACAAATGGTTCAAATGGCTCTGAGCACTATGGGACTCAACTGCTGAGGTCATTAGTCCCCTAGAACTTAGAACTAGTTAAACCTGTGGTGTCACCGCTAGACACCACACTTGCTAGGTGGTAACTTAAATCGGCCGCGGTCCTGTAGTACATGTCGGACCCGCGTGTCGCCACTGTGTAATCGCAAACCTAGCGCCACCACATGGCAGGTCACAAGACACGGACTTGACCTCGCCCCAGTTGTACGGACGACATAGCTTGCGACAAGACGTATCACGTCTTCCTCTCATTTGCCGAGAGACAGATTAAATAGCCTTCAGCTAGTCCATCGCTACTACCTAGCAAGGCGCCATGTGTATCATTGCTAATTGCTTACTACTATGCCAGAGATGTATTTCAACAAGAAGAACATCATTAAAAGTTAAGTATATTAAAATCTCTCTTCTTTTCTTTATAGTTTTTCATCCAGTCTCCTGTTTCAGAATTTACGCCCGTCTGCGTTAGTTTCGCGTGCACCTAGCCACTCATTGTGTCGAGACCTTAGGGAATCGACACAACAAAACCTAACTAACCTAAGGACATCACAAACATCCATGCCCGAGGCAGGATTCGAACCTGCGACCGTAGCGGTCTTGCGGTTCCAGACTGCAGCGCCTTTAACCGCACGGCCACTTTGGCCGGCCCGCCGCTGTACATCGTCGTAGTGGAAACTGCGACGGACGGCAGCGACGTCTTCGGGATGAGGAAGCTATTAAGCTTTCCTGTGACTGTCGAAGCTCTCCCCGAGGGCATGGACCCTAAGCCTCAGTGAATGAAGTGCCAAGCGGAAGGGCTTGTGGCTAAATACTGCCGCAACTCGCCGCGGTGCGTAAAGTGCGCCGGCGCGCACGACACCCTCGCCTGTGACAGACGACAAGAAGAGGCGCCAGCTTGTGCTCGCTGCAACGGGCCACCTGTGGCAAACTGACGTGGATGCCCGGCTCTCGCCAACGACGGCTGCGCTGGAGACGAGGCGCAAACCGACAAGACGCGACGACGGAGCAGCAAGCGCCGCCGAACGAAGACGCAACCGTAAAACGAGAAGAAAGCTCCCACTGCCAACAGGCGGCCGACATATCTCGCCAGTGAGAGCGGCGCGGGGGACTGGCCGCCGGCGGTTGCACAGCAGGCGCCGCAAGTGCAGGAGATGCGTGCCATGCTGGCGGTCGCGGCGGAGGAGGCGATTGCGGCCTTCAGAGCCGCCTTGGACGCAGATAGGGCAACTTTTAAGGCCACCCTGTCTGCAGAGACGGAGGAGGCATGCAGCCAACTGCGGCAATTCGCTCGCAGCTGGCGCACGACATCTGTGTGGACGCCACAGGTGAAGAAAAGACACCTATCACCGCTCCGCTTATGGAGCAGCCGGCGGAAAACCACAGCGTGACGGACACGCCGCAAAAGAACACGGTGCCGCCGCAGGAACGCTGAAGCCCATCGGTTCCGAGCAGCTCTACTAAGTCAACAGGGAATGGTAGATTTGCTGCAAGAAGCACGAAGAGAAAACTGCCTCACAGGCGTGGTGCACTTTATTGCTCGCAATTGCTTCAGAGAAATCAGTGCACACCAGCCCATGTTCCAAACCTCCAACAACTGTCGACGTAGAGTCGACCACAAGTCCGGTGCCGGTACCCTCATCTGCAAAGTTGGCATTCTGGTTGCCACCTTGGCATTTTCGTTTTCCGGGATCCCAACGTGACCTGGTGCCCAGACAAAGATGACCGACTGTGCAGCTTGATGGACGTCAGAAAGGAGATCCTGAATGGTTACGACAAGTGGGTGTCGGGAGTAGCACTGGTCGACAGCCTGATGATTACTCACGAAGTCACTGCCGGTTAAGAACGTCTCGCCGGTGCGAACGATCATGGATTGACCCACTTCATAGCGAGCTATCAGTTAGACCGAAATGGCAATCGACAATAGATACATTTAATAAGAATCCAGGTTGGGAATGTCATTTCTAAAACAGGACTATGGAAACAGAAAAAAATGTCCGGCAGAGTAACACGTCATTTACTAGCCACCGCATGGCTGCTAAAATGTCATCAACTGTGATGATTTTGTCATAGTTATAACACTGGCAGTGCATGAACACAAAACGCTAGAAGCACGAAGTCTTCAACTATCACCAGTTTCTACCGATTCAAAACCAAGGAGCTCAGCGATGAGGAAAAGTTCCACAAGAAGTACCAATACCCATTTCCTTTCAAGGTCAGAGTTGGGTTTTTGTCTATGGCCATTACGTGCTTATCACTCTCTTAGAGCCGGCCGCGGTGGTCTAGCGGTTCTAGGCGCGCAGTCCGGAACCGCGCGACTGCTACGGTCGCAGGTTCGAATCCTGCCTCGGGCATGGATGTGTGTGATGTCCTTAGGATCGTTAGGTTTAAGTAGTTCTAAGTTCTAGGGGACTGATGACCACAGATGTTAAGTCCCATAGTGCTCAGAACCATTTTTGAACCACTCTCTTAGATACTTCCATCGATTCAATTTGAAGCAACTGGAAAACAAGCAAATAAGACTCGCTGTAGTATTTCGTTTGCTAGGGGCGGATTTGGTCGCAAACGTAACTAAGTACTGAATCAATATTCACTCTCGTGTACGTCTGATATTTTGTTTTTATGCGCTGCAGCATACGTAATTTTTTCTTTGGAAATTTTGATGACACCGCCGTAGCTGATGAAGTATTTCACTTTTTAATGACACACTTCCTCAACCAGCGGATTTTGTTAAATATATATATATATATATAGATCTAAATTATGAACTGCCAACGAGATCACGGCAAAGATTAAATGCAATTAGCAACAATCCGGCAATACAAAGTTGCAATAGCCGCAGATATTTTATCATTACATGAATAAACAAATTCACCTTTGCATTGAGTATACAACTGGAATTAGATCACTAATATTCGCACAAATTTATTACTGTTTTGACTCCAGAAAGCGTCGAATCACTTCAAGGTGGTCATCATTCCTCCGTTCCTGGTTGTTGTTCAGTTGGACTGACATAATATTCACTAACTAGCGACAAAGATCAACTCTCCTCGATGTCACGAGTCAGAAAAAAATCATGTGTTGCAACATACATTTAGAATCCACTTACAAGAAAAGCCGCATTAATTTTCATACCAAGCAAAACAAACTGCGACCCATTCTCTGTAAAAGCGTACTAACTTTGCGCGTCGGCTATCTGCTGGAGCAACAGATTCCCAGCTCGCAGCGCAGTTGCCGAGGGGGAAAAGATATTAAAGCGAGAGCAAATCCGCTGGCGAGCACGAGGCACTCTATTTTATGAAATTTATCATAGGATTAAAGCGGCGTGACACGCCGGGTTTTGTGACGCACACGGCGCGACTCGATTAGGACCCGCAGGCCAAAGACCCTTCCCTGGGAACCGCTCCGGCGGGAACCCCTTCCACGGTCGACACAATTTATTTGTGACCGTAACAGCCAATCAGACGGCAGCTTACAGGAATATGACACGTTTCAAAAGATATCACCACGGCTGGTAGCCTTCCCCATATCGCACTAGCATATCAATTTTTGCTAACTATGCTTTTATTTCCCGCGTATTTGATAAATAATTCCCTTTGCCGTCATCAGGGAGAAACTGATGCTATATGCTAGGGACGTGTGTCTAATCTCCAGTAGGTGATTAGTGCACACAAAAACACTCGACAGCTAAGCTTGACGGCAGAGCTCGCTTCCAGCTTGCGTAGCTAGTTTAACAAACGGTGACAAGCACTCTTTCTTTCTGAAATGTTTAACTGTAGCCGTGTTTTCTCTCCAAAATGAGAAATTTGTTCGGCTTCTGTAAAAGTTTCCTTACTTATTTCAAAAAGAACAAATATTTAACGAAATGACGCGAAGCGATCCGTCGAGGGCGTCATAAAAGGAGAATGATAAGTGTTTGTCTCTTTGACTTAGTATTCTTTAGAGACAACGTTCCAATTCAGTAGGAGTGGGATAGGATGCCTTGTTAATGGAAACCTCCTGGCATTTGCTGGGTGTGATTTAGAGAAACGAAACTGAACAAAAGTCACGGGGTGAGTTACCCATTCGAAGACGAGTTGTGAATGACGCCAGAATGTTGCGGCTAGATGCACCGTTTAGCGCGATTTTAGAGACGAATATTGGAGAAGACTGTTACGGACAGACGTGCAGTAAACATGACAGCACATCACCAGTTAACTGACGTTGGATGTAGGATGACTATCGGTGCAAGACGCATGAGTAATAGGCTATTTATTTATACATGTATTTAATTCCCCTAGCAAGATTAGGGCTTTTATGCCGTATCTTACAACTAACCAGACATGCTTACTGAGTCAACGTCGCAATTTATGCAGTACACGAGCAGTATGATAATAATAATAATAATAATAAGATAATCATCTATATCGTAGTAAATGTATGGAATTTAAGATATGTAAGACTTATTAACATTAAGCAATTTCGTCATTACGTTCTTGTCAAATGAGACTAGTGATATTTAACAGAAACTTGTGGTAACAATACAGAAGGAACCAGTCTGGAGACGTAGTTGGCTGGTAAGAGGAGGATCAAAGAATAACAGGGTCAGATTAACATATGCAGCTGAAACCAAGGAAACACATGAAATCGCGTTTCCGAAATCAACAGTGGCTAAGATGCATCTTCAGTATCACATGCAGAGAGAATGTTAGCACACACGGTAAATCGCCGCCCAGGACGACCACAAGAATGTCACACTCCTCCGCAGGACCATACTGGCCGATCGACGTTTTGTTAGGTTGCCGCAGATTTTTATGTGGGGCTTCAGGACTCCATTTCTGGCAGGACTCTACGGAGACGAATACACCACATAGGCCTCAGCAGCCAACGGCCGATCCCAGTCCCATGATTTTTGACCAATTAGCGTTTATCTGTCTGATCCCAGTGGTAGTACGACACGGCTTTAATATGCCTAGTATCGACAGAGAAATTTACGCAAATCTTACTGGCTATAAGGACAAAAGATTTTGCCACGGTAATTTAATCCGACACCCCACACAAGCGAAAGGAAAACTTTAGACCTACGGGCTACAAATATACTTCATCTTTTCGAGAGTGCTGCCAAGAGACCAGGATTAGCAACCAAGATGCTATTATGTGATGATGGTACAAAAACGCCACTCATCAAGAAAGCGAGAAAAGTAGTTATATTTTATGGAACTCAAAGACAACCGTTAACATACTATTTAAACTACGAAATACTAACATTCATTTCAAAACCGACGAAAGTAGAAGAGTTGTAGCTAGCACTCGTTTAAATATTAGATTACGCTCAAAATACATAGCAAATAAATAAAAAAGATCAAAGACCTGCTATGCTTTAAAGCTGCCATTCTGAAAAATATTGCTTGACAAACTGTTAAACTCATGCTACAAAAGAAAAGTAGAATGTTGCATGACAAACTGTTACCCTCATGCTACAAAAGAAAAGCAGGGAAACTGACAGACAACAGTAACAACTCACGTATTCGTAAGAAAAGCTGTGCAATAAAATTACGGTATTTTCTACTGTCAGTTCCTAGCGCGAGAGAATCCAAACCTTCACTAAAGTCTGAAGGACCACACTGCCATTCAAACTAAAGAACACACACAGAAAATGAAAACATTAAATTTTAGATTTAAACATGAATTCATGCATGAGGATACTACGATACATATAAGATAAAAAACTTAAGATACGTACGGGGATACGCAGACATTTTTTTCCGCGCTCCATACGCGCTTAGATCATAATAGAAAAGTGGAAACGACGGCCTCCGCCATGCATTGAACAATGACTTTGTAATTACGTATGTATATGTACGTAGATCTATTAAGTCCAGTGGTAACCGCTGCCCGTCTTCACTTGGTAACGCAATGAGAGCGAGTTTAATGGTTTACACTTGCAGCAGTTCTTTGTAAGGTAGTAAATACTGCTTTGATACAATGTAAACATGTAACTGATGCCGCATAAATAGATACTTAAAATATTTCCCTCCGTTTTTACCCTTTACTTTTGGTTAGTGCACGTGACTCTTTGCACCCACTCAGGGAATGTACGTGCTGATATGGTCAGGTATCTCAAATTTGGATCAAGACATGGACACAGGGATGTCAGTTTCCATGTGAATTACCTGACCGTTCGCAAAGGATAGTACTGTTTTCTATGAACGTTTATGAAAGGAACGTAAGAGCGTGTAACCTAATGTGAGTAGAAAGCTCACTTCTCTCTTCAAGCACTTAAATGGTCACCGAGCACAACACACCTACAGTAAGGAAGATTCACGACCACAGTGTTTCTGCGATATCGCTCCAACTCACACTGTTACGGACTCTGTTGTACAGCAAGTTCATCAGGAAAGTGAACTACACCGCTTCTCATCCAATCCCGTCAACACTACAGTCGTTAATGTTTCCTCGACGTCGGGATACGCATCAAGCGACAGCGATTTACTGAATAAATGTCAGAAACAGACAACACCAAGTGTCAGTACAAAAATTTTCGGATGTGTGACACAGAAAGGCAAAAAAGATGGTGTATGCGCGAGGAAAGAACGAAGCGTTCGAGATAATACATCAACAAAGGACGAGACACACTCGGCCATATTTCTTAGGGACATGAAAATCAATTACAGAATCGCACCTCAGACTGACTGTTACTTCAGTTTTCCCCTCTCACATTATTCGCTGGCGGGGAGGTGGTGGAGCAACCTCGTACATTTTAAATTTTATCCTTCTCCTCGTTTAGCCTGAGTATCGACGAAATTGCAGACATGTATGCTAGTTTAACTAACTGTCCAGGAGTAGATAAAAAGGGTACGAGATTACGACATGAAAAGAGGAATTTTTTACATTTTTCCTGTTTTTCACATTTCCTGACAATAGGAAACAAGAAAACAACGAACAGCAATCAGTTTAGCCGAAAGTAGTCAAATATGATCAGATAATGAAGAGCAATCCAGACAATTGGTGAGCATCGGAATAGTTAATAGTCTTCGTGAAGCCTTCAGTGTTCTCCAATGGCGGACCCATGCAGTGCTCAGGCAGTTACTGTAAAGCGCGAACAGGGGCGTGTCGCCACAATTGAGCAGCCTGCTACCTGTGTGTGTGTGTATGTGTGTGTGTGTGTGTGTGGGCGCGCGCGCCCCCGCGCGTTCGTGTGCTGCACTAAAGAGGGGGGGGGGGGGGGGGGGTAGAGGCAGGCGGAATAAGAGGGCGCCTGTACATCAATGTCAACTTGCCATCGTTCGAACCTACATGTATCCAACTTGCAGTAAAGTAGTTCTTGCTACTGGTGTTCACGTCGAAAGCAGTCAGAAATGCACAATCGAACTAATGAGCTGGCACTTCCGTAACGGTGCATTTGCCTGAATGGTTAGGGGAAAAATATGTAGAGTCAGATCACTTTCTAGCAGAAGCAGTAGCACCTACCAGTTATCTAAGTTAAAATGAAGGTGTTTCACATCAGAAGACAGTGTTTTCTTGAACAATGAGATTGTGAAACTACTACAATGCAAAAATGGCGCAGCTAGTGTGTGCAATTAAATGAGTCTGCTCGCTGCGCAGTACTACCTCGAACGTATTTCAAACAAAGACAAAAATGTGAGAGTGGGAACATTTAAAACCGATGTTTTCACTGGGAGGCACATACTAAATAAAATAGAATCGATGTAAACAACGACATCGTATGTACTTAAGTGAGAATGCTGTGTTCGGGAAGATATTACGCTCCATTTTCTTAAATGATGACAACGACAAGGGAACCGTCATTTGGACCTCTGGAGTAATTTGATTGAAATTCACTTTTGTTGACAGGCAGAGTTCGTGAAATGCCCTAATCTTCAATGACGTTCCCTTGACTTGGGCCGGCCGGTGTGGCCAAGCGGTTCCAGGCGCTTCAGTCTGGAACCAAGCGACCGCTACGGTCGCAGGTTCGAATCCTGACTCGGGCATGGATGTGTGTGATGTCCTTAGGTTAGTTAGGTTTAAGTAGTTCAAAGTTCTAGGGTACTGATGACCTCAGATGTCAAGTCCCATAATGCTAAGAGCCATTTGAACCTTGACTTGGAATCTTGTGCCAAGTCCGTTCAGAGAGCCAATTGGCATTAAACAGCCGTATCAGTGGTAAGTGAGGTGACGCTGAGTGTCAAAAAGTTGTGATGTCGTTTGATCAACGCAGAGACTCATACTTGTGTGTAAAACGAACGTGAAACATAGTCAAAAAAAGATTGACGTTACCCACGCAGCTGCTACGCCCTTAGAGCGAACTGCGGGTTCGAAACTTTGTATTACGCATTTTAGAAGTCTATGAAAGTAATCCGCTCAGCGTGTTGTTAATAACAATAACACAGATTTTTTATACGTTTCAAGAGAGGAGATTCGGCTGACTGTGTTAAATGCGACACGCTGCAGGCCAAAGTTATCGCCTCTAATTCACAAGTACTCCACAGGTGTAAGGCCAAAGGCAGCACCTGGCTGTATACGACGTGAATATAGCCGTGCTGCTGAGAGTGGTTATCGCGATCAATCAATGCTGTGCTGCTGCAGCGTCCCCACAGCACCTTCTCTTATTGCTTTTGCACATTGTCTTTGTTACGCGAGGAACTCTTCGATTTCCATGATCGGTGTGGAGGCAAACGTGGTACGTTTGACGGTTAACACGTTTCCCGTCTTGCACTGCCCAGTGTGTGAGACGTCTGGCCCATTGCAGGCGTTTTTCTCGTACAGAGGAAACAGCAGCAGTCCTGTTATAAATTGTCCACAGTAATCGACGACGTTCTCTTTGACGGCCATTACTCCAACAACTAACGTCAAGGAGTTTTCTTCGAAGCGTACTGTCTGGAATCACTGAATCTTTTTTCACTAATTATAAGAAACTTCTGTCCATTTGCGATGTGGTTGGTGGTTACTAAACGCTATTGATTTAGGCGATCTCTGCCTGTTAGGATTTTCTGCAGTAACGGTTTCCACATTGTTGTGGCGTTGAACGTGTCCGCTTCCGCTGACGATACGCGCATTTGACAGCGCTCATCCACACTACGGAGACACGTAATACTTCGTGTAGGCTGTGTCCTGTTGATCGTCCAAATTCTACGAGTATAAATTACACTTTGTCAGTCGCTGAGATGTGTCTGTCAACTCGTCTTGTGCAGACAACTTCCAGGTGAAAAACATCAAATTACACTGTTGTAATGACGCTGCATCAAAGAATTTGTTTCTCCGCATCGGTTAGGGAAGCATTGTGCATACTCATGAACGTTTTAGGATAGGTTGCTGTCGGCAGTGTCAGCTACAAATTACGTCTTTTCGCGGTAGTTTAACTAAAGCCTAACAAAAAGTCGAAAGGGATAGCTAAGTGTTGTTAACAAGGAAGATTACGTACTTGAACAGCAGAGACACTTCAGTACGTCGGGCCGAGGCTCGCAGGATCCTCGCAACTGAGGAATAAGAGATTAATTGACTTGAAAGCATTTTGTTAACGCAAATAGTGTTTATGAGTTTTGCATACACTTGATGCCTGAAGATGAGCACCAATGACTCAAAACATATCACAAACAAATAATTGTATGTATAAAACACTCACTGTGATATGGATACGGAAAACTACGCTGGAGAATATCTTGCCGTTTTGGTTGCTCTAAATGAAATGTATAACCATCTTGACTTAAGTGTTTACAACAAATCCGTGAATTGGCAAAAGACGGTTGTATTAGAAAATGCCAAAACACCATGCAATAATCAAGGACTTTAAAAGAGATAAACTCCACATGTAAAACTAGCAGTTGTTATGCGCTCTGTATGTACTAACAACATTTTTATAACAGATGTGCTACTAACGTAGTATGACGCTATCTGAGTGGTATACAGTATACAGCAAATACTAATGACTAATTGGAGAAGTGCGTGCCTGTACAGTGGGATTAATTTCATATACAGCATGCCAAATCACAGACGACTTCCCAAGGGCCAACACTCGTTTTGTGGGCTAACCTTATATTTAAGTCGCCGGCTAAGCCATGGCCACAACCAGCCACTTCGCCTATACATCCACAACTGCGTGGCTATCAACAGCATCGTATCGCTCGCTGAGGTACGTGACCCAGCCTGTTCACTCCTTGCCGGCCGAAGTGGCCGTGAGGTTAAAGGCGCTGCAGCCTGGAACCGCAAGACCGCTACGGTTGCAGGTTCGAATCCTGCCTCGGGCATGGATGTTTGTGATGTCATTAGGTTAGTTAGGTTTAAGTAGTTCTAAGTTCTAGGGGACTAATGACCTCAGCTGTTGAGTCCCATAGTGCTCAGAGCCATTTGAACCATTTGTTCACTCCTTCACCCTGTAAGATTTGTTCTGAGGCCTTATGGATTTAAACGTGCTCTCGACGATTTCGAGAAGTGACGCAGAGATCGAGACCAGAACAGAACGCTTGTTGGTGGTCCTCGAACAGATTCGTGCGCCGGCCGGAGTGGCCGTGCGGTTCTGTGCGCTACAGTCTGGAGCCGAGCGACCGCTACGGTCGCAGGTTCGAATCCTGCCTCGGGCATGGATGTGTGTGATGTCCTTAGGTTAGTTAGGTTTAATTCGTTCTAAGTTCTAGGCGACTGATGACCTCAGAAGTTAAGTCGCATAGTGCTCAGAGCCATTTGAACCATTTTGAACAGGTTCGTGCTTCCGTTCGTTTCCAGCTCGCACTTACTACGGGAATTCGGGAAACAACTGCCTTTTCTTCGAATTCGAGAAAAAAAACTCCTTTCGTTCACTTGTAATACAAAAAGAATACCGTACTGAAAAATGTATTAAAAACAATACTGGTTACGCATGGTTTATATTTGCATGAATATAGCTAAGAATTGTTTAATTAATTTTCAAAAATGATAGAATATTTTGAAAACAAATTATGATAAAAATACTGAATTTGTTTGATTTTCAATTTAATTCCACAGTTAAGTTCTTAAAACTTCTTTAGCCCTCATTGCGACAAAAAGATATACAGTTGTTTTCCCCACAAGTAAACGCAGACAAAATTCTTAATTTGATATTGACATTAAGACTAATTTTTAGCGGCGGCAGTAACTCGCCGGTAGTGCTCTTGCTGCGCGGCCGACGTCCAGCATTTGGTAAATAGCAGCCAACTTCTCATTCGACGGTGACCACCAATCATGGCACATAACACAAGAGCCAATAGACAACAGAGGTTATGTTCTCCCTCCACCGCAATACCCTATTAAAATAAAGTTCCCTCTCCTTCTTCTATAAGTGATCAATGAAACGAATTATCTTTTTGAAATTATGACGTAATGGCATGCGCAGTGAACATAACAACAAAATATATGGGACGCTGTATAGCTAGAACGCACCAGTAGACCCAGAAGAAGGCCGCTGCAAGTAGCAGTAGTTTTATACACTATGAATGGGTACCATACCCAGAAAACTTTTATGTCGATTATGCCATTATGTTTGTGGTGGGGGAGGCAATCTAGGGACAATCAATCTCATAAACTATGCTTTAGAATGTTGCAGGAGCCGCTAGCTATTCCAGTCACTCGATACAGAGAATAAAGAAGGAGGGGAAAACAGTAAGTATGTTACTTCTCAAGGCTTCACTATTTTGGAAAGGCACGGAAGAATGAGGACATTTTCTTTCAGGTAATATAGCCAAACAAGTTATGGGGGGAGTGACACAGAATTTCGACATAACAGAAGTTCTTTATTTCACACTGCCATACCATAGTAAGGAATGTGGCCCGTACACAACATTTTTTTAATCCTTTTTTGTTTTATGAGATTTTGTTCCACCAGTGCGTGGTCGGACATGTTTTGCTTTGCTTGATCCTTTGTTTATGCGACGACTATTACTTTTTCGGTATTTTAGCGAGAAAGCATTAACTCTGAATGTTTATATCTGTCGAATACCAGGTTCGGTAACGGCGCGCGTTAGAACGCCGCTCCGGTACTCGGGTAGGGGCGCCGCCCGCTGGCTTAACGAAGGGGGTCGGCGTGCCGGCCAGCCTGGATACGGTTTTTAGGCGGTTTCCCACATCCATCAGCAGCCGGTGGCCTTGTAGCTAACATTGCTGATTCCCGATCGCGGGAATCCAGTTTCGATTCTCGGCCGGGTCAAGGATTTTCACCGCTCGGGACAAGGAATGTGTATTGGCTTCATCATCATTATCGACGCACAAGTCGTCGAAGTAGCGTCAAATAAATAGACTCGCACTAGGCATCAGAGCTCCACGAAAGGGGACTTCCGGCCAAGAATTCCATACGTATCTTTCATTTTTTCTACATCTGTGTATGTTAGTGGTCAGCAAACTAATTAGTCAAAACAGCCAATGTCAACAATATAACGATTGAGATATCTCTTGGGACCCAATTTCTTAAACTTAAAACTATATTGGTAGGCACATTGTTATTAACTCAATTAGGATACTCCTAAGATGGCCTTTGCTAAAAACGTCATCTGTCTCATTGAGGTACTTTCGTTCCAACACTTCCATCCACATTCGTCTCATATACTTGTTTCGTCTATCTCCTTTTGGTCATCAGTTCTATATTTGCACACCATCTAAACATACCTTTCTCAATAATCGACACTACATTTTTTTTTACTCCTCAAAGCTCCTTAAAATTAACTTGATAAACTGAAAGTTCGAAGTTTTACTAAACAACAGCTGCATTGAATATAATTTGATTTTATACCTAATAACAATATTACCGTATTTATCGATAAAATTAAATTCTAAGGAGTAAATCATGACAATCACTGAAAAACGCTAATGTTATCAATGACCTTGCAGCTCCTTGGGAAGTTTGTCTAAATCAAGTTTGTGTGGATTTGTTTTTCATTTTAGGCATGATTCCAGGTTCCCATCAATAAGACGACTTCTTAATTTACTGTTCATAAGATTGACGCTTGAAAATGATTGTTCGCGTGAATATGCAGACACGAAGAAGGAAAGAACGGCAAACGCAATTTTTTCAGCTGATTATGTTAAGTCAGGACTACTATTCCATGTGTTAAAAATCAACATATCTTCCTTCTCTAGATCTTTCAAAGCAGAAAATTTGTGCTATGAACCAACAAGGAAGTTCACTCTTTTTTCTCCAGTACTTGTATATAAGCACAAATACGTTCAAATTTCGATCTCCAAAATATGTTTTTTTTTTTAATCCAACAGTCTTCGAAAGGGATTCAAAGTTTTGGTTTCAAAATCTACAACAAAAAGAGATAATTTGTTTTCGAACTAAATAACTTATTCCAACATCGAAGAAACTGTGTTTCCTTTCCCCTGCAATTACGATGAAACTGATGTAGAAGAGATATAACGTCTATCATGAAATAAAATTTTTGGATTCACAGATCGTTCGTTAGTCCTGAATATTGAAAACCCTTCTCAAGGAGAAATGCTTTAATTTCTGTCAATAAGGAAGCGAGACGTTTCAAAACGCTTACTCTTGATAGCCGACGTACCTTGTTATTTCGCAAAAGATCTACGTACTCCAATTGCAGATCATGGCCTAAATTCTGGGGAGGCCAGGAAACGTATCGGAAAATCGCCTTGCCTTCCCTTTTAATGTACACATACCTAGCGTTCCACCCTCACCACCACCACTACTAAGACTGTGACTACTATCACAACAACAACTACTACTACTATCATTACTACTATTTCTAATAATAATAATAATAATAATAATAATAATGACACTTTTATTTACGAACGAACTGGAAGGTTGGACATTTGAGTGTTTTTACTTGTAAAACAAGTTAACTCGATTATCCTTCTTCTTCCCGAATCTTTTGATGACAGCGGCATACCATGTCTCTCGGCTTTCAAGTATTCGCAGTACTGATTTTTCAACTGAGGTACAAGCAAGAGCTGATGTGCGATCCTGGGTCATACTGTTCCTTAAACACGTTTTTACGCGTTTAAGACAAGAAAAAATTTTTCAGTTCAAACACTTGTTGCAGGAATGGTGGCAATTACATAAACCAATTTGCAAGCTTCTGGCGAAATTTAGTCCGTTTCAGTCTCAATCATTCTTTTGATAATTTCTCTCCCAAACTGATAGAACGAAATTTTTCTTTATGCTGGGAACAAAATACTGTCTCAAGCTCTACACGTAACCGAAAGCGACTGAAGAATGCACCATAATGAACACAAACCGGCTCCAGAGAAACGCTGGGCAGAATTGGCGAACTGAGTAGTATCACGTAATTTATGAAAGAGCAGTTTATCACAATGTGAAAATCTTGTTAACAGCTGTGTTACAATACTATCCAATACCCCGAGATACACCCGTCTGTATTTTGACGTCAATGGATTACTAATGCATTCATCCATCATTTCTTCTCTATTCATGGAAGCTTCAGATTGCGAATTAGTCAGGCGTTTCGGGGAATTTAAAAAGTCGGTCAATTTATCTTCATTTCTTACGTTTTTTTTAATGTAAGCTTTGCATTTTGTGACAGTATTGTTACAAAACCGTGCATCATTGGTTTTTTTCTGAAGGATGTCGAAAAGCAGTTCAGTTTTTAAGAATATTTTGAAAAACAGAGAGATGAAAAACAAAGTCAAAGTCTGGGAGGCTATTCCTGAAATCCGCAGACTTCCCTTGTAGTTGTTGCACTTGAGTCTGGATTGCCAAGTACTTTATTTAAAACCTCAATTAGCCCCGCGCGGATTTTGTAAATCGCAGATATTAGTCTGGCGTTACATTTCCATATCATTCCACTGTTCTAAGGAATGCGTTTACCAATAATACCGTCGAGAATTGCTGTGCGTTTGGAAGGCTGGTGGAAGAAAGCAGGAATACCCTGAAGCGCGGATAAAAAAATCCTTCGATACTGTATTATACAAGATCAGCTCTGCTGCAAAACTAAATTTAAACGAGGTGCAAAACAGTGAGTAAAATGAGCTTGTGCGATTTAATTCTCCTGCCAGAACGTAAGCAACATTGTAAGTTTGGGCGGCCAGTACGTTTTTCATACCGTAATTCCGAAAAGCGTCACTTAGCGCCGTGAATAAAGCAGCAGTAGTTCTGGCTTAGCTAACGTCACGAAAACAGAAAATGTTCCTGAATCTCGGCGCTAGAGTCCACTAGCCTCACAACACTAGAGCATTGTGACTTGGTCTGAAACGTCTGTTACTTCGTCCACAATTCAGGCATAAGATGAGGTTCTATTCAAACTTGTTCCGTATAATTTTTGAAAATCCCTGGAAATAGCCCATTTTCTACCAGTTTACTTACAAATCTTCATTACTGTTTAGCATAAATTTAAAAATGGCTCAGAAATTTCCGGGATTCAGGGGATCTTCCGTCTCGTCATGATCTCTGAAAGCTAGCTGCTGCTTACACAAAAGACTTGTGACGTCAATTAGAATTTTCATGAGGTCTCTGTTAACTTTTACTTCATTGTTGTGTCTGATTTTCATCAGATCGTGATGTTCATCAAGTAGCTTTGAAATACTAAACACTTATTTGCATAGTTCTTAATATGAAATAAAACTAATTAGAGGATGTTTAGAAGAAGCATGCCATGCTAAACCTCTTGAGAGTTTCTTCTCTTTATTGTGCTTACGCGCAAACATGGCGAGCAGAATAATTTTACTTTCGTACAGCTAGCACGTAACTACTTGCGCTGCTCATACCACGAACTTTGGAATGCACATGTTTTGAACTTATCTTTCTGACGAAGGTTTGTTTGACGTACTTTCTCCAACAATTTCGTGTCATTCAGTTTCATATCTCCTTGAAAACGAAAGCTCCTGCAAGGAAGTAATGATGTTCTCACTGGAAAGCGTTACATCGTCCTTGTACAAGGTTGGGCTTCACCCATATTCACTGCACTCAGGACAACTAACGTAAGAGAAACCTAGAGATGCGGCACCACAGCCGCTGGCCTCCCGTACAACCGAAGAGCACGGTAACACGGCTGCAGCACCTTGTACTCCCTCTTTCGCTCTCGCTGGCAGAAATGTATAAAGGTTTATTGTAAAAACAATTATTGCTACTACTATCAATTCTTCTTCTGCCACTGAAAGGTGACGAGGTACAGCCTCCCTTGCTTCCTCTGATCAGCCGCTACTGATATACTCCCTCCCCTTTTCAACCAAAACTTCTTCAAGTACTTTAATCCTGTACTCGTGTGCCCGCACATGGTGCTTCCTGCGAGAGCCACAGTCAAGGGGCCGAATAGCCGTATGTAGCTCGCGAGCCGTGGTTCGCCGACCACTGGAGTAGGTCAATACGAGGCTAGTACTTAGTTACACGATTTCTGTACCACTAACATTGTCAATTCCATATCAACACTGCAACGCTGTGAAGTTACGGGATAAACTGCAGGAGAAAATAGTAGTAGTTCATATGTGTCCAATTATTGGTCGTACTGACATAACTGTTTATACGATCATTTGCAAAAAAAATGGCTCTGAGCACTATGGGACTCAACTGCTGTGGTAATCAGTCCCCTAGAACTTAGAACTACTTAAACCTAACTAACCTAAGGACATCACACACATCCATGCCCGAGGCAGGATTCGAACCTGCGACCGTAGCAGTCGCACGGTTCCGGACTGCGCGCCTAGAACCGCGAGACCACCGCGGCCGGCCGATCATTTGCAGACTTGCTAGCTCTAGCTTACAGATTATGCGAGGAACATATTTCTGCACAGGCTTCAGATGTCATTCTATAGCTCCCCTACTGCACGGAACCCCCATCCTACTGCTGTCCCCTCCCCTACTGCCGCGTCTGCGCAGCTGCGGGCCAAGTTATTTTGTGCGCACTCTTTACGACACAGCTTGCAGCTACAGTGTGTTAACTTTTAGATGGCAGACCTCTCCCTACTCCTGAATCGGTAGAAGTCGGTAAACGTCGGGAGGCACGCAGTTTCAACTGCTGCCAACATTACGTAGCTGACTGTATTGTACAAGGTAGCCTTTGTCGTCTGCTTCGTTATTGTTTTGCGCTGTACTGTTCTGCGTGTTTTTATTGTGCAGTTGTGCTAAACATTATCAAAATAAGGAAGAGGCACTTGCTGGCCCATCTCGGGAGTCGCCAACAGCCCCTACCGATGTTGTTGTTGTGGTCTTCAGTCCTGAGACTGGTTTGATGCAGCTCTCCATGCTACTCTATCCTGTGCAAGCTTCTTCATCTCCCAGTACCTACTGCAGCCTACATCCTTCTGAATCTGCTTAGTGTATTCATCTCTTGGTTTCCCTCTACGATTTTTACCCTCCACGCTGCCCTCCAATACTAAATTGGTGATCACCGGGAAGTTCGGTGGCAGGAGGAACAAGACTTTTGGTCAGGTGATTACAGGGTTATAAATACAAAATAAAATAGGGGTAATGCAGGAGTAGGTTTAATAATGAATAAAAAACTAGGAGTGCGGGTTAGCTACTACAAACAGCATAGTGAACGCATTATTGTGGCCAAGTTAGACACAAAGCCCATGCCTACTACAGTAGTACAAGTTTATATGCCAACTAGCTCTGCAGATGATGAAGAAATTGATGAAATGTATGACGAGATAAAAGAAATTATTCAGGTAGTGAAGGGAGACGAAAATTTAATAGTCATGGGTGACTGGAATTCGTCAGTAGGAAAAGGGAGAGAAGGAAACATAGTAGGTGAATATGGATTGGGGGGAAGAAATGAAAGAGGAAGCCGCCTTGTAGAATTTTGCACAGAGCATAACTTAATCATAGCTAACACTTGGTTCAAGAATCATAAAAGAAGGTTGTATACCTGGAAGAATCCTGGAGATACTAATAGGTATCAGATAGATTATATAATGGTAAGACAGAGATTTAGGAACCAGGTTTTAAATTGTAAGACATTTCCAGGGGCAGATGTGGATTATGACCACAATCTATTGGTTATGAACTGCAGATTGAAACTGAAGAAACTGCAAAAAGGTGGGAATTTAAGGAGATGGGACCTGGATAAACTGAAAGAACCAGAGGTTGTAGAGAGTTTCAGGGAGAGCATAAGGGAACAATTGACAGGAATGGGGGAAAGAAATACAGTAGAAGAAGAATGGGTAGCTCTGAGGGATGAAGTAGTGAAGGCAGCAGAGGATCAAGTAGGTAAAAAGACGAGGGCTAATAGAAATCCTTGGGTAACAGAAGAAATATTGAATTTAATTGATGAAAGGAGAAAATATAAAAATGCAGTAAATGAAGAAGGCAAAAGGGAATACAAACGTTTCAAAAATGAGATCGACAGGAAGTGCAAAATGGCTAAGCAGGGATGGCTAGAGGACAAATGTAAGGATGTA